>NW_001813974.1:852092-1042011 GCF_000149585.1 Histoplasma mississippiense | reverse complement strand
CCATCATCAAGCAATTGCGTGAGGAGAGCCAATATTCTTACTCCGATGCATGTGTTATCACCTCAAATCATGTTATCAGCCCAAAAGGTCGTCAATGAGGGGCCCCCGCCCCCCCTCCTCTCCCAAATATTTGTGGATAAAAACTAGGGTCGGAACAGTAGGACAGGCGTATTTACGCATGCAAGGGGGTTTGCGGAGACGTCGCCTTCGCGATAACTAAGGAATGCAGGCTAGCCAACAAAGGGTGTACCACAGCCAGGGTGGCCCGCCGAAGTCGTGCCTCTATTCAACAAGTCTCCAAGGTCCCGGCGGGGCCTCGTGGCAAGCAGCTGTTAGGGGATGATAGGGTGTGTAATTCCCAACCCAGCAATAACATTTGATATAAGTACCTGACGGCGCTGGTAATATTGGTATTAGAGCTTGTCAGATCTGCGAGATCTTGTGAAAAGCCGAGGACTTCCGCGGATTCTTAGCTGTGTCCTTGTCGACAAACACTGTTGGGTAGCCGTCTATACACAGCCATTTTCATTCTAAAGAAACCTTGTCTGGAGACACTTTGGTGATTAACTCCGATGGAAGCCGTCTCAAAAGGTTCCGGCTTCGTTAAAAGGCGTGGTTGACAATTTCAAAATAACAAACGCTCTGAGGGACGAGAGAAGGAAAAACAAACTATCTTCCCCACACGCTATTCCGCGAGCTGGGGAGGTGATGCGTGCTGCCAGCGGAGCTATATGGGACATGTGAGTAAGGGTCAAAAAGCGAAACGAATATGAACGTTACAAACGTTATTAACCGGCTGATAGAAGACCACAGGCGAGACGGGAGATATGGAGTTCCAGGTGAAAGAAAATCTGATTTATTTTCTGGAATATGGCAGCCCTAGATAAAGCCATGATCATCCATGGCGATATACCAATTATCCCATGCCCATAGGAGGCTCCATGACTTAAGTCAGAAGTTGACTGGATGCTTTGGGGCCGTTGATGGCAAAGGATCCTTTCAATATTTGGGAGCTTGGCGGCATCGCCCGTGCTCAATGGTAATGTTTGTCTACTGGGAAAGGGTCCATGAGGAGATTAGCTATTCAGCTTGAAGTTAATCTATTCCCTTAGAGCGCCTGGTGAACAATGAACAAAAAGATTTGTTGGAATTCAACTGCAAATGCTAGATACGAGAGACAGATACTCAAAACAGGGTCAAAATGGATGTTAAGCACTAAGGTAATGAAGAGCAGCGTCTGTATCATTCAAGTTCGTAAGAACATGTTGCGGGACTAATGCGTCAGAACAAATACACCAAAATATAAAAAAAAAACCAAAACAGTGCATACAAATTACCCATCATCCGGACGAAAAAAGTGAGATCCATCAGAATAGGTGAGACAAATTCGGATTCGGCGCATTGAAAGTAGCTAATCATCCCGCAGCGAGATGGGGCTCTTATAGAAGGACGCTCTAAAGCTTGTCAAGTTTTTTCAGAAACTTGCCCACACCTTTTCCCAGGGAACTTGATGACTGTCTTTGCCCCTGTTTTATGTAGTTCGCGTTGCCTTCGACTTCCGTTGGCCGATAGACCTGGTGGTGAACATCATATATATTCCCACCAGGGGGCTGTTGATGTGACTGGCCGTAGGAGTAGCTCGAGTATCCGCTCATTGGAGCTTGTGGAGGCTGAGGAGCTTGGCCAGGACGGTAATCCGCATAACCGCCCTGGTAATGTTGATGTGCTGAGCTGTGAGGCGATGCGGGTGGCGGTCCAAAACTCTGCTGTCTGAACAAGTGTGTATTTGGGTCTTGTGGGGGTGGTGTATACGGTACCGCGCCTGGAACCCCTGGAACTGATGGTGGTGCCTGTACGGCGGTAGGAGGTGGCGCAAACGACATGCTGCCAGACTGGTTGTGGTTTTGTCCCGAAGAGTGAGAAGTAAAAGAGGACGTGTGGACCAAACCGGCTGTTGGAGGGGGGGATGCATACTGTCCTCCATATCCCGGAGCCTGATTGGGTGGGGGAGGGGGAAACCCGGGAGACATTGGCGGGGGGGCGAATGCTTGCCCACTGTCCGATACGGCGGCTGCGGCAAGCCCTGTTCCTGTTACCCCATCTGGCGGTGGCGGCGTTTGCTCGCGTGGTTTAATGGGCTCTGGCGCCGCAGGGGCAGATGGATTGTACGCAATGGGAGTGTAGTTAATCTGTGCTTCCTCTTGTTTGGAAACAGGCTGGGCGCTGGGCGCCTCTAAGGGACTGACGGGCTCCGATATCGCTGATTGGGCAGGCGGAGGCGGAAAATTCTGGATTGCCAGCTGTGGTTGTGGCTGTTGTATTGGGACAGTCTCAGTGCGAGAGTCTCTCGTCTGACCGTTGTGGTAAGCCGGGTCGGTTATCGCTACATTTTCCAGCTTCTGGACTACGGAGCTCATCGCAACTTCATGCGCCTGGGGTTGCTGAGACGCAGGTATAATATCGAGTTGCGCAGGAGCTAGGAGTTTACGAGCATTTTGTAAAAATAGGGTTGCGTCGCCCGAAGTCCAGAAATAGAGATCTAGGGTATGAAGTCGAAGAAAAGCCCTGCTTTCATCACGAGGGTCGATGTTGAGCAGCAACCACTCATTCTGGTCAACGATTGAAGGCATTGATGGCCCCGATGTACTCTGGCGATGAGTATCTACAATTAAAGTGCAGAGAGTGGGGAATTTATCCGAAATGCGTAGATGAACAGCTCCCAATGCTAAGTTAACCCCACGCTCGTTAGCATTGGGGGATATATATTCGACCCTGGACACTTTCAAAATCCTGACATACAGCCACAGAAAGCATCCTGCTCGGGCATTCCTGGGTGGTTTGCGATCTCCATTCTTGCCTTGTTCTGCGCGGCGTCATGATAGACGTAGAGATACGAGCCTTTATCGAAGCGGTGGTGCAATGGGCGTGGCGTGGGAGCCGAAAAGTAGTAGTGAACGTCAACAAAGCTTATATTTTATCAGTCATATATAACTTATCCAGTCGTATAGGGTGATGGTATGATCTTACACTGTGAGCAAACACACTTCACTGGGGAGGGGAGGCATGGTATGTGACTATCTCGGATGTGACCAAGGGCAGGTAAAACAGGCGATAATGGAGGGGAGTAAATACGAGATCCGCGCTCTGAACGCTTGACAAACAGGAGGAGAGGACAAGAAGTCCGAGAAGGACGACGACGAACTTATATTGCGGGCATTCTGGGAGGGACAGCTAGCCGCCGTCATGGTGCCAGCCATGCACCGGTTGCATGCTTGAAAATCGCAGTCGAACCCCGCGCTTAAGCACGACGGGGCTGTCGAGAATAGCGTCACATGATAAATCACGTGGAGAGGGCTCGCAAATTTATCCGACGAATTTACCTCCAGAAGCTAGGAGGTACGAGAATTCAATGCATTTGAACAAATATCTGCCTGATTGTATCAGTAAGTGTCTCGTTGAAACCAATTACATCCTCTAACCCCGTCCGTCACTGTCTCTGTATACAACTAACCCCCCTTCCTCAGTGGAAAACCCCCAGTAGCACTTGAACAAAAAGCTCTCCTTCCAAGCAGCAGCCAGCGATAGGAGCACCCAACCCAAATCGAGGCCAATACCTCTTCTCCCTCTGCCATGCACACATAGGCAAATCTAACAGATAAAAACCATCCATCACAATGTCCCTCTCCAACCTCGCCAACGTCTGCTCCTCCATCACAAACGCCTCCAAGGCCCGGCTCGCCATCACCTCCATTCCAAACACGAAGCTACACCTCCGCCTTGCCCTCGCCCTGCGGGACGCCGGCTTCATCTCCACCGTCGTGCTCGCCGGCCGCACCCCGCCGCCCCAACACATCCTCCTCAAGATCCCGGCCGCCAACGACGAGCTCGAACCCATCGAGCCCGTCACGCGGGAAAACGTCGCATCGCGCCGCCTCTGGCTGGGGCTGAAGTACTGGCAGAGCGACCCGGTCCTCAGCAAGATGTCGATGGTCAGCAAGCCGACGCGGCGGCTGACGCTGGATGTGCCCAAGTTGAGAGATATTGTGCGCGGCAATAAGCGGGAGACGGTCGAGGGGCTGCGGTTGCCGGGGGAGTGTCTGTTTTTGTCGACTAATCAGGGGATTTTGGAGGCAAGGGAGTGCGTGGAGAAGATGACCGGGGGACTCGCGTTGTGTAGAGCGGTTTGAATGACGCTTTGTGGAGCGTTTTTTGGTAGTTTTCCATTTTCCTTCCTTCCTTTATGCTTTTTGTCGCATCGGAATGGAGTTTTCATTTTTTTTTTTTTTTTTTTTTTTTTTTTTTTTTTTTTTTTTGTTTGGTTTGCGGCAAGGGTATGCATGGGGCATTGGATCGAGTAGTCGGCCGGCAACCGGTGTCTGCAGATGTATCTTCATGCTTGTATGTACTGTATATTACATGATAGGTCGACGAGTTTCCCTGTCTCTCTTCTACCTTCGATAGATGGCTAGAATCATCACGTATAAAACCAAGGATTTTTTGAAAGATCTACGCTGTCTGATGTTCCATCTTGCAATGCAATATCGACGACAATATATCGAGCAAGGAAATTGCCCAAGTTATTTATTGATTCAGTTTATTTGGGGAAGTCAACCCCACAATCCGAATGTTTGAAAGCGAAACAAAAACTTGATTGATCATGCCAGCAACCCGCCACCAACTGGAATCACAGAAAATGTTCACATCCAAAAAAAAAAAAAAAAAAAAAAAAAAATTCAAAAATTGAGAAGAGGGAAGGTGAAAAACATATCACCAATGTCAGGGTCTTGCCGCGACTCGAACGCGGGGCCTCTCGCAAACAAGATGCTTTAGGGTGAACCCTAAGCGAGAATCATACCACTAGACCACAAGACCTGAGAAGTCATGTTCATGTTCTGGTGGGAGTCTGTTTTTCCTGGTTGCGAGTTTATGGAGCTCTCTTTGAGGGGGATTTTAACTGAAAAGGCGTTGCTGTGTTGTTATCAGGGTTGTTGTCTGGTGTATTATGTGTGTGCATTTACTTCACCTCCTGCTCTATCTTTGTGGCAACACATTAAATATTACCACGCTTCACAGCATTTCCAGCGACCACACTTTGATTAGTTCTGGATTTTAATTGATTGCATAATAGAGAGGGATATAATATATATAATCAAGGAGGAAGCATAGCAATGAGCTGAGGATGAATAGCTAATACAACAACGGCTGAGGGAAAAACAAAAAGCAAAACAAACCAACAAACCAACCTACAAAAAAAGAAAAAGCGATCCATGGACGACCAAAGGAAACAATGGGAAAGAGAGGAGAAGCTACTGGAAGGGGAGATAATAACAACAATGAAAAAGGGGAGAATGGCAAAATATCCCATAGTAAAACATAACACCACGTCATTGATTCGCCAATCTAAACGTCCATATCTTTGGCTTATCCAGACACATATATGTAATGGAAATGGAAACGGAAGGGGCGCTAGGAGACGAAGTTTTGCTGAAGCGGAAGAAAACCGAAGTGTGGGCGGAGATGGAGAGGGAAATGCCGCCCGGTGGGAGGGCACGTGTTGCCTGTAGATATCGCTACCTAGGTACCGTCCACCTCCTTTTTCCGATTTTTTTTTGTCGATCTCCTTGTCCACCTTCGATCATACATTTCTCAGCAATAGCCCAACTAACGGTCATTGCTCATTCCATTTTGTATTGTGTAGCCGTATGGCGGTGTTCCAAGGAGAGCGTAGAAGAGTGGAATCTCGGTTGGTTGGCTGGCTTTTCGATGCGCCTCAAGTTGCCTTGTGGGTAGGCGAGGCGAGCTTCCCGCCATTCGCATCGTTTCCCTCTCCCCCTTTCTTCCTACCCCACAAAATTTTGTAATCGGTGTTTCCCCACATCTGCATTCTTGCACGAGATTTCATGGCATCCAATGCATGTCCACATACATGGAAAGGAAATCCATCACGCTCACCTTCCCCAAAATCAAAAACAGAAAAGCAAGAAAATAAAAGAACTCCCATCTCAAAGGAGAAAGTAAAAAAGAAAAAAGTGAGCAAAAACACACACGTCTTTTAAACTCAACGTCTCCTCTCAAAATACCCGCTGGAGCCAAAGACTGCCACGCTCTGATCCATCACCCACTCGCCTATCCCCAAGTAACTATCCACCCATTTATTCACTTGCGGATTATCCGATATCTTTTGGGAATTGAGGCTGGGGCTGAGAGAAATGGTGTTCATCCAGCGACCCCACTTGACCCAGCGACACGGACCGGGAGGGGTGGGCAGTTGCGGTGGCGGTTGCGGTTGCGGTATGGTATGGTGTTGCAGGAGAGCGGGAAGCTGGTCCTCCTCGCGTTGGTGGGATAGTTGGTAGGTGGGGAAACAGCGTCTGCGGAATTCTTGTTGTGCTTGTCGTATCGAAAGGGAGATGTGTCGGAAGAGGGAGTGAGGAATCTGAGGCTGCAGAAGCTCCCGCTTACATGCGTACCATACCGCCGCGGCAATATTCGGCCCGCGCCACCCCTGCCCGTCGTGTGTGGGAGTGGGGGGGAGAGGTGAGTAGATGTTAGCCTATGTACATGCGTCGGATGTAGTTAGGAAGGTTGGGGAGGAAGGTGCGTGGAATGGGTATTTACGTTAGTCCTGTTGACCGCTTGATACCAGCTAGAAATGCGGAGACTATGGGGAGTGTTTATTTTGGTGAGCTGATGTTCCCAAATTGTATTGGTTTGCTTAGATTGTTCTAGACGCGGGGAAAGGGGTTGAATTTCAGTCACTAGGGAAAGATACGTACGCAGAACGGCGTCGAAGGCATAGTGAGTTATTCGCCCGAGCTAGAGGAAACATGTCAGTAAAAGTGTGGCGAGAGATAAGGGATAAGATAGGACTGGGCGAGGCAGGACGAACAACCATGGTGAGAGATGGGTGAATATAGGGGTTAGAGAGTAGCGCTTCTTGTTTGGTTTATCAGATATGCCCAGCCTCGAGAGCATAAGTAAATAGAGAACAGCCAGCGGAGGATATCGTGATGGCTGGAGATGAGGTCGTAGAGTGTTTGGATCCTGTTAAATTAACTAACTAACTAGTGGCTATTCGGTTGCCTAGATAATGAGGTAAGCAAAAGTCATGTGGTTTGATATCCCGTAAGAACATAAATCCGACAATCAGTGGGTGCAAATTAGAGAGGGAGGCTGAATGAAGAGTCGGCCCAACTTTTAACCCATCTAAAACACACCTACACAGGATGCTGCATGTATGGATTAATAATGTTCTATTGTTAAACCACGCTGGAATCTTATTTAAAGCAATGTCGCAACACGGATCTGTTGATCTTCGTCCGCTCGTCTCCCAATTCCCCCAATGTTGCTTCTCATAATAAGAATAGGACAACATATATACAAGTTAGGGTAAACGCCCACTGGCAACTCACTGGTCTGTGCACGATCTGCCTACATCAACGGACAACCTCCCGCCCATCCCGTTAGCTTCAAACTAACTATCCAAAGCTAACTCAAAAAAATATTAGTAGGCCAAAAAAAAGCCATCCAGTGAGCTCTCTTCGCCAAATCCTAGTGCAAGCATTCTTTGTTCTGGCTGGTTGAAATGCCCTGCTTGGTGCTGACTTGCAGCGCCAACACATTTAGGCCTTGTTGGGATCAACCACCAAGATCACCAGCAACCAAAGCACCACTGGGACGCAGGATTACTACCTGTAGCTTGCTGAGGGATCCCCACGTCTCTCTGCTCGGTAGCTTTCGCCTCTCTTGTTTCTTTTTCCTTCTTCCTCTTCTTCTTTTCCCACCGGTTCTTTCTCACCTCCCGCAACCGTGGCCTCCCTACAAGGTCAACAGAAACAATCCGCCACCACAATGGCGAACTCCCTCGATCACCTCACCAGCAGAAGTAAGCTAGAATGGATGTCCAAGCTCCAGTGCGATTACAAGCCGCTGCGGGGAGAGAATATCGCCAACTATGCAAACTTCCGCCGAACCTCCATTATCGGTACCATTGGTGCGTTGGCTCTCCTTATCGTCTCTCTTGACACCCCGCGCTCAGTTAGCCTGAATACATACTTTTCTTTTGCTCTTTCTTTTTTTCATTTTTTTTTTTTTTCATTCCTTATGCCGAAATTTCCCTGTTTGTTCAGTGCAAAACTAGAATGGGCCTAAGCTAATACTAGAATTCGTTTCTTCCTGCTGATAAGGTCCCAAAACTAATTCTGTTGAGAAGATCAACATCCTTCGCAACGGTGCGCTTGCCACCACACCTAGCCCGGGGATGTTTGGATGTATTTAATGCGGGATTGACTTTTATATGTCTCACCTCCAGCCGGCCTCAATGTTGTTCGCATGAACTTTTCCCATGGCGATTACGAGGTAAAGAAAGACATAGCTCTATTATGCCTTTACTTTGGATACTGTGCGAACAGCTGACTGATTGTCTGCCTCCTGTCTAGTACCATCAATCCGTCGTCGATAATGCCAGACGGGCTGAGAAAATACAGGAAGGACGTCCTCTTGCCATTGCGTTGGATACTGTAAGCAAATGACCGCTGCTATAAACCATGTTCACAACAGCTAGAGCGAGCTCGGGAGTTGACGGCTATTTTCACTCCACAATTGAATAGAAAGGACCTGAGATTCGAACCGGCAAAACGGTCGGTGGCAAGGATATCAAAATAACTGAAGGGACCGAGTTGGTTATTACGTCTCATGACGACTATGCTGAGAAGAGTGATCTCCATTACCTGTTGGTTTTCTCCTGCCCTTGCTATGATGATCTGAACTTGCAAGGACGATGCTAATCCCCATTAATAGATACGTCGACTACAAGAACATCACCAAAGTGATCCAGAAGGGCAAGCTTATATATGTGGACGATGGTATTTTATCATTCGAAGTTCTCGAAATCATAGACGACAGCTCCCTGCGTGCCAGGTGTCTGAACAATGGCGTCATCTCCTCCAAAAAGGGTGTTAACCTGCCCGGCACCGACATCGACCTCCCCGCTCTCTCCGAGAAGGACAAGCAAGACCTCCGCTTCGGGGTGAAGAACAAAGTCGACATGATATTCGCCTCCTTCATTCGCCGCGCCTCCGACATCCGCGACATCCGCGCAGTCCTGGGCGAAGAAGGCAAGGAAATCCAGATCATCGCCAAGATCGAGAATGAGCAGGGAGTCAACAACTTCGACGAGATCCTCGAGGAGACCGACGGTGTCATGGTCGCGCGTGGCGATTTGGGTATCGAAATCCCCGCCGCCAAGGTTTTCATTGCGCAGAAGATGATGATTGCCAAGTGCAATATTAAGGGCAAGCCTGTCATTTGCGCGACCCAGATGCTCGAGTCCATGACGTATAATCCACGCCCAACGCGTGCTGAGGTCTCGGACGTCGCCAATGCGGTGCAAGATGGCGCGGACTGTGTCATGTTGTCTGGCGAGACGGCAAAAGGTGATTACCCCAAGGAGGCTGTCACAATGATGCATGAGACGTGCCTGATTGCGGAGGTTGCCATTCCTTATGTCAATGTTTTTGATGAGTTGCGGAACCTGGCGCCGCGGCCTATGGATACCGTTGAGTCCATTGCTATGGCGGCGGTCTCTGCCAGTTTGGAATTGAACGCGGGTGCTATCTTGGTCCTGACGACTAGGTAAGTTAAGGGGGGAATTCCATATCCTCATAAAAATTAATTTCAATAATTGAATCTATTCGCATGCTCACAACACCCTTTTCCAGCGGCCACTCCGCCCGCCTCCTTTCCAAATACCGACCCATCTGCCCCATCATAATGGTAACCCGAAACGGAATAGCAGCTCGTGTAAGTTTTGTTCTTCATTCCCCTAACCTTCCCAGAAAATACACTTTTATATTTAGCCCCTTAAATTTAATATATTTACTTAAAAAAAACCCAACATCAGTACTCCCACCTCTACCGCGGCGTGTACCCGTTCATCTTCCCAGAAAAGAAGCCCGATTTCAACCAGAAGAACTGGCAAGAGGACGTCGACAACCGGCTCAAGTTCGGTATCGCGAAGGCCATCGAGCACCAGGTGCTGTCCCACGGCGACTCAGTCGTCTGCGTGCAAGGGTGGCGCGGCGGTATGGGCCATACCAACACCATCCGCGTTGTGCTGGCGGATCCGATGAATTTGGGGCTTGCGCAGGTGTGAGCGTTGTTCGTGCCGGAGCGGAGGGAGGCAATTAGATCGTTGGGGTTGGGTTTAGCGGGTTGCGAAAGCAAAAAAAGGGGGGGTTTTATTAAAAATAACAAGAGAAAAAGATTGTTTCTTCTTTCCTCCTCCGCCCCTACTCCCCCCTTTCTGTGCTGGAGATTATTGTTTCGTTTGTCGTGGTGGGTGGATTTCTAGATTTATTGATTGAACGAGGGGACCTCCCTACCTGAGAAATAGTGACGTTTTGTGGAGAGCCAAGGATAGTAGTGGTTTTTCTTTTTCTATTTTCCTTCATCCTTCATTTTTTATTGACAAAAAAAAAAAAAAAAAATAAACGAAAAACAATATACATAGTAATTAATAAAAATTTGGTTCTTGGGCGATGACGATGCCACTAACTTTTTTTTTTCTACTTTCAATGTTTATACGGTTGTTAACTCGTTGAAGTCAGGAAATTTTCGTATGGAAGCAGAATGAGGAGAATTGCCCTGCACACATGGCTCGGAGAAAACTTTCTTCGTTGGATGCCCCATCCATATAAGTTAATTCAGTAACATGCCATCAATTGCTTGGTTTTGTGTGTTTGTGGATCTTGAATATGTATTTATTACTCTTTGGATACAATGAGCTGAGCAAAAAAAAAACAAAAAAAAATATAAAGCTTGACTTTGTGAGCTGGAAAATTGTACATGGTTTATATAATAAACAGAACTTTCCCGAGTGTATTTGTGTTGGTACGGCATGGTAAAACAACGTACTTCTTGCAAATAAGGGAGATGTAGAGTTACGGGAGGAGGGGAAAGGTGGGAGAAGGAGTAATTCATAGATCTAACAGGAATATTAATAACTATCACTAAGAAATACAGTTGGAAGGAAGGCGGAGGTAGAAAATGGGGGAAAATGAAAGCTGACAAAAAGGAACTAAGTGAAAAAGTGTGTCTAACACCAGGTGGACATAGAAAAAGTGTGCTGGGAACATGCAAGATGCCAGCATGGATTGTCGTAGCTTCCAAGTTTCCTGTCTTTAGTTTCTTTTTTATCTTATTAACCCTCCTCTCTGCAAGTTTCTCGTGGACAGGATAGGTGCGTGGCGTTCGGATTATTCATGAATTCGTGTTGTCTAAATATATAAAAATGCATTCAAACTGGCTCATAGTTTGATTCAATTCAACATAATTTCATATTCTCGTGAGTCGGGGTCATCGAAGTCGTAGGCCGGGCGTAAGTATAAACACTTATCTTTTTTTTCTTCTTGGTTAGAAGAAATATAATTTCACGGGGGCTGTGGATAGGGGTAAAAGGAGAAAAGGAAAGAAAAGGTGAGCTGCGGTTGAAGATATCTGTAGTCTGAAGGAACTATTGGGTGGGTATGAGATGTGTGCAATCTAAGATGTGCCACCACCTGATTCGGCATTTTCTTCCCTGCCGGCTTCACAGGTATCTCGCTCCCGTTTGCATTCACGCTCAGAGCTCTTTAGTCTCACGTTGCGTCGATCCACGTACGTGGTGTGGAATTGGTGCCAAGAACTAGGCGTGGTTTTCGTTTCGTTAGTAACCTTCGACTCACATAAGATCTCTCCACCTTGACGGCGGTTGAAAGTTCTGGAATGTATACTCACTTTGGAGCATGCAACACGTATCTCGCCATCGCCTCCCGGAAACGACTCTTGTACTCCTTCGGACTGGTGACGGTCGGTCTATTCTTCCCACCGCCAGCAAATCCGCGATCCTTAATCCATGACTCTAATTTCTTATCCCAAGTATATGTACGGATACAATCGATGATCCCGACGACGAGTTCCTGGCGATTTTCATCAATCGCAATCATAAGAGAGTAGTCCATGACGTTCTGTCGGGCGAGGAATAATGTGTCATTCCATACGCTCTGGCTTAGTAGTTTCTTGGAGTGTTCCCGAGTGAACAAAGGGCTCTCGTAGATGAATTCAACCATGTTTTCATCGAGGAGGACTTCGTTGCGCTCGCCTGTGCTTTGTACTTTGCGATTACGCATTGAGCCCTTTAGATCGAAGATCCGTGTTGGATTCCTGTCATAGAATAGGTTCTCCATGAGAAGCAGGAACCAATTAAATTCGACACCTGTGACGGGGTTCTTGATGATAACTTGATAGAAGCCGAACATCTTTGCGATGGCTGAGGGTAGTTCGTGAAATAGAGCTTCTGACATAATTTGAAAGTAAGCTGGAGCGAATTTTAAAAAGGCTTGGGTCTCGATGGTTGAGAGAGATTTGAGGATGAACCGATCATCTAATGTTTTGAGGAAGAGTGACTTGGTTTTCCCGCCTCTGGAATCCCATTTCATGCAGCGGGACAGTGATCCCACTATCCGTTCTGAGACACCGCATTTTCTTCGGAGTGCATCGAATTGCTCAGCATAAAAAACTTTACAAAGCATCTTGGTCTGGCCTTCTTGGAACTGGTATTTGAGATGTGTTCCCGTCTCTCTCAGCAGCGAATGCTCAACTTCTGGCTCACGACGTCCATCATTGGGTTTGGCTTCTATTATTTCGTCATGCTCTTGAATGCTCCAAAGTTTATTCTTGTAGTCCTCAGAGTCCAGAGCAAAAGCAATCAGGGAGCTTGGTTCATCCTCTCGAACAATGATATCGCAATCAGCGAAAACGTGATCGGAATCACTGAGAGGGTATTCGAGTGGCGCCCACCCACTGGCGGAGCGTTCGGCCCAGAAATTTGTCAACACTTTAAGCAGTGAAGTCCGTTCATACTTCGGCAACTCCTTGAGATAAAGTTCGTCAGGTGACAACTTATTCGTCTCTTCCGGGGAATCAACAATCTGAAGTTCGTCCAGCAGACTTCTTTCAGCGTCACTATGCTCTTCTTCTTCCTCCTCCTCCTCTTCTTCTCCTCTGCCTTCTTCGCCCTCTGCCTCTGGGAAAACTTGACTGGCTTTTTGTACGCTTTCTTTTGATTTACTAGAGACTCTATCCCGTTGTTCCTCCGCCGCCTCTGACATCTCTTCTGGCTGAGTAGGGCCCACCATTTCGCTCATCAACGTGGTTGATTCCTTTGAAGTAGCGGCAGAGGGCTGATTTGACAGGAAGTCCTCATCTGATGGATCCCGTTCTTCTACTGCATCCCTAACGTTCTTATAAACTTCTACAATCGGATTTGAAGAAGCCATGGGGTATGCGCGAGAGTTTTTTCTCTGCAATGCTCGCTGTTCCCGTTCCTTTAAACGCTCCTTTTCAAATTCGCGACTGAGCTGTTCAAAATGTCTTGCGAGATTTGAAACCCTCGAGGTTCTGGATTGTACAGAGCGGGGTATCAGGGAATGGTGACCAGAAGTAAGTTTACTGGGTTTTAAGGACGATAGGCCTAAGCGATCCGAGAACCTCTTTTCATTCCCTTTTAATTTTGAGTCACTACTTTGTCCTGTCTGCTTCTCAGCCATTTTAGGGCTCGAGCCACCAGTTGATGACCTTTGCGGGACTTGTATTCCAGTCGCACTGCTGTTGTCATTTGAAACATAGCTTGGTTGTGACTGTGCTCTTAGCAATGGTGGAGATGATCCATTCGGGTCTTTTCGAGCCGATCTCTCTGTCGGTCTGGGAATACCGGAGGGCCTGGGTGTTTGAGGTGCGCGTATAGCAGGCTGCTCCGTACTATCTTCGCTGCGTTGTTTCTCTTCAGGTTCGGTCTGGGCCTCATTTGAGGCGTCCGACAAGAGTAATTCGGGAGCAGATTGAGAATTGCTATCAGATGCAGGGTGAGCTTCGGCAGTAGTCTCAGCTGAATGAGAGGGAAGGCGCTCGGGCTGAGGAGGGTTAGGATTTTTCGTTTCATTCTGAGGAGATATGACTAAGTCTAAGTGTTGAATATCTTCCTCAGAAGCCATTGGCGTCGCTGGCAGTTTTACAGCTTCACGTTTTTCCACTTTTGGGAGGGTGGGAGAATGAAGCTGCTCGGGACTTTCATCGTCCCTATTAAGCTTACCTGAATGCTCTTCCACTACGGAAGCGAGAACATTCTTAGCCTCTTGAGGAGATAATGTCATCCTTCTCGCCAATTTCGGGCTTTCTACCAATGGCGAAGTGGTTGTCCCATCGGTCTCCTCTGTCTCAGTAGGCGTTATCGTTGACATCTCGTCAGTGGAAGTGAAGGATGCGACAGAGCCCTCCTTATCGAGGAATATCCTTTTGAGTTGTAATGTTGCCAATCGTCGAATATCTTTTTCGGAAGGAAAGAAATTCCGTTCAAATTCTGCGAACGTCGCATCCCACTCCACAGCTTTTTCCTGGGTCGCATGAATCACCCTATTCAGCGGGACTATTTCCCAGTATCGAGAATTCATGTACAGTTCTTGGTGTTGTTTAATGAGGGCTAGATGATCATCATTCGCCCGTTTCGTGAGCGCCTCAATTTCCTGCTTGCAGCTCTCAGCCATTTCTGGCATGACGCTGTCGACATTAATACTTTTTAACCTGGACTTAACGGATAACATGAATCGATTCAAGCGCTTCTCGGCTTGCGTGTAGATTTCATTCCGGAGCCTGAGATCTTTATCAACTTTCCACGTAACGCGGGGCCGCGGCACAATTATTTCCAGCAAATTAATTGGATCATAATGAATGCGAATAGCCACATCTCTGAAACCAAAATATCGAAGGTGGTCGCGATGCAAGTCATGAGGACAGACGCCCGCACGTGCGTGTAAATTCCCGCACCAAAATGATAATTCAAGATATTTTCCAAAAGAATACCTCCAAGTGCTTTCTGACATGGGGATAGCTGGTGTTTCATTACCACAGATCTTGCAACAGCTCCACATTAAAATCACATCCTGCAATCCGCGAAGCTTGGATGGATATGTCTGCACAATGACAGTAACCTGGGCTTCGCCATGTACGTACTGCCGGTGATGGCTAAACATCCGTTCCTCACAACCATTCACGTCACAGACGTCGTTAGCGCTCAGGCAAAGTTCTTCGACATACTGACCAAGAGTAAAATCGGCTTCGAATATCCTGTCCGATTCATGCTCATTGTAAAATTCGAGAGCAAATATCTCCGGTCCAGCACACGGAACGGATGTTGTCGTACAGACAAGGCTGTGGAGCACAACAATATTTTGATGTGCAAAGGGATCAAAGAGATTGTCATTTCCGGAGATAGAGGCCTCCCACTGTCTTTTTTGTGTTTGGTAATTGTGCAGCGCTCTATCATATTCTGCATCATGAACGGCATGAAGAACTTCCTTTACTTTAGCTGGGGCACCGGAGAGGGATTCATGGATCATCTCGGGAGTAATGAGAACAAATTTTTGAGCTCTAGATTTATCATCGCTTAGGTGCTCGGTCGAGAAGTCCTGATCACGTAGCCGTTTGAGATATGCAAGCTGTCGCTCCAGCTCTCTCGCCCGCATGAGAAGGTAGGGAGGCATGAATTTCACAAATGGAGATGCGGAAAGAATTTTTGTTTGATGCTTCTCGACCATATCCTCGTAGAAAGCAGGCTCAGTAGTAGAATTGGCGTTATTATTTTCAATAGAAGCGCTCGTAGCAGTGTCGCTAACAGAAATTGAACCTTGGGATGTCGTCAGCTCTGTTCCAGGTTTTGCTCCGTCCGTGATACCTGACTGAGAGCTGGTTGGATCGCGTGTTGTGGTGCTCAGATCGTCCGTGATGCTAGAGGAAGCACTTGTTTTAGCGGTCGATGTTGTGTTTGGGGCCGAGGAGGGTATTTTCGCGAACTCGTCTCTCATGAGACAGGTTTCCAACTTCAAATTGTATACAACATAGACCATGAATTCCGTGATCCGTTTAATTTTCATGAGAAGGTCATTTTCAGCACCACGTAAGACGATTGTGCATCCCAATTCCTTCAGACAGCCAGATATATACATATATGTCTTTTTACGGTTTTTGTGGACATATGTTTTCAGATCAAAGCTTCCACATTGGCCGGTGTACGATGGATTGGTGGCTAGCCTGTCCATGGACGTAATAATTCTAGTCTGAGTGCACCTAGACACAGCCTCAATTACCGAAGGTTTGACATTGTACGCAGTGGCGATATTTGCCTTTTCCAATAACTGAAGTGCTAATCCAGAAACATTCTTTTCGACAAGAAGCAGATTAGGCTTCAACGAGGATATTCTGTTGACCAGATTCTCAAGGAATTCGCGTTCTTGACGAATGACAGGCTCCAGACTCATGAAATGCTGCTGGTGGCGTGCGTATTCAAGTGGAAATGTAATGATAAGAATGTTTGGTTGGGGAATAGTTCGCGGCATACTTTTCAAGGCTAAATTTTTCGTAAAGACCAAGCCAGATACATATGATGTATCCCCGGGGCGGCCCCCTGGTATCTTTTTCAGTTTCACATAGTGGCGTATATCCATCGCGTCACCTTGTTGGACATTAGGTTCTACATCGTCCGTGGCTTTAAGGAGAATTGGCAATAGAGCAGTTTCCCAAGAGTGAGAGTGGGAAATATGTGCATCTTTGAGAAGTTGTCGGAGGAGTTTGCGAACATGATCCAAACTAGCTCGATTGAGTTCAACTACCGGCGCGCCGGCCCCTCTCATGGAAGAGCTTCTAGTCATTTTGAATCCAGCGGAGGCTGACGGACCTTGTATAGATTGGGGTGGTGCAGGTTGATCCTGGTGGAAGTAAATGTGCTGACTATCTTTTGAAGGGCGCGGTGATACGCGCTGGTGGATGCTGCTTGCAACACTCAAATTACGTCGGCGCCCAGAACGAGGTAGGTTCACTGCCCTCGAGCTGCTTACGCTCGTGTCATCACCATCACGGGAGGGGTACAACCCTGGGATTCCGGGTCTGTCGCCAAAACGAGAACGACTTTTTCTGACAGCTGCAAGAAGGCCACCGAAAGATGCTTTCTCACTGTCGCCAACGCTTTTAGAGAGAGAACCATCTGAAACAACCGCGAATAAGTTTGATTGCTCATCTCCGCTTGAGGCATCATCTGACAGGTACTGGGCTAGATCTGGATCAATAATGTTATCCCTGTGGAAGGCCGGAAGCAGGGACTTCCCGCTCATATCCTCTGCAGCACGGCGCTGGAATGGAGCTCTATCCTCATGGTAGGCTTTAAAACTGCGAATATATTGATGCCGAGAATGATGGCGTTTATGGCCAATGGAATGTTGCCTCCCGTTTATTGACGATTTTAGAGACCTTGACGAAGAGGGCCTCGCAAGCTGGCGATCGGAATCGAATTCGAGGATGGCAGAGCGCCGATTATTCCCATCACCAGTACGTCGAGTTGCAGGAATGGCCATGGTGGGGGTCTTCAGCACATGATCAACCGATTGGGACACAACAGATGAAGCGTCGTCATCGGCCACGCTCAAGCGAGATATATTCCCGTTAGACATGGTGTCAGGACTTCGGGTATTTATAACAATAGGGCTCATGTCATCTCCAGATAAATCTGAAGAATCATCTTGATAAGCGATAATTTTGCTCTCACAAGGCCTGCAAACTCGTATTGAACCGGAATGTCCGAAATCAGCGCCCGGTATTAAAGAGGTGCATTTTGCATCGAAAATTTGGCCACACGTGCGACAGTGATGTTTCCTTCGGAACGTGGAAAACGGTTCGCCGCAGTGAAAACAATCCTTTGCATTTTCGTCACGCATCCAAAACTCCTTGCCAAGCAGCCTACTTCGGAAAGGGGGCACCTCCTGTCGAGATCGGGCAGGGTGGTATTTTGGTTCCTGGGTAGTAAGACCAGAATTATCAACGCGGAACGAAACATGGGGAGGAGTTAATGTGAACTGATGCTGTCCATTTGACTCTGAGGATGGCATCCTCGAGGGTCCAAAACCAGGCAGGCGTGATTGGCTGATTTTGGGGGTGACTTTTGGGCGCTCCTTGAATGAGACCTTCGATGAGTGCGTGGATGATTGCTCCTTGTCTGTCATGGTGAGCGATGTTGCTAGTGTTGTAGGTGTTTTGCCTTCGTGGATGGAACTATCCGTTGTTGAGAGTTTTGAAACGCTGTTAGTGATGGAAGTTGGAGCTGGTGAATAATCATTCGAGATGGATTTGTTAGCGTTTCCAGGTTGGCTGTCTCTACGAGAAGGATGTATATCGTTCGTTCCATCAATCGATGTTTTCCAAGCAGATCTTGAGAAAGATGTATCCAGTTCAGCTAAGGCATGCCGATCTTCTATGGCAGACTGCAGTTTTGGAGACGCTGCGCGTTCCATGGGAACACTTTCCGGCAAGCGAGTCTCTCGAAAAGATTCACTGTTGTTATGTCTTGCTATTAAAACTGGCGAATACGACTGCCTACTCGGTGCTGACTCCTGTTGTGACTGTGACTGGCTCGTCGTAGTATGAAGCGAACTATCCCGTCTCTCTGAACTGACAGAGTCGACATTCTGCATAATACTAGATGCGATGCTTCCTGAGCCCCTTCTACTGTGAAACGGAATATCCTTCATGGCGTTCACGTTTATTTCAGTCACCGTCGGGTCGGCCATCCCTGACGTGGTCTTGGTTAGAGGGGCAATTGGAGATTTCAACGGTCCGCCAATCTGTCCCGATGCTTTTGACGATACACTGCCAGCCTTAGAGGACAATCGTGACGGCTTCCCTGTATACTGATTTGTCGTTCCTTCTTGTATTGGAGGGAAGGTGCCCAGAACTGGAGATTGTGATTTGGATGCATGGGCCGAGTTCGCAAGCGATGGTTGCGAATCTGTCGATCCTGGCTGCCCTGATAGATTTGAAGGAAATGAAGACGTGTTAGGGCTCCTAAACACAGGTGTTTCTGCTGGTGTTATATCAAGCTGTCTTGAAGAACCCCCAACCATATCTTTGACACCGCCTACGGAAGCTCGAAATCGATTGTATAGACCGCTAAGGCCGCCTTGCAAATCTCCAACCAAACTCTTGTTGTCCGTTGCGGGAGAGGTAGTAGGAAGACCAGTAAGCTCATAGAAAACGGTGAGCTCATCTGATTGACAAGCAGCATTGTGTATCTGGTTCAACGCTTCATTTCGATGTTCCCGCTCTGCTTGCGAGCTCATAGACCCAAGAGAACCCCGTCTTGAAGGTCGGCCAAGTGGTAGAAATATTGAGGACGCGGAGGGGCTAGAGTTCCCCTGTGACTTTTGAGAGGCCATATCTGTATTCAACACGCCAACATTAGTAACCTACAATATAAAATAAATCAATAAATCAATAAAAAAGACTAAAACCTTCTTGATCTGATCAAAGCAAGGCTCTCCTCGTACATGGCAGGTGACTTTAACGCTTCGTGAGAAAGCTATTCCATCTTCTTTTGGTTTACCTCAGAAGGGAAAACGCGACTCCGGTGAGAATGGCGCAGAGATGGCAACCATGTGCAAGACACGCAGAAGCAGCGAAATCGAGGTGGGATAATCGATGGCCGTGGTCATCGCTGCCGCCTGGCTGCCTACTTGACGTGGATCATCAAGAGACGTCACGAACATGTTGAAGGTCCAATGGGAGAGCGCCGTTGTTGCTAAGTCAGCAATTACAGGTTGGCCTAGGCTATTCTGCCAAAGCGGTGAGGGACGGAGGGAGCAAATCACGGGTCATTTACCCCAGTTGGGAATCTTCAAAGATCCGTGATTCACGGGTCTAGGGAACTACCAAAGTGGAATATTTCAAGTTACATCTGTCCATCTTGAGTATACTGGCCATGTTGGGCTTTTCTTAGCGCGTTTACGATCTATGAAGTGGCAGGGATCAAGGACAAGTTATGTCCTACGACGATTTCCAGCTCCATCATGGAGATAATGAGAAAGTGGATTGCGCCTCTTGTCGAAGCCGCGCTATGCTCTTACTTGGGGGAGCCCTTCCCAGACGAAGCGGCCTTACGGAACTCATTGAAGCTGGTAGAAGATGATAACACCCTTCGAGTCCGCGTGGGAGATCAGAAACTCGTGCAGGTGGCTCAGGTATGCATGCGAATTTTATACAGAGGTGGCGTGGGATTGGCGGCGCTGACGTATCTCATGATAGTGGTCTCCCGATCCAGAACCCATCCGGGGTACTCTATCTGATTCTGTAACCACCATCTCGAGCGTTTTTTCCAGAGAGTCTACGGAGATCTTCTTGAAAAAGGCCAGGAAGCGACTTACCAACAATACCCGGGGCGCAATCATCAAGATCAACGAATTCGATATTGTTATTAGCTATGCGAGAGCTCATTCGCCTGAGATCAGTCTCTTTATCCTGGACTTCCGCGTTGAGGGATGTGAGGGAAGCAGTATATTTGGCAGCCCAGTTGATGTCAGTGGAAATTCCAGGTTATCAAGCTTGGCTAGGAAGTGTTCGAGAAAGTGTATTACTCAAAGAAATGGCCGTGCTTCCCCCAATGGGGAAGGGCGGGTAGCGAATGTGGCCACAAATTCAGATTCGGATTCAGACTCAGATGCGTCATCTCTGAGATCCCAGGCCTATGACTCCACTGCACCGCTTTCCCAAGAGCAATTTATATCGCAAGCTCCATGTCGGCGATTAGAGAACCACCAAGTATCTGCCAGAAAGGACGTTGTCCTACCTAAGAAGAGGAATGCGACGTTGATACTTTCTGCTCTTACTTCGAAATCAAGACTAACAGAACCAATCTCAACCATTCCAAAAGAGAAACCGTGTCAAACGGGGAAAAGCAACAGGCCACTCTCTCCTGAATTTGATGCGGATATAGACCAAATTCAATTAGTCCCGTCTATTGAGAAAACGTCCCCTATTCATGAGGAAATAAACTCCAATGGTTCTTGTGACGCCGAATCGTTATCTCCATGTAGGAACCCGGTTGCAAGTACATCCCTCTCGCACACCTCTGATACTAGATCCCCAAGAGTTAACAAGAGCCGTAATAAAAATAATGTGGCAAGTCAAACCCGTCGCGACAAGTCAACCGATAACACAGATCCCAACACATCCCCAAAAGCGCTTAAACCAACGGTTCAGAAAGAGATGACCACTAACAACAACCCGAAGGCAAACGTGCAAACAGCCCGAGATGACCCCTGGAAGAACATGACGCGAATCCGCCACCGGGATGTTACAATTCACAGAGACCAAGAAGATATAATCCAGATGAAGGAGTCCTGGGTTCCTCCAGAACCGGGGAAGCAGGCGCCACAAGCCCACGTCCCAATACGTCTTTTGCAGGAATGGAACGATATGCACTGTCGCAGGCCATCAAGAGAAAATATGAACGGATGCGCGGCTTCTCAGTCCACAAATGAGGAGGACGACCTTGACTCTGAATTGCTGAAATCTTCGTCACAAGGCGAAGTACTGGACTCGGAATGGGCTGCCACTCCCCAATCAACATCCTCTTCTCATCTTGTTCCGCAAGACAGCAGCCCGCTCGCTATGAGCGACATACGTCCATCACTCCTTTATCCCTCACGCAATGTGTCGGTTCGTAATAATGACATTCTAACCCGTGACAATGTGGACGAGTTGAAAGATGGACCCGACATCCCTGTCAAGTCACAAAAAGCATCCGCTTTTGATACCACTCCACCCATTGAAGATGACGACGATTATTCTGAGATGGGAATGGCAGTTCCGAACGGTTTGGGAAATGTGAGCCAAACTAATGAAGACTCTGGGGATGAGGAGATCCCAAGGTCTGGAGCTTTAATCGAACAGACCCCTTATGTCCAAGCAGTTAAACGGAAAATGGCAACAACCATTCACAGCCCGAGGAACACTGATGAAGATTCTGGCCAAAGCTATAACAA
This sequence comes from Histoplasma mississippiense, assembly GCF_000149585.1. Lineage (NCBI taxonomy): Eukaryota > Fungi > Ascomycota > Eurotiomycetes > Onygenales > Ajellomycetaceae > Histoplasma > Histoplasma mississippiense. Next base: position 1,020,115 of record NW_001813974.1, on the reverse strand, counting down.
GACATCATCGGACCCTCTTATTCCTTCAACCTACGATTCCCGTTGTTTAAATGTTCACCCAGAGTCCTCTATGTCCACTCGCGGAAAAGCCACTCGCAATTCCGTAAAACACACTAGTCCTGCACCCACGGAGAGATTTAACCTGCTGGATTGCGGTTCGATGGATGGTGATGATGAATCTATGGCAGAAAGACAACTAGTGTCCGATTTGGATGAATATATGCAAAGCACCCGTGATGAGTATCTGGAAGTATCTGCTACAATCCAAGCTCCAGGGACCGCGGAAGACGCTACTAAACCATCTAGTCCCTCCGTTAATATACATGCATCTCAGACTGAAATGAACTCCCCCCCGCTGATTATCGGAAAGCGGAAACGGAATGAGATATCTCCCAAGAATAGCAATCCGTCTAAAGAGCCAAAGATTTTTAGGTCACAAGCATCCCGCCACAACAAACTCTCCAGCACGATAAAACCCACGGAATGTCGGCAAATTGGTTTTGAACATCGATCTTGTTTCGGCAATGGCATATTGCCATCAAAAACAGAAGGCATATATAATAGGTTCAAGGCAGCCTATCCACACTATGCTGGTAGCATTGACGATTTCAGGAAGGCATGCGATGAACTACAGCACCAGCGGGAACAAAATTTTATGAAGCGATCATTTCTGTGGGACGATTTCGTTGTGCGATATCCGTCATATGTCCTACAGTATTGTGACGATGGGGAATCTTCTCACATTGCTCCCTACGTGGATTATTTTCAAGGGGAAGTCAAAAAGCCATCCTGCCGAAAGCGAAATCTCACAGCCCGCGACCTGGACATTGTCTTGGCTGACAGGGTAAATGAGAATGAAGCCAAAGAAACTTCCTTTATGGAGAATCACAGCAGAAGGTCTTCTTGGGCCAGTGTCCTAGTTAACGAACAAGAGCCCCAAACTCAAAACAATAAAGTGGTACATGTATCGTCATCAGACGAAGAAGCGGATAATGGTCAAGTACCGAGCATCCCAGAGTCCAATCATGAAGATTTACTGGTCAGTTTCGAGATTGACCCGGATAAATCTCTTTCTAAATCAAGTGATGAGCTGGATGTTCAGGAAACTGCTAGTGTCGAACTTGGAGATCTGAACCCTTTTTTTCCTCTTTCTGATTCTGAGAAAGAGAATGCCACTGCCTATGAAGATATTATTAACGTTGAAACCGAAATCAACCTCATGTCGGATGGAATTTCTGAGTCAGTGGAAGAGCATTATTGCTCTCCTCTTGCTCCAACGACCACAATGCGGGCCCCCTGCAGGAACCTCGAGATTGACTCCGACGATGATAGCGTAATGCTTGATAATTCCTCTTCGAACTCCAGCCTATATGAAAGTAATCAAGAAGAGAACCATGATGCCAAGAATGGCCCTGAAAAAGTAGACAGGGCTGATCTACCGAATGAACGCAGCCAAGTCTCTCTTAGAAGCCAAGCGAGACAAATTTCATCTCCACAACAGTCTCGAAAGCAATACCGCCGCTTTTTCCACCCACCGCCTGAGTCTCCTCAAGACCCTTTGTGGGATTTATACAATAAAGCGAACCAACCAAGTGACGTGAATGATCCAGATGATCCGAAGCAGTGGCATAAGTCTCCAAATACCCCATTTAAGATCTATGCCCGCAATGTGGCAAAGCTCCAGGCAGACTACGGGTTTCGGCAGGATGGATCCAAAGCGGATCCAATTCGTGTGGATGAAGACGGCGTTGTTCGTCCCCCGCCGATGGGGGATCCACAAGGTATGGGCTCGATCGGGTGGAGTCTTTGATAGACAAAATTTGTAAAATTTTCGCCAAAATATTTTTTAATTCATTTAATCACAATGTATATATCCCAGATGGAACAAAATTATTTGCTCTTTATCGAATTAGATCAGAGGGAAAAAATGTTTAAGAGGAACGCATGTTCTAGTGACTGTATTGTTAATGATGAAAAGGTTTATTATTCCTCTCTGAGCAGATTTTTCTCTCCCACTTCTTATCTTGTTCTCTTTCAAAATCGGAGCTTGTTATCTTTATGTCCTCATCTATTAAGTCTTTTTATTCTTCGCTGTTGGATTGAGAGTTTGCGGTTTGCCTGAGGCCCTTCCAACGATTTGATGTGATTATTTAGGACTCACATTGTTGTCACTGACTAACAGTGGTTTTCCCGATTCCTTTCCTCAAGATGGTCGTGATATGTCTACCCACGTCCTTGTCTTGTACAGTACATTGTATTGCTACAAACACTATCAAAACTTGGTTCATCTGAGCCTATTAGGTCACCATGCTTCAACAGATTTTCAGAAGAGGCAGAAGGGGTATCTCCATTCTAGAGAGACTCTAATAGGGGCAAGAATACACAGTATACACAGTGAAGCAAGAGGCGTCCATCAAAGCCAACCACCGGTCTAGATAATTACTTAGGAGAAGATATGTATTAATTATTATGTTTACAACAACCCTAGAGACTGTTGCAACCAGCAAAATCTCATCACCCATTCACAATACCATAAGTCCCCGAGAAAATCATGACACATAATTAACCGTAGCACATTATAACGTACCCTGGCAAACAAGACTTCTCAGGTTAAAAGACTACGCTGGATCCTTACCCTCTTCTGTACGCAGAAGCTCAGCCACCCGTCCATGGCCTTCATTTATCGCCCAGTTTAGCGGTGTCAGCAGCCCATCATTGTCCTTTACGTTGACATCCAATGTCGTAGCCAAGAGCAGTTTAACAATTGCCTCATGTCCATTGCCTGCTGCAAAAGACAGTAGGTTCCTGCCATTCGCGGCTGTCCAGGTCCTGTTCACATAAACATTGTCAAGGAATAGTTCCACCACCATCTCCCTTCCCTGACGAACAGCGTGGGACAGGGGAGTGTCTCCACCCTTGTCTTCAGTGTCCATGTCCCACCCTTCCATTTCGAGGAGTAATTCAACCGCCTTCCGCCGTCCACTTAGCGATGCCCAGGACAGTGCTGTTCTTCCGGATTCATCCTTCAGGTGCACATCTATCTCATTCGTTGCCAGCAGCAGCTGAACAACTTCGTCGTGTCCAAGTTCTGCTGCGTAAGAGAGCGCCGTTCGTCCTTTGTTGTCCATTGAATTTACGTTGACTCCTTCCTTTTCCAGCAACAGCTCAGCCATCTTTTGGTGGCCATTAATTGATGCCCATTGTAATGGCGTCAATCCATTCTCATCTCCAACATCCGGATCGACCCGTGCATCTGCTAGCAGCTTTCCAGCAATAGCCAGGTTTCCACATCCTGCAGCATAAGAAAGAGGAGTGCGGCCTTTATTATCCTTGAAAATTGGAATAGCCCCTTTCTCTAGAAGATAGTCGAAAGTGATGAAATCTCCATTTTTGGCAGAATATGATATCGCGGTGCGGTTGAGTCTGTCCCTTCTTTCAAAGGCGGCCCCACGCTCAACGAGGTTCTTAACAATAACATACCAGCCCTGCCTCACGGCAGAGATAAGTGCTGATCTGTGTTCTTTAGCATCTGTCATCATAGGACTCAGTTCTAGATAGTATAATGTGGAGCTTAGATCACCAGAGTCAATAATGCGAGATAGGGATATCTCGAGCGAACTCCGCAAATCGGTTCTAACCGAGTCGGGTTGGCTGGAATCGAAGCCCTCACTATTACGCAATTCCGCTTCTAATTCTTTCACTGTTCCCTCATCATCTAAGTCCTGTAAGTAACGAAGCACAACGTGGCCATAGCACCTCACAGCGCCAACAAGAGTGAGTCGACAATCCCCCTCCGTAGCGAGTGGAACATGTCTTTGAGTCCCAAATATAGGGTCATTGAGGATTTTGAGAATGCCGTTTGCTGCAAAATATAGTTTTGCGTCGCGAAAAGCAGCCTGGCGATAGCATTCACATAATGCCAAGGCCAGCAACCGTCCGTGGTTAAGCAATTTCAATTTGCCTAATTTCATGCTCCTCCGAGCTCGAACTTGTCTCTGGTTGCAAAGTATGAGGAAGTGCCCATAGTAGAAGTTGCTCTGCTTCGACCCATTTACCATCACGAACATGGGATTCCGCGGCTTTTCTAGCAGCTGAGAGGATCTCTATCCCGAGTGGAAGTTTTCCCTCGAGTCTGAGTGCGGGAATTATGTAAAGGCGTCTTCCACTGGGCCTAGGCCACTATTAACGAAAGCATCATGAATCCGACAGATGTTGGTATTGGTAAGACCGAAACGCTTAGCGTCGCGAACAGTCGTTTTTCCACCAATTCTCCTAATAATCCTCGCCATTGATGCAAAGAAAAGTGAATAAATCTCCTGAGCACACATGATTGGAAGGGATTTGGTCAGCGCGGGGACCTCCAACATTGTGAAATCGTCAACTTCCAGTACATCGGCAGAAACGTTCTGCCAGCCAAATAGGCGGAAATCATTGGAATTGAGAGCTGGCTGTCTTGTCTCAATGATGTTAAAGCCTCCACCTGCACGCCAGAGTTCAAAATCCAAGATTACGTTGGCATTATTTCGCGGATTTGATTTGGCAGAAATAATGCGTCTGAGCGGTGCTTGCAGGGGTCCATTTATGCCAGCCTCCTTGAGAGACCAAAGCCATATACCAAGGACTGCTTCTAGTTCATATTCGTCAGCTCGCCATTTGCCCTCAGCGTTGCCATCTAAGTCAATCTTCCGTCTGAGTGAGAGATAGATGTTTCCGTCATTCTCTCTTGTCCCAATAACACTACTCCATGGTGAGCTTTCGATTTTGAAATCTATATCCGGTCTTGCGTTGTCAGGTGAGCATTGGACGGCCCAGAGGAGAGTAAAAGCTTCATTCCATCCATGCTCAAAGACAACATCAGTAGTAAAGAGAATTTTGGCGGTGTCTTCGATAGCCCTTGCTAAGGATCGTGTGATACTTCGAACAGCAACTAGCCTATCTTCCCAACAACTGGTTAGACGCGCAAGACGTGCTCTATGCAGGAGTGCTCTCGAAATATCATGAGGCAGCCTATCTTCTGCGGAGTTCATGTGAAAACTGGCCCTCCATTTTTCGGGAGCAGGCTGAACATCGCCCCGAAAATTCTCTGGGGAAAGCTGGGTGTCATTGTCCATAACGGACAGGACATCTGACCACATCGGAGGGTCAAGTGGAATATCCGCACGCTTAGTACAAGACCAGTTTTGGGGTAATTTGTTTGCATGAGATTTGTGATTGTCACAGTGAGCCAGTCGAAAACCAGAGAGTAAGTGCTGATTCCCGTCTTGCACTGACATGATCTCAAACGTAGCATTTTTGCCGATCATTGGCGTTTTTTCCAGTTGGTAAACAGAGGATGAGGTTTGCGGTACCCAGTTCTCGTCAAAGAGCTTGCGGCTTTCTTTGGAGAGCTTCCCTTGGCGGTGATATCTCGCCATAGACATTGCCCATCCAAACCGGCCATAGCGGCTTAGATTTCCAATGTTTAGGGAGAGCCAGTCCATTTCATGTCCCTCATAAAATTCTGGACGATCTGCCAAGAAAACTTCACTCTCTTTTAAGCGCTTTGTCCGGAGAGACGATCGTACAGCAGTCATTACCAGAGTGGCACACAACTGAGCCACTGCTACAGATGAATGGCATGCTCTCAAGCCTAAAAACTATAATACAAATCCAGCTGACGTGGTGCTAATAGCAGCCCATACCAGGGCCGTCTGGGGCTCCTTTCTCTTCTCTTTCCAAGACGTTATGTACTTGGAAAGTTTACCTTTGCGATGAGTATATGCGAACGAGTCGAAGGCCTGATCGCCTACAAATTGAGTACCAGGCTGAACCCAATATATTCGAGATGCACTAGGAAACTCCCTTTCAAACACCCGCTCCTTAGTGACTTTTTCAACTAAGCAGGCACAAAGCGCTATTCCAGTACATAACAGGATAGTTCCGAGGAAGGTCATTGGGACAGCGTAGACGTCTTGCAAGTCGTCCCTCAAGAATTTGTAGTAGTATCTCGCAATGGCGGCCCATACAAGAACACCGGACTGCAGAATAATTCCAAATACAGATGCTGCAATGTACCAATGTCGTTTTCGTTGCTTTAATCCAACATTTAGAGATAGATTCGGATTTGGAGCGAATTTCGAAGGAGATGTGCTAGAATCCGACGACCCAGCGTCTCCGCTGTTGAATAGAGAAGAAAGACGCTCCTCGTCCTCGAAAGACTTTTTCAACTCTCGCCACTCATTTCGGGACGTCTTGAGATACTCTTCGAATGAATAGATTCCGGCGCTTGGCGGTGTCTCTGTGCTTTTGTGATAAAAGTCACTCTCCGTAGCTTCTTCGTCGTGGACTATTTCTAGGAGCTTGGGGCGGCCAAAAACACGAGTGAAGCCTCCATTGTTGTACAATTCGCAGACATCACGGCTGGTGGATGAGCATAGTTCGGCTTCGGCCGTGCCAACTCCTTCCTGTGCACGTCCAATGAAAGCTCTGAGGGACGGGGTGCCATAGACACGGATTGCGGATACAATCGTGGTAATGATACCAAGCGGCGCCGTCGCGAATATGACAATGTCCGTTGGATATAAACACTCGCTGAGGTATTGCTTGGTAGGGGCTTCTCCAAAGAGAGCAACAAGGGGAGCAAGGTCTGTAGCAAGGTTGTCGGCGAAATCAGTCCACCAGTCACTCATGGTTCGTCAGCAAACCGGTCGTTTGAGAACAATAACATTCCAATGGGAGGTTGTATGGAGGAATAGCGCAAAACACAGCAGGAGAAAAAGGGAGTTCTTCTCTGATTATGTACCATTGGTGTGTTTTTTACCCGCCAAGCAGGCACCTCGTGGTACTGTCTGGAAGGGTGGTCAGACGCCTGGAAATCAATTCTGTGGGATCCTGGATGGGACGCTTCTCCTGTTGAGGGGTTATGATCTGCAGTGCTATCTTCAACAATTTCTCTGTCGTCCATGCAAATGGATCAACTCTTCACACCATTAGACCCTGGATACCATAGGAGGCCTGCATGGGCGGCTTGCATTAGATAAGAAGGGAATGCAACTTTGTCAATGTTAGAGAAGGCTATAAGTTGAATCTTTTTCATCATCTTCGGATCAGATACTTTGTTGATAGCCAATCAGAAGGATCAGAGAAAGCAGCTGTTGGCTCTGGATGATATCTCTGTCGATTTCCAACTTTCAAGTTAATGCTAGGCCTTTCAACGCAGTCTGGAGAGCTCGCATAATCCGCCGGAGCATGCGGCGTATATTTTCAGCTCCAATCCATACTAGCTGGATAGATATGGCGTCAAATTATTCATAGTCATGGCTCAACTCTCACAGAGATTGTCTGCGATCACAAGCGATCGTAGAAAGATACATCGTCGCCATATATCTCAAATTCAGTATGCTGGGTGCAGAGCCTCAAGTATACAGCCAATTGGCTTCAACGCCCGTCCATCAGGAGGGCATAGGGAGCATGGATGTGGGAGTGTGACTGCGATGAGTACTAGTATTTTGAGAGTCACACGAACAGGTTCGTTCTGCAGGAGCCTTCTATACATTAGATATGTAGGTCCTGGAATTTAGTCCTCATGTGCGTCATTGTTCTATAAATAGACAGGTTAGTTGCTAATGAACCTCATTGTTTGTGATTGATGTAAAGCCATACCTCTACAGTGTGATGTTGGCATGGAGTCAAGTGTCGTCGGCGAATGTCAGATGTTGCTTGGATCATTAGCCGGGCCTTGCAAGGATGAAGGTACTTGAACAGTGCATGAAAGGGCTCGTGCTCAATGCAGCAAGGCTGGCCCCCCTGGGGATATCGATTTGCCGGAATATAGGGAAATAAAAGGCGTGGAAGTGACCAATTTGGGCGCAATAATTCAGCTCTGTGCCTCATTTCGGGAGGAGAAAACAACCTCTGTGGTCCCGATTAAGACCCGCTTGTATCTTGATCTGGCATTATCTATCAGATTAAACCATTTCAGAGCACCAAGACTAGGTGCTTTACCCAAAAACTTCCTAGAGAGCCTGACTGTAAATGTTATGATATTCTTCACCTAATGTCAAAGTTCATTCCTTCTTGGAATTCTGGTAACATTAGGATAAATTGTTCATGCAACATTGGATGCATAGCGCCGAGCACTTCCAAAACCAATACCTGGGAACATTTTCGAAAGCTGGTTTTCTTTTTTCTTTCCCCTTCCATATGCTGTTGCTTATGCATCAGGCTAACACAATTATCTGAAAATTGGGAATTTCGTCATCGGGGTCCAGGAGCGGGGTTCGGAAGGCACCAACCAACCCATTCTCAATTTCATTCCCCAATACGCAATGCAGGCTTGCGTCGAGATGATGGAGGTTCTGTACGCGGAAATGCTCAATTGCCCTGAGCATTTTGTCTCTTGATTTGTTAGGGATGCATGCACTGCCCGCATCCAATCTGTCAATTACAGACGCACAGGCAAAGACTCCACGAGCCTTCCAAGGCAGATGCAACCCCACGATCAGGGGTAGAATCCAGCCGGCCAGTGGCTTGTTTGTTGCGGCGTAGATGCACTTGAGCCGTCTTGGCCGACCAACATACGGCTGTTCAAGCTTCGGATTGGCTGGCGGGTAGTTATTTTTAGGACCGGATGCTTTTCTTCAACAGTACAGATCTGTACACAAGGAGGAGAGCACGGGTACCAGGCTGATGCAAGCGATGTTGCAACAAGGAGGGGTGGAACGAGAACTCAGAGGATCGAAAAAAGCAACCAGCCCAGGTCAGATTGAGTCGCGATTCCCACTTGCTCCGGAGGCCTGGAGATGATGTGAACGATACTCGCTGCCGATATGATGCGTAGCAGGGCAGTAGTAACCATTCAGGCAATTCTACTACAGTGAGGCAACATATCCAGTGCCTCGCAGGTTGAGATGCTGTGTGTGAAAACCAATTAGGTACAGTACAAGCCACGATCCCTCGTCCATCGTTTTGAACAAAACCCTCCTCAAAACGCCAACCTCGTCGATTGCATATCTCATTGGTATTGATGATACTTCTCGTATGTCTGGGGAGGAAACGATATACTTACTTGTTATCTCGGATATCCACATTCTCCAGTCTTGCGGCTCCGATGCCTGGCCTGTTGATGATGCATGCTACCGACACAGAGGGTCTTCGAAAGGATGCACGCGCCCTGATCCCGCACCTCGGATTCTGAACATTGCTTATCATACAACGCTGAGAGTACTACTAGTATAGTATAGTATGTGGGCCTGGCGGATCCTAAAGAATTGCTTTGTAAGTAGTCACAGTAACTTACTGCAATTTTGAATAACTGGTGGACATTCTCAGATGGATGAGAACCATTACCATTATCACATATATATACACAATCATCCCCTCCCCATTATTTCATTTTACTATTTCATTGTCGTGCTTTTGTTCACCTTCATCACACACAAACATTCATGTACATACATCTCTCTTCAGTTTGGAAACCCTGGAACGACATTAGAAAGAAAAAACCCTAAAAACCTTAAAAAAACCACTCGTCAAAAAAGGGTCGTTCAAAATTAGCCGAAACGATGGTCCCAGAAAAAAGAGATTTGTATAAATGAACATATATAGGATGTAATCTAATGCAAATCACGTAAAATAATAACAGACGTTGAGATATATAGATAAGAGATATGAAAATACAGCACGCGAAGCCAAAATAAAGCAAACATAGTCGATGGCTTAACCTTAATGAAGAAAAAGATGGAAAAAAAAAAAAAAAATAAGGAAAGACATTAAATCTGTCACATTCACATGAGAATGGAGAGGGGGCAGGAGAGAAGGGTGTATGATCAAAATATCCCTTACTTATCCTGTCCCTTATTTAGATGGAATGGTGGTCGTGTGCGTATGCGTGTACGCGCGTACATGTACATATGTGAAACTTTTCCCATCCCAACCAAGGGGAAGGGGAATGAGTGTGCACACATACAAACGCACGTTACACACACATGTATCTGGAGGCAAAACACATATACATGCGGGAAAGGGAGGGTGGGAGAGGGGGATAGCGTAGCGTCACGTAGCGTAACGGGAGAGCCCAGGAGTAGGTATCAATCACAATAAGAACCAAACTAGCATAGTTCACTTTCATCCATTTTACCAATATTCATCCAATACACCAATCAACCCTTTATGCGTGCGCATCATGATGTCTGAATGGCTCGTACGCCATATCCCTCCCGCCCACGCCGGCGCCACTTACAGGTGCACTACCCGCTGCAGCGGGCATGAACGGCGCTGTCGCGGCGCCGCCGTACGGATCCGAAACGCGCTCGTATGTATATGGAGTCTTCTCAGCGGTAATGCCGCGGTTGCGACGGCCGCCGAAGCCACTACCGCTGTTGTTGGAGTGGCTGTAAGGCGAGCGACCGGAGCAGCAGCAGACACTGAAAAGCCAGAAGATGCCAGAGGCGAGGGAGAAGGCAACCCCCAGCCAAAGAGTTGAGAACATGGTTTTTCCCAGTGAGGCGTGGACGTCGTAGGGTTTTAAGGAAGTGTTGACGGCGGCAGTTAGAGCGGCGTACATCGCAGTAGCGGTGATGGCGGCGGCAAAAAAGAAAACGGAGGAGACCTGGGTTGCTTTTGTTAGAGTTATGGGTTGAAGGCGGGAGAAAAGATGCCCGAGGGCGGGGAGGGAATAATTTTAAAGAGGCAAATAAAAATAACATACAGAAGACACGATGGTGACGGCCAGGCTACCCCATCGACTGAAGACAGCAGCGATACCAACCAGTAACTCGACACAGGTCGCTACTAACGCCACGATGAAGGCGATGAACATCCATCCAGCAACCTTCCGGTAGGCACTGAGGCCCTTATCGAGGCTGGAAGGTAAGAACTTGTGGCCATCTTTATCCTTGACCAAATCTTCTAGATCCCATTCTTTGACGGGGTCGAACCAGTATTTGGCTTTGCGGTCGGTACATCTGATGATCTTGTACTGGCCGTTCTCATACTCGCCGTAGCAGTGGTTCCAGAGGCCAATGAGGTAGAAATCGTGTAGTTTGCCGCTGCCGTCTGCTTGTTGGAGGCTGTTGGTAAAGGGGAGGAGTTCTTGGGGAAAGCCTTTTGAATTGAGGTTCAAGTCTTTTAGATCGGCCTGGTGGGTGATATATTAGATGGAACTAAATGTACTGTACATAGATTTGGTAAACTCACCTTGACGAAGTAAATGTCATTTAATGGGGCGTTGGGGCTTGTCACACCCAAACCTACAAAGATGAGACAGACGAGGGCTCCGATTGTGAGGAGGTAGGGCGTGAAGATACACGCTATTCTACCGCCTTTGCCCATGATGACGACGACACACGGTGAGAAAGCGGTCGATAGATGGTTGTTCGCGAGAGACAACTAAAAACGAATGAATGAACGATCGAAAGCGAGAGATGGTCGGATAGGATTGAGGAGATGAAAACGAAAGGGCGAGGGAGCGGGTGTTTTATTTGAACACGGCAGCGAAACGAGGTTAATGCGGCTGAGGCTAGGGAGCCAACACGAGGGATTGGCAGCTGGGAGAGCGATCGGGAGAGGAACAGTGACACCAGGAACAGCCACACAACTCACAAAGCAAGCTGGGGTAAACGAGTGCCCGCCGGAGAAGAGAGAGAGCGCAGAAATAAACAAAATAAGATAGAGAAAGCAAAAAGTGGTGATGGCTCTATCTCCTATATAAGAGCCCTTTCTTTCTACGAGAACTGGGAATTTCTGCCCATGCCCGCCCGCCAAGCCCCCCGATGCCAGCGTCAGCCTGCGCAAAACCGCGTCCCACAATAATTCCACCGCACCAACCGCATCCACCACTCGCAACCGCCAGCGCTCCCAGCATCCCCCACAGCCATGACAGTAGCTTATCTCCACGGCTGATCACAAAAGAAAAACCAGGCTTGCCCTGGCAAGGGATCTCCAGCTGGCAGGGTGGGAGGTGTGCGTGTATCGCATCAAAATCGTGGCAATAGCCAAACGATTGCTTGCCAACTCCGTAACAAGGAGTCGCCTCAAGCATCTCATTGGCGGGCTGGGATGGAATGTTTCTATTCTTTGACACAGCCTAAAAGCCGGCTAATGAGCACTACGCAACCAGGCGACGAGGGGAGCCAAGGACTAAGCCTGTTCGGTGTCGTTTCTGCGTGGCTGTGGGCTGTGCTCTGTGTCATGTCAGTTGATTCTTTGAAAGTATTCTTGTTACTGAGCCTGTTGGTTTTGCTTTGCGAATTCTTGTCGTCATATTGTATCGTATTTAATGGGATTTAACGACATCCTCCTAGTCCACCAGGGAGCAGGGGATGGAGGGAATATAATGTTCCATTACCCCCAAAAATCATCGCCAGCAGATACGGGGAAAGGAAGGTATTGCCAATGCGCTTTTCAACCTTGAAATTATGAAAACTAAATAATACCACAGCGCAAATATTACTACCCAGAGCTAGCTGGATGGGTGAGTTGACCTTCATTACTCCGTAGTGAGCCGTTCTATGTAAGCTTAGGATTTTGCTGGGTCAGATTAGGTTTGTGTGCTATTAAAAGAAATATCAAAACAGACTAGATCTTCTCAACATCGTTACTCGATGTAACTCGCATATTTTCCGAGTCAACGTAAGAAGAAAAATAAATGTGCTGTCCTGCTCGCTCTTGGATTCTTTTACTTAGCCTTATCTCTCGCCAGTGTTGACATTCTTCGCTGCTCAATCTTGTCCTGCCCGGCGTTCAACCCGAGTCGAGTAAAATTGACCCCACTCGCTGCTGTCGTTTGACATCCATATCATTACTCGCATGTATTATTCCCACTTTTTATCTCCATCTCATGACTCCCACTTTGGTGCTGCAGATGCCCAGCCATTGCCTCTGCCACAGCCTCTTTGTTCTCCGCCAACCAAAGCACCAGAAGCAGCTTCACATCAGCCAGGTCAAGCCACGGAGTTGCGCGTTGAGAAAATTGAGCTGGATGACTTTTCCCTCTTCCATGCCGTTATTTTTCCTTATTTTATTTTTATTTTTTTATGCTGATAAATGATTAGATTTTTACTTGCAAAAATTCTTTTTTTAGGGCTTCAATTTCACTCACATAATCATCATAAACTGACTACTAAGTTCACTAACGAGTTACTCGTAGTTAACTGAGTATTCTCCGAAATTTCAAATAATAACTAACCTCAAGAACACCACTCAAAAAAAGGGACAAGAAAAGAAAAAAAAAAATAAAGTAGAAGATAAGAGTCGCAAAGTTACATTACATACCATCTCAAATTCAGAGTAACTACATACATCGATTTGCACGCAGAATGATCATAAATAACATGCATGCATGCCCAGAACCTTAAAAAAAAAAAAAAAAAAAAAAAAAAAAGTCGAGACAACTTCCATCCAGCCCTGATCCAATCAATCATTGGAAATATTCCCGGTCCCATCAGCATGTCGCAATCTCGCATATCATTGATCTCCCCGGGCGCCCTTGTGCAGCATCGCTCATTGTTAAAAATAACACCGCCCCACAACAACTACTATGCAAGTGTGGGACGTCTAAGTGGTTGTATTAGCATGTCGGCAGCTGAGGCATATATATATGTGCGGTGCGCTAGTCCGTGATGTCTCTCTACGGCGTAAGACTGATTGACAAACCCAAAAGTTCTGACTTAATTAAGCCTCAAAGCCACCGCCCCGCTCGCGCGCACGCGCGCCGTTACGGGTGGGCAAATCTGCTGCTCGATTGAGCTTAGTTAGGTTTGAGTTTGAGGGATTGATGAGGTCTGTACTCCGTACAAGGGGGATTGAGGGTTATGAAACTTCAGGCATTGTTCGAACTAGGTGGATAGATGGAATGAATAGATAGAGGAGAAGAATTGAATGTACGCAATGGTATCTTTCCTTCATTCATTCATTCATTCATTCATTCATTCGTTCATTCATTTCTAATTTTCTATTATTTTTTTATACGTAAAGGTTGTCAACGGCCTCGTTTCCCGGTTCGCTCTGTGCTTTTTTTTTTTTTTTTTTTTTTTGCATGAGTACTAATCATCATCAGTATGAGTAGTTAATATCAATAAATAGTTAATAATGGTTATATGAACAAACTAATTTCTGAGAAGCAAATTTTTCAAACAAAAATGTGTATATTTGTTTTTGGTGCATTCACATTGCATTGAGGAGCAGAAACTGTTATGGGAGCCAATTGTTGATAGAATACGCTCATAACCAAGCTTAACAGCTGAACAGATGGATGGACAGTGTTTCAGCGCAATATGAGCTTCTTTGTGAGAACAAAAGAAGCTCACTCACATGCAATATCTTAATTCTTTCCTTTTTTTTTTGAAGCGAGTGTTCCAGAAAAGAAGTTTCCATTTCCATGGAATAATACATTCATTTAAACCGGAGCTCCGTACTAGTTTAACTTTCCATTGAACGAGCTTCTTGAGAGATGCTATTATGCTGGGGGCTTGATTGGGGAAAGAAGCGTTCTTCTGTCACAACCGCCTGCCCTGGCCTGGGGGAAGGTAAGCAACGTTGGATTAATACGGGAGCCCGTGAGATACGGAGATTATTAATATTGATATTATTAACTAGTTAGTTAACTAACTCACTCCTGTAAGCAGGCAGGCAATATTACCTTCAATATTCTATGTATATTACAGTTTTTTTTTTTTTAATAAAAATTTTTTCGTTCTCTTGTACTTGAAATCTGCTATGATGAATTTGAATAAATTTAGCAAATTTCATTTCAGATATATTTTTATTTAGAAAAAAATATTTTAATATACTTGAAATATGATATATATACTTCTATTATAATATAGAACTCATATCTATTATGATGTTGAAGATATTCATGTTTTTCTATAAGTACTGTTTATATGATGAATCCATACAAAAGATACCAATTCCGTTACGGTGTGAATTCCTTTCCGGTGTGGCGCACTCACTAATGGTAGTGAGTCGCGTTTGGCATGGTTAATGCTTAAAAGCCCCAGGGCCAAAAGTTGCTCCCTCCAGTACTACACAGATATATATAGGTATATCTCCGTAGACCACTGAGGAGGTTCTCTGTAGATACGGATTTAATTCAGCAAAATGTCCAGAGACAAGATCAACTTGATGCTTCTTGATGTTTGCTTCTGAGAGAGATGATATGTATTATTTCCCCATTGGGACCTTTGTGATGAATTGTGGAAGTAGTCTGAATTCAAAGGTAGCGGTGGAAGTACCTAGGCTGGAACACAAGTCATCGCAGGTTCGATCTACCTACGATACTACGTGTATATAACTAGCAGCTGGCCCAATCTTCTGGGCCAGTGAGTGGTTCTGATATAATCTCACCCCTACGTTCTACTGCTTCGATATCTTATCCGTACTACCTTATATAACTATCCTCGGAAAGTCCTAAGGACCTCCTCCCCTGGAGAAGCAGCGAGATCCTCGACCCGCCGCTTACACTGAACGGCACATGCACAGCACAGCATCAAACAATGATGAAAAATTGTGCTTCCAGCTCAATGCCTTACGGAATATGATTATATGAGAGTGACATAGATCACATACGACATAATATATTCTCTCAGATGTGACAGAACTGCTGAACTTTAGTATGACTGAATTGTAATGAAGAGCTTTTCCCACTTTTCTTCAAAATTTGCTCTTTCATTTAATGATGCAGAGTCTGTTGAAATCTAGAAGGGACTTTGTAATCTGTTAGCTCATGATGATTCATAGATGATGGTAAGTATTCTCATCTCATTCCCAGCATTATCTGAAGATAAGTTAGTGATGAATATGTTCTGAGATGAAAGAAGAATAAATATCATAGATGTTGATGACTTGCATCATTCTGATTGAAATCACTATAGCCACTCAGACAAAATGTATATACAATGATAAGGAAGGAAATGAGAAGTGGAAACAAATGGCATATAAACAAGATAGTATCTATATATCAAAACAAAAAGTTTGCGATCATCATAGATTGTTGTCTTCTCAAACCATAGCTGGTATGGTAAGAAAATCTCATCCAACAGACTTGCAGCAGAAACCTGACTAGAGAGAATCTCTAACTCCCAGTTATGCATAAAAGCTTCAAGAGTCATATATCAATAGGAAGATATGTGTGCTCATGACCCACAATGTTTCCACACCACACAACTTCTGATAAACGAGCACTGGTTTGATGAAGTGTCTGTTCAATACTGTCAGTTGAGCTGAATGATTCATGAATCACCTTAGACTAAGAATGGTCTATCATTGAATCTTAAATTCTCTTTTCCACAAGCCTCCTCACTCTGGCAGTGTGGATTCTGCACATTTTCTCAAACTGCCATGCTTGTTGATGTCTGCTGTCATAGAGGCATACCCGAATCTAAGGTGAAATATGAATTAGAGACAGGGTTTGTCCTTTGTACTGTCATCTTTGATATTGACGATGGAGCTATCAGCTCTCACTGGGGATCCCTCGGACATCGCAGGGTATGTCAGGTGTTTGCTACACCAAATTGCAGTGGAATTTAATTGCAGTGACTCCATGGGACCAAGTTTCATTATCGGGCTTGTAAAGAGGAGTACCTCACCAGATGCAGGTTCTCTACCTCTTAGCCATTGAAGATTAGCACCCATTCAGTCATTCAATTTAGAGATTCCTTTCCTCTATCCATTCCCATACCCAACTTCGCCAACCACGCAGAAAATCCGGGAAATTCTTGTTGTCACCAGCGGTGTATTGCTTGGCGGTATGTTCAACGTACGCGGCTTTGACCTCCGCCATTTGAGAGTCTTTGTCATGGTTGGGCCGCGATGAGCTTTTAGTCGTTATCAGTAAGCTTTTTGATTTCGAATAACCACGGTTCAGCAGCGTGGTTGAGGGTTTGACTGTGCTTCGCATTCAGCCCACGAAAGGAGTTGGTCACTTACACCAAAGGACAAATATTACTATCTTATTTTACTTGCTCGCTCGTGCAAAGCGAAGGGGCCCGGAAACGTTCTGGATGTTGCAACTTTGGATTCAATGAACGTGAATTTTAGATGGTTGTCGAATACTAGAATTGGTCAAAAGCTTGAGACTCTTTCTCAAACGACGAATATATTCGATCTGACAAGCACTAATATCAGCCAGGTGCGTTGAGAATTCTAAACAATGCCAGTAATATAACAACGTACCTGGATTTCACATCGACTATTCTTTGACCCAGGTCCTCTTGGGGAGAGTTTGTTAATCATTTCGACACTAGCTTTGCCATGAGATTTTGCTGCCTTTTGAGGGAAAGTCTGGTCATTGAAGAGATCTCATGGCGATATTAGATCTACAATCGGTATCCGCCATTTCTGGGGGTTTTGTCTGATGCAGTATAGTATGGCTATGAAGATGGTTGCGGGTTAGCAAAAATGAAGAACCAAGCATTGACCCCGCGCTCAAAATGGCGATAGAATGACATCAACTCTGGCATCAGTCATATCTGCAGAGGACGTTGATTTGCCCCGCTCTGTAAAGCACATAATGCCCATGAACCTGTACCTTGCAGCAAACATTTTGCTGGACCTGATGTCTTGCGCTTATCTGTTTTAGGAAGGTTAAGCGACCTTCGTCGACGTCACATACCGCAGCAGCCGCATTGATCCACCGCAACTTGCCTTGAGTTTGTCAAGATCCGGTAACGAGAATCATTGATATTTGTACATGTACAACGTACGTGTACCTGGCCGTTTGCTCTCGTCCGATTGCGGGTCCCCGGATAAGGCTTGGCCTGTTATCTGATATCTCAAAACCAAGTTTCAAGCTCGTTTTCTTTATTCTCTGTCGGAACCAGGCTTCCTGAATACTGTTACACATATTCCCCTCAACGACGAATTCGACAAGGACGTCAACTGCTTTCCCGGAACACAAAGGCACCGTTTCGTCTAACATATATATTTAATCCTTCCCCGCAATGCATCGGACCTATTCCATGCGCCAATCGCGCGCACCGACAGCATCCCAGCTTGAGAATCCACCCCCGCCACCCTCAACGACTAAAACGAACCGTTTGTTTGGAAGAACCAGTATTGGTGGGTAGACAACATCCCTGTATATGTCAACCATGTCTTAAATGTGTGAAAATGATACTCCGCTTGTGGAGGAATGGATTGAACATCAGTTTTCTTGCTTGATGTAAAAGTGCTAATTTCTCTCCCGTCTTGTAGGGCATGCATTTCGGAAACAAACAGCTGGGGCTTTTAGCCCTGACCTTTCCAAGAAGCTTTCTCAACTGGTGAAAATGGAGAAAAATGTGATGCGAAGTATGGAGTTAGTGGGCAGGGAGAGAATGGAGGCTGCCGTACGTCTCACAGTTCTGTCTATTATTTTGATTGACCCCATACTCATACATCGCCTAGCAACAACTGTCTGCCTGGGGAGAGTCATGCGACGATGATGTTTCGGATGTTACCGATAAATTGGGAGTTTTAATATACGAGATGGGCGAATTAGAGGATCAATTTGTAGATCGATATGACCAATACCGGGTTACAATGAAGAGCATTCGTAACATCGAAGCATCTGTACAACCAAGCAGAGACAGTATGTTATGTTTATTCTCCGTATTTATATCGTCTTTTTGATGCTGACCAGCTTCGGACCCTCAGGGAAACAAAAAATAACGGACCAGATCGCGCATCTCAAATACAAAGAGCCCAATTCTCCTCGCATTGTAGTATTGGAGCAGGAATTAGTTCGAGCGGAGGCAGAATCTCTCGTTGCCGAGGCACAATTATCTAATATCACGCGAGAAAAGGTAAAGGCCGCATTTACCTACCAATTTGACGCTCTTCGCGAACACTGCGAAAAGTTGGCTATCATAGCCGGATACGGAAAGCATCTACTTGAATTGGTTGACGACACCCCAGTTACACCAGGAGAGACTCGGAATGCCTATGACGGCTATGACGCCAGCAGAGCAATTATTCAAGACTGCGAAGATGCATTGACGCACTGGGTCTCATCCAATGCGGCTGTGAGCTCCAAGCTCTCCACCCGCTCTCGCACTCTTTCCCAACGACGCCGTAACAACATGTCGAAGACCCGTGGTGAGGGTGTGGACCTTGCCAGCCAAGACTCTCCCCTCAAGGGTGATCGTGATTCCTGGGTCCCTGCCCAACAACATCCTGATTATAATCGCCATGCGGACGACGTGGACGATGAATATGAGGACGAAGACGTGGGAACGAACGGCGAAATACAGGACCGTGAGGAAGAGAAACACGTTGCCCCAGCTTGATCACAACATTTCTTCCCATGAGATATGTTATGTGGTTTGATATGTCTCGTAAATTCTAAGCGCATCGGAGTTGTCAATGGAGTTAATTTTATTCACCACTGTTCGTTCTTGTTAGTTTCCTCGGAAGAAGGTTTAATAATAGGTAATATATTTGCCAGAGCATAATGTACGATATGCTCTTAATGGTTTGTTTGTCTTGCTCATATCTCTTCTGATCTATTCTCTTCTCAATTGGTAGTTTATATTAACTTTTAATACACCATCGTAGATGTTTAATGT
The DNA here is from genome assembly GCF_000149585.1 of Histoplasma mississippiense. Taxonomy (NCBI): domain Eukaryota; kingdom Fungi; phylum Ascomycota; class Eurotiomycetes; order Onygenales; family Ajellomycetaceae; genus Histoplasma; species Histoplasma mississippiense. The sequence continues at coordinate 1,000,592 of NW_001813974.1, read as the reverse complement.
GAATATACATGCTGTTATTTAAACTACAAGCCTCCACTGTGGCTGCTGCCTTAATCCTTCAGGGTCATGTGACAACTCAGTCACCCTGATCGTCAGTCAGCTCACAAAGAACATCATCACAACATCAGCATGAAGGAGTGAACAAAACTTATATATCTCTCGCGCTGGCAGTCAAACTTGAAGTTCCAACAATGGATCTACCAGGCCAATATCTCCTGCATATCATAGGTCGCAAACCGGTGTGGTCATCTTGCTCCAAGGTCTTCTCCGAACACGCATTGAAGCAGATACTGATGCACGATGATTCAGGTGCCATTGTTGATTTCAAGTGCTGATAGTTGTGGTCTAAGATCTCCAACTTTCTAAGAACCCTTTGTCCAAGCCTGATCGAAGATCTCCCAGGTTACTTCGTGAATGGTGCCTGGCAACTGGGGCTGAACGCCTCATGTGGCGGTATTGCGGATGGCCTGAAATCAAGCTCAATAACTTTATTCAAAAGTTTAGTCTCCTCCCAGGGGAACAAGACGATCTTGCCGCCACACACTGCCGAAATAGCCTGCTGAAATCCGTGGCCCATCAAGTTCCTCCAAACCCCCTAGAGTTGGAATTTCCTTTGCAACGACTAATAAAGTAGTGATACTCTGGTTAGCGCACTGCACACCTCGATCGGTCTACTTAACTGGTAATTACGGGCCACTTTTATTCGCCTTCTCCCATCTTTTCCCATGCGTCAAACAATGCTTGACATCGCCAACTTTCCATACCCATACTGTTGCCCATACCGTTTGTGTGCCTCTTCCAATCGCTGGAAAGGAACCCACATCATTGATCCTATTCGTTGGATATGATGCATTGACTCTGATGCTTGTTTCCGTTGAACCGGATCGTCCCATGCTCGCTCGATGTGATCTACTTGTGAGTTGAGGGTAAATCGCTTCGTTGGGGAAAGAATCGTATCACCGAGAGGGGACCATGGGAGTGACCCTGGTTGGCTTTCGTCCACATTACTGGACATGTGAGAAATTTTCTGATACATCTTGATAGTTGGGCTGGTGGGGTGGCAATGTCAGATCTTTATGCATATATGAGGAAGTCAAAACAGAACGGTTAGATCATGCTGGGGTGGAACAATATTCTTAAGGAACTCCGTTTACATCGGCCCACTCGCCAATTTAAATCTTGGGATTAAATCGGTTGTCATCGGTTATCGACAGTGGGTTGGCAGCGGCTAGTGACAACTCAGTGCACAGATGTGGTCTTTGCATCCGCCAGATCTCCCAGCCCAAACTTGAGAAAAAGCGATCTGTGCAGGAACGGGTAAACTTCGTGGCCGACATTATTTGAATGCAGTTCTTTCAGACTTCTTTTGGCCATGAGGGTCCGTGAAGACCGTTTGACTATCTACTCCGGAAATTCTGTGATAAATACCGTGTTTCGCGACCTTTGGTCTGTGTATCTATTCGCTTTCGAATTGGAGTTTTAATTGCAATTTAGTTCTGCTTCTGTGGTTTGATAATCGATAAAATGGCTGAACAACCGTCTAATAGTCAGGACGGAAACGCGCTGGGTATCTCCCCTTACTGCGCGCATTCCCCTTCATTGAAAAGTCTTATCGTGTTCATTGTTTCGGTTGCTGCTACATTCTCAGGGTTTGCCACAAATATCTACTTTCCTGTCATTTCAACCATCGCAGTTGATCTACTAGTATCAATAGATTTGATCAACTATTCCGTTACAGCTTATCTCGTTTTCCAGGCGATCATTCCTTTCATTTGGGGTACCTTGTCAGATTATAAGGGACGCCGAATAGCATATCTATCAAGCTTCTTTATTTTTACGAGTGCGTGCGTTGGCCTCGCAAGGACCAGCAACTACCCCCAGCTTATGGTCTTACGATGCCTTCAAAGCATAGGAAGTGCAAGCACCATAGTTGTCGGCACCGGCGTTCTTGGAGATATAACGACGAGAGAAGAACGGGGAGGCTATATGGGCTTCTTCCAGGCAGGGCAAATGTTACCACTGGCACTTGGACCAATCCTCGGGGGAGTATTCGCTGATACGCTTGGCTGGAGATCCACATTTTGGTTTCTCGCTATCTACTCTGGGCCATTCATTTTTTGTCTTGGTCTCCTTCTCCCAGAGACTTTACGATCATTGGTTGGAAACGGCTCTATCCAGGCCAGGGGTATCTCAAAATGCTCCCTGATGTATTTTCAGCCTCAACGAGTAGTGCAAGACTCGCGGCAAGACCCTGTACAGACGCATCCAATGGTAATACCCAATACCGAGCAAAGCTTCAGCTTCTTTAATCCCATACGTATCCTTCTTGGCCTTGAAATCACCTTCGCCATCATCTTCGTCTCCATCTGTTACGCACTGTGGCAAATGACCCTCACCGCGCAGTCCACCCTTCTCAAACAAACTTACAATCTCAACAATACCCAGCTGGGACTAACTTATGTTGCAAACGGCGTAGGTTGCATGATAAGCACCGCATCAACAGGGCGACTCTTGGACATCGATTACAAACGCATCAAAGGCAATTACACTGGACCGGCAGCCAGCTTCCCACTGGAGCGAGCTAGGCTTCGCACTGCTTGGCTTTGGGCTGGTCTGCAAATCGCCTTCATACTTATCTTTGGCTGGACGCTGGACAAGAACGCCCATATCTCCATCCCTATCATCAGTACCCTTGTCGTAGGATGGACCACAACGTCGATCCAATGCCTGGTGTTTACGTTTTTGGTGGATGTTTATCCTGAACAGGCCGCTACGGCCGCAGCATCCCTGAACCTGGTTAGGTGTCTACTTGGGGGTGGAGGAGTGGCGGCTGGTATTCGGGTGGTGGGGATTGGGTGGACGTTTACACTTTTGATCGGGATTCTGCTTTTGGGCTTGGGCTGTTTAGGCATGCAATTCGTATATGGATCGAGGTGGAGGCGGAAGATAATAGGGCGGGCTACAAATAATCACGTTGATGAGTTGTAACGAGGAAATTGATAGCTACTAATCATGATGAATTGGCCACTGTTCGAGCATTGAGTATTGACTATATATCTGGCGAATTTTTCATGTTATCCCTTGATTATCATTCGTCAAATTGTATCTCAACAATGGCTGGCAGTGGCGAAAGACGCGTAGGGAGTGGTTCTTGGCCGCATGCATAGAACATTTGTCCATTAAACATACCAGGGGAAAATGCAGCGAAAAACAAACATTTTAAATCTCGATCTAAGTTGATCAAGCAATTATTATGTCCTTAAAAAAATCAAGTCTGTTGCTTGAAATTCATCAGTTGAATATTGAAAACCCCAGCCCAAGTAACCGGCAAGAAAGTAGCATCATCACAAGCCGCGGGAGTAAAGGGAACGAAACCACACAATCCATGCACCATTAAATGCGACATTTCCCAATTCGTCATCTAAAAGCAGGAGAGAAACGGAAGGCTAAAAAAAAAAAAAAAAAAAAAAGGCAACGTCGACTCCGAGGCCGTAAATCATTTGACAGACCAGGTTCCTCGTCACAGATGAGGAATAAGGGAAGAGAGGCAAAAGTGATAAAATCGAACAGCATTCTTAAGCGAATACTCTCTTTTCGAATTTCTTCACCGCATCGCGCCATACCCCACCGCCGAACTTAACTCCAGGGGCCTGCTTTTGCTGAATAATTTTACCCAACATATCGCCAATCCGTGATTCCCCCATGCCTCCTTCATACGAACTCACAGAGCCGTAAATTATGCTGGCGGAGACATCGATATCAACGTCAACATCCATGTTAAGGGCGTCAGTTCCATTGTGGGTCAGATGAGGCTTAACTGTAAAGTCGATATCGATCCGCGTTCTGGCTTTGCCACTCATGTTTCCTGATTCTGATGGTGATGTTCGCTTCATTTCACTTCCAGTCGACTCAGGAGCGGTAGTTTTGGCAGAACGGCCGATAATTATGCAGCGGATCTCTAACAAAGTGGGTTCTGATGGGTTCGATTCAATGGCTTTCGCTTTTGTAATTCCACAATAATCAAGCGCGCGTATTTCGTCCCCAAGGCTAATGGCCCTGTCCCATGCTCGTGAGATGCTTGCAAGGAATTGTCTCGGGGTTATGTTTGATTGTAGAAGCTGTGAGGCACGCATGCGCAGTGCGTGGAGAACAAGAGACTTTTCAGGGGGGGGACTGCGGGTCTCATGTCGAGTTCCGCGGGTCACAGTGGGTAAGTAACTAAGGTTTATAGGCAGATATTTGTTTGTTTGAGAGGAGCGTCGACCAGTTGACACCGCTGCAGATCGCTTGAGGCTGAATGTGCCAGGGTAGAAATCTACTTGGAGTTCATTGCGATATCGCATTCTCAAAGAAGGACCATACTTGGAGCTCGGTTTCAAAGAGGCTGACAAAATACTCCAGCCAGTTTGGCACTCAAGAGCATGAACAGAAACTGTTGTTACGTTTTGTATCAGCTAAAATGGAAAATATATGCATAGGGAAGACGGCAATTCGTACCTTTTAGAGGCTTAACCTCCGTTACACTCCAACCCCTGCACTCTTCTCTAACTCGTTCCGCTTCACCTATCTGAGCCAGAAATTCATTTTTTAATTCCGTTCCCGCTTTAATGACGTTATTTTTGTTTAGCAGCTCTGCCTGTGATTGTTCTAACAACTTCTTTTTGGTAACAATATCTGCATCCAAAGCTGCTAGTCGTTCACGTGCTTGACGAAGTTCTTCTTGGTCACAGTTTTCTAGCTCATCGACGGCTTGTTGTAGATTCCGAGCTTCAGCTTCAAGCTTCGTGTGTTTCTCGACTAATGGGGGTACCGCACAATTTAGGATCTCCTCTTTCTTTGAAAGTACTGCATCATCATTCTGCATATACTCAACATGACGATCGAGCCCTTCCTTTAGACCCTCCAAAAGCTTCATACGCCATTCATACCACATGGATTTGCTTAAAAGGCGAGCGTGAGCTTTAACGTTGCGAAATTGATTATCCATCAACAGCCGGATATCGGGTGGCGCCGTCACATATTCTTGGAAAAGAGGCGGATTATCTGCATACGTTTCGGTTTCGATGGACCGGATAATTCGGCGGCCTTCTGAGATATATGACTTCAATTCACGACACGACTAGAAAATGTTAGTTCGGCAGGGGTGAACTAGGAAACAGCACACTTACGTGTTGGTATAATTCAAGCATCGGTACTGTACACAAGCCAGCAACCACACAATCCTCGAAACTTATACCTCTAGCAGTCTCATCGTCGGTCTTTGCTGCAGCCTTTTTATTGTCATTTGTCGGAGCCAACGTATGTCTTCTTTTGGTTGTGGTTAGCTCCATAAAGTGGATGTTAGTCATATTTAGGAATTCTTGGAGTTGTATTGGCTTAACCTGCCGCTGCTCTTCGTGCTGAGCAAAGCCCTCCTGGTTGGCTTCTGGACTAACACCAGAATCTTGGGTGGTATGGTATTCACCAACGGGCAAATCTAACTGCCTAGAAAGAAGAGCCCTCTTGGGTGTTGTACTCCCGGGATGGTCTGGAGACGACCCACGGCCATTATAGCTTGTTGCTCTGGTGGTTCGTCTAACTGTTTCATCCATTGAAGGAGGGGCAGGAAGTTTTATGCTTTTGACGGGACTTGCATCGCGGCCCTTAAGCCGCTTCGGAGTATACTCTTCATAGTCTTCATCATCCTGATCTAGTTCCACCGGGCGCTTCCCAAGTAGGCCTACCGCTGCGCCAACATGTAAACTTTTCCGTCCCTTGGCTTTATTCTTTTTAGGGGTAAGGCTCGATATTAACTCTTTCAGGTTAAGAGTCGGGTCTTTTTCATTTTGAGAACTGTTGGGTGTCTTAGTGATGGCGGTCTCCTTTTTCCTTTCTTCTCGTTCCTCATCAACTTCATCCTCGAGGTCCCGGTGGTCATCAAATCGTACTTCTCGAGAAATTTGGCTGTGTGGGATAAAATTCTGGGAGTCCTCCCCTATGGATCGTCGTCTATCCAAAATTTCTGCAACACGAGGTGACCCTAGGCCTACCCTATCGATGCCAAGGCCGCTCGATAGAGGCCTATGAGGAGCCAAGACGAAGGATGGAGTAGACCGGCCAGTTACGATGTCCTGATGGAAAAGCACTCTTGAACTAGGCGGTGTTTTCTTCGTGGACGCCTGCTGAAGTTCAGGCACGAACAGTTTTTTAGGAGAAACGTTTCGGAAAGAGAGTTTGTTCGAGGGTGGTGTTCTTCCAGGAGTCGGAGCCCTACTCTCTCGTGGAGTCATATGTTTTTTGGGTGGGGTCCCTACATTTTTGATTGGCGATGAGTGCCTGGAGCTCCGTCTCGGAGTAGTGGATTCTCTTGGAACCCCACTCCTTCGTTCCTGCCTGCGTTTGACACTAGCTACAGTCGGGCTGCCAGACTCAGACACCATCGGTGTGTTCTGTTCGATGGTACCAGCTATTTTTGGTGGCGATGGAATGATATTCTCTTGAAATGGCGAGCTAGCAATCTGGCTTTCTAATTCCATCAATACCTCTCCCTGAGTCTTGTTAAAATTGAACTGAGGTGGTAAGATGCTCCCTAAAGCATTCGTCATCTCCATCCCCATGGTGTCGTCGTTCTCTAGGGGCTCTGTTTGTTCCTCGATGGGTGGCAGAATGCCTCCTACCGCGCTTGTCATCTCCATCTCTTCACCACCGGATTCCTGGTCAAGCTCCTCAATTTTATATTCTGTGGGCTCGTTGGAGGGGTGCGTGTATTCTTCGGAGGCTGTCCGATGGGCATAGGCCTGCTGGATGCTACCAAGAGCCGAGGTGAATTCCATCGTCATCTCTTCATCACTGGCAATATCGCTATCTCCGAAGAAATCCTTTTGTGGAGAATGACTATGAGCGATGCCACCCACCATGTTCGTAAACTCCATCGTTTGGTCCTCGAAATTTGACAACTCGCCTATTGATATCGGGGGTTGCGTACTTAGATTCTCTTCATTTGGAGAAGCAGACTCACGGCGAGGCGTTTTACCTTGTGAGGCTTCCTGTCGCCGTGAAATGATTCCTCCAACAGCTTTGGTTATATCCATGCTCATATCTGCTTCACTTTCATCGTAATATCCACCGTCAGATTGCCTACTTGGAGGCTGATACTGGGATAATGGCTGAGCAAAAGGGTTAACATTTTCTTGGTCCTGTCGAGCACTCAAGTCTTCCAGGTCAAAGTCAAGTTTATTAGCCCCTTTTTTAACCCAGGGTTGGAAGGCACCGGCAATTTCATGATTCGTGAATTCCATGGACAAGTCACCATTCTCATCGTAGTCAATACCTTTGGTGCCAGCTAACTGGGCAGCCTGTCGCAAAGACCGTTCCAGTTTCGTGCTAGAGTTGGTGCTTGAAGCATCAGAATGTGTAGAGATAGATCGTTCAGTAATATTTTCCATGGTCATAACTGTGGCGCCATCATCATCATCCTCATCATCGGTGTCGGAGTTGGAATCTATATTCTCGTCCACAACGGGCTCACTAGCCTCTTCGCTTCCACCAGCTGAGCTTCCGCTATATGGACTCGAAGAAAATGCCTCGTCAGGGTCGGGGCCGTACGGACTCCGCTGTTTGTCACGCCCATTATAAATCGGATCGTCATGTGGGTAGTTTGTTGATGGTTCGTTGTGATTCAGTTCGTGATTCTGGGTGGGTGGCACCTGCTCGGTCAAAGCAGAGGCGCGTCTGGTAGAATTCGAGGCGGAAGAAGAGGTGGAATCTTCAGCCAATTCAACTACGTTCCAAGTATGTAGAGTAGCTTCTGGCGCAAATGATACTCGACGATTTGCTTTAATGGTGTTAGTCCAGATACTACTGCTTGGAGGAGAATACCACACCTACCCATCGATTTCCGCCTTGCCGCCCTGTGGTCCAAAATGGCCTGTCTCTCACGCTCTCGCTCCGCCTCTTCTGTTTCCCTAACTGCAGCCACTTGTTCCTCAGCTGTGCGAGCCGCAACTTTGCTATTGTAGAGAACAGCCGAAGGATTAAAAGTATCAAATGGGTTGGCCAAATGATCTGCCTCAGCAACAGAGGCTGAGGGGGGTTCAGAAACGTCAATAAGGGGCTCATTCTTTTCATTCGGGTTATTTGATTGACGACGTTTAGAGCTACGTTGGGAATCAAGAGTCGGAGTTCTTTTGCGCGTTTCGTCAAAAGTTGGAATATTTCGTATTGGGGAGACGGGTATCGTTGGTTTCAGAATGGATTTTAAGGGGTATTGAGTGGTTGACTGGCAAAGGAATTAGCATTCCAAAACGATTGTGAACTAGAAATATCCGAAATCAATGAATACCTTTCGTCTGTTGCCATTTGCATGCTGAAGCGCATCCAACCCCCCGGGCCCGAGACTTTTGCTCCGCATCTTTTTATCCGGTCTCGTGGCTCTCAGAGACAAATTGCTCTGCTCGTTGACAGCTCTGAGATTCGTTGTCATATTCTCCTTATCGATGTCAGATCCACTCCCAGAACGAGGCATTTGGGCAAAAGACCGTCGAGATCTCACACGGGCAACCTCCGCAGAGTCATGTTTTGGTGGTGCCATATTTTGCGGTCAGTAGGAATACATGTAAAAATACACGGCGCAGCAGAAGCGGAATTGACAGTCTAGCAGGCTGATAAATATGGATTGACGTCCACCATTTCCCACACATCCAGCCCGAAGAATTGTCGTCTTGTGAATTACACCTCACCGAGGAGCCGCCGAAGTCCAAGTCGCGCCCGCGACATGGAAAGCTACCTAGTCGGGACTAGTGCAGTAAACAAACCGAGAAGCCCTAGCCGAGTTACACTAATACATATTCGAACTAGCGCGGCTCTGGCCCTCCCACACTCAGTTCGGCGTCTTCAAACTCCGCACAAAACTGGTCAATCTCGACGACGACATCGCCAACGACCACTCGGAACACCTCGCGTCAGGAAATACACCAACCCTCTTCCAGAACCCCGTCCCGCGAGTCTAGTGTCGGATTTCTTGATTTTTTCGCAATCATGGCGACCGAGTTGACCGTCCAGTCGGAACGTGCTTTCCAAAAGCAGCCGCATATCTTCCTCAACTCCAAACAAAAGTCCAAGAGCAAGAAGGTCGGGAAGGGAGGCCGAAGATGGTATAAGGACGTTGGTCTGGGTTTCCGTACCCCAAAGACTGCCATTGAGGGAAGCTATATCGGTACGGAACCTGTTTCCGCTGCGTTTCTTTTTGATATATGGCCCGCACCAGCTGGGCTAGCACAAACCTTGAGATGTTTGAAATTTCTGTTGGATTCATGAAATTGAGGCAGCGTGGGGGAAAAGAATGGACGGTTTCACTGAATCTTGATTGGAGATTTTTGGTCATTTTTACTTGATTCCAAACCCGTCAAGATACTTTGTTTCTAGCCATTTCTGTCCCAATTCGAACGCTATGTTTTTTTTTTTTTTTTTTGAAACGATAACAATCGATCCTATCTCTAACTCAGTACAATCAACCGCAGATAAGAAGTGCCCTTTCACCGGCCAGGTTTCAATTAGAGGCCGCATTCTCACTGGTACCGTCGTCTCAACCAAGATGCACCGAACTATCATCATCCGTCGCGAATACCTCCACTACATCCCCAAGTATTCCCGATATGAAAAGAGACACAAGAACATTGCCGCCCACGTCTCCCCAGCCTTCCGTGTTGAGGAAGGTGACCAAGTTACTGTTGGACAGTGCAGACCTCTGAGCAAAACTGTATGTGTTGGACTTAAACATGTTACCTTATGCTACTCCCGGGATATTTTTGGCGGGATTGCAATTTTCTTTTTTTCTGCGCACAATTTTGGATCTTGTATTGTCCTCGGACGTGGAAACGTTTATGCTAACCAATGTCTTTCTAGGTCCGATTCAATGTCCTCCGCGTCCTTCCCCGTACTGGTAAGGCCGTAAAGCAATTCGGAAAGTTCTAAATGTTCGCTGTTTTGGCGCTGTTATGGGCGGGGTGAAGCTATGAAGGCACGGGACTGGGTTGTACGAGGAGACAAATGACAAACGAACCTGCCTTGATGTAACGGGACCTTGTGTTATCAAAAATAAACGCTAAAATGATAGAAACACAAGCACAAGGACAAAAGGAAGATGGAAAATGGAGTGCGCAAAGTCAGAGACGCAGCTCACGTCTTTTTAATCCATTTTTTGAGAGGGGTGGCTTGTGCATAATTCTCCCTAGTGCATTTCTTTTTCGTTTTGATTTCTCCCTTATGGAGCAGGGATATATTCCAATATTAAGGAGTTAGTTTTCAAATCCCAAAATGAACAGAAACAAAAAAAAAAAAAAAAAAAAAAAAAAAAAAAAAAACAAAACAAAACAAACGCTAAGTAATTAAACCAGATCGTGTCCGCTCAAACCCCTATAAACTTCCCTATCAAAAATCTCATACTAGGATCACAAATACACATTTTTATCAAGTTGCAAAATCATCAATTCCATCCCATCATCCGATTATCCGCTCCCGGTCCAACTCAAAGGTGTATATCGCGGTCTCATCGTCCATGTCAATTTCCATTAATTCCCACCGATAAGTCGTCCCCACTCGCTCCGCGAATGTGATCGCTGGAGCAACCTCGCTTTCCGATTCAATGGCGTGGCGAAGCTCATCCTGCAAACGGTCCAGTGAGTCCTCCTCCTCCTCGTCGTCGTCGTCATCATCATCGTTTTCTTCTTGATCGATTATTTGATGACCGATGTCGTGATTTTTTGCTTCCGCTATTGCCATTCCCTTCTCCACTACCACAACATCCATTTCATCTGCTTCACTATCCTCCACTATCACCACCTCTACCACTTCATTCTCGTCATCCTCAATGACCACCACCTCTTGCCTGTGGTCGTCGTAAACCTCGACATCAGTGTCCTCGTTGATTACAATAACCTCTTGCTTCTTTGTGGGTTTTTCAGGCATCATTGGTGGTGTTGCAATGGTGGGTGTGTTATCCAATTGTGCTGACCCATATCCAAGACGAACGCCCTCAAGAAAGTCATCACAGCTATCATACTTAGCTGTACGGGTGAAACGCCAGCCATAGGCAATTTTCATTGCAACTTGTTCAGTATATTCAACAGGCAGGCCGATGCCTCTGAGGAATTTACCAGCAGTCTCACCAGCAGCTTTATCGAACTTTGTAGAACTATTCCTGAGCTTTCGATGGAGTGGCTTGCGGTTGTATTTAAAAGACTTTATATCCTGAATTTGGAGAAGAGAGCCAATGTCGTGGTGCATCTCAGCAATAGCAAGAAGTTCCGACTCAGTTATGGTACAGACAATGCATGATTCAGGAATCTCTTTCCAAATAAGCCATTCTGACCATCCAGAATATCCAGGTGTAATATCAGAAGACAAGGGGTCTTTTCTCAGAATATATCCCGCGGAAAATATCCCATTTTGGTCCAGCTTTGAGGCATCAACGGTTGAGACCCCTGAATTCTGACTTTTCGTCAGCATTCTGTGTACACAAGGAAGCAGAGTTGAAAATGTTGAGATAAATGGGGAGTTGACTTCAACTCTTGACAGGTGTGTTTTCGCCATCGCTTCGATATCATGTTGATTGTAGAGTGAGTGGTGTAGAGTATTCGCCAGTCCACAAGCGAAATATTTGGGGGTATTAATCCCAATACTTTGCGAGTTAAAGAAGCGATATAAAATTTGTGGTGTCTTAGCTCCACCGTACCCTAGCCTTATGCTTGTCCTAGGGAGCCTTGCTACCAAGGAGTGTCCAGGTTCAGTAACCGGTTCAGGTTCTTCAAATGACTCGTGGGGATTGGCGTTTTCATCAGAATTTGGGTTAACCTGGCCATCATCGAAGGATCGTTGACGTAGATATATGCCCAGCTCCGTTGAGGCCAGCTCAATGATCCGACGGCATTCCTTGTATTCATCATCATCAGAAAGAGATGTCAAATTCACAGATACCCAAATGGGATGATTTTTGATCATCATATGATGGCATTGTGCGTTGACGGTGGTAACAGGGAGGCCACTTTCGAAATCCTCAATTTCAGGTTCAAATATGTGATTAAAGATTTTGGCTTCAACTTTCTTTTCAAGAGCATAAAATTGTGTAAGAACACACAACACCACTCGCTGTTGATCTGTCCACTTATGCCTTGGGACTTTAATCCTTCCAAAATCTAGGAAAGATGGGTGTTTCTCAACGCTGTCCATATCTGACTTGGAGAGGGACTGGGGACTTCTCCACGAAGACAAACAGAATAAACAGACAGCAGATATGGAGGAAGATTTTAGGGAGGATATGATGAAGATCGCAAAAGTTCAAAATCAATGCAGAAGCTCGGGTTGAGTAGAATGCGGAAAGGTATTCTTAAGAGGCTGTCGAATCCTGGCCTCGAAGAACACACTCCACAACACATCGCGACAACGACATGAGCGCGTTGTTGTGGTGTATCACGTAGTGAATGATGATGGTCTCTGGGCCTGGGGGTGACCTGGCGCTGTAGGGGTTTTCGATGAACATTGTATATTGTGGAAACACAACAGCAGTGTCAGATTTGTAGGGAGGAAGACAGTGCAAGGATGAGAGATCAAGCGCTTCAGCTGTTTGATGGCTTCTGGCTTTCAAAAGAATAGAAGGAGAATAAGGCTCGGACCACCTTAGAGGAATGATAGTGATGAAAATAGAGGAGCATCCATGCGCTTAGGTCATGAATATGAGGAAGAGCACTACTGGATCCCAGCATCATTCCATGGAAAAGATCCTCAACTTGTGGCTCTATTCAGAGCCTAGAGGTATTATCATGCTTGCTATGAAAGGTTGACCTTATCTCAGCGAGCTCAGACCCTCTATTGGCTCGGTTGCAGCAGCATGACACTAAACTACTTTAGTTATGAGTCATGTGCTCAGAGCAATCAAAGAGTGAGCAGTATTGTTACAAACCTACGGCACAACCCTGAGAGCCATTGGACAAGGAACGACTAAATGGTAGAGGGCATGCAAGCTAGACATCGGATAAGGAAAGATCCGGTTAACCAATAGGAACAATAGGTCACGTGACATAGTGGATCACCTGGATCACTCGAGTGAGCGGAGTGATCACAGCTATCCTCGCTCTGATAGCTATCTTGGCAAGAGCTATCCGAGCTATCCTCATGTATCTCAAGATGTATATAAACACACTCATTACCCTTAGGATCAAGGAGCTTATCTTCTTGATCACGATCAATTTCATCTTACTCATTCTCTTACTTATTACCTTTACTTATACTCAGTTACATAGTACGACTATTAAGTTCACCTTAAGTATACTTCTTCACAACGCATACCTTAAGCCTTCGCCCCTACCTATAAGCCCTACTAGATATTCTTATTGTTTACCTTAGGCCACCGCCGTAGCTATTGCTAGTCATTTTAGATATTCCTCTTGACATTATATCTTAACCTGCGATAGTGGCACTACCTCCTGACTTAGTGAACAAGCTCAGCAACACTATATAAGCCCCGACCTTACCTTATACCAGTGAGAAGCTTGCTAGGTTAGAGACTCGGTAGCATAAATCCTTCTAAAAAAAAATGCATTTATTGAAGTTTGAGTGAGATTTGCATTTTTAATATTTTTTGACTTGAGATTTGCACTTCTGACATCTTTCAACTTGATATTCATACTTTTGATGTTTGAAAGTATATTGGTTTTGTATTTGTCATTCATTTCCTTGTTCAAGAAAGATTTTAAATGTCTGAGTGTTTAATATATTTTCTTTCAATTTCCATGTATCATCACTAGATTCTCAACCTGTCCATCTCACAAGATATTTCAGAGATTTGTTTTTTCATTGTTGTTTTTCAAAAATTTCTTTAACTTGATATTTTTCTTCATCATTCACAAGTTTCAATTTTGATTCTGGTAAAACTTCATTTCTGTGATTGTATAGCTTCGATAAAGAAACATGGAATACAAAATGAATGTTTCTATATGAAAATGGCAGTTTCAGTTTGTACATTTATTGTCTAATAATATTCAAAATCTTGAAGGGTTCAATATATTTATGATCGAGTTTATAAACTGAGTGTAGCAATCGAAGGTTTTTTGCATTGAACATGACATAATTATTTATTTTAAATTGTTGAGGTTTATATTTTGCATCATAATAGATCTTCTGTGTTTGTTGTGCTTTTTATAGATTTTTGATGAGTTTGTAGTGTGTTTCATCAATATGTTTCACACAGCTAGCAGCATGTATGGCAACTGGTTGTGGTGGTTTGCTGATATTAATTTTCAAATTAGATCAATATCTTATTAAGACTTCTGTAGATGCTATTTCAGTAGAGGCATGTTAAGAGATATTGTAAACAAACTACATTAATGATAGTCAGTATGCTCAGTCATTTTAATAATAGTTGATAAAGCATCAGAGATAATGTTCTAAAATTTGATTTTGTCATTCTGTTTAGTCATTTATTTGAGGGTGAAAGGCTGTTGAAAGTTTTCGGTATGTACTTAGCATGTAACAAAAGGTGGACTAATAATGGCTTGTAAATAGCGAATCTCAATCAAATATATGGTTTTTGAATACTCTGTAAATTGTATAGAATTTGATATAAACAATTTCCACTAGTTCATCCACTGTAATATTTTTGATGCAAGGAATATAGATTGTAAACTTGGTATATATATTCACAATCACTAAAATTACATCATAGATTTGATGAAGGAATGTAGAGGCTGGCAAGTCTGTAATAAAATCTATAGTAATGAATTCAAAAGAATTTGATGGTAAGAGAATTGTATCCAACTCTTCATATTGTCTGTGCCATTTTGACTTTACTTTTTGACAAATATCATAAGTGAATATATAATCTTTAACATTTCTGACTAGCTCATACCAATAGTATTTGTTCTGAATGCTGTCTATGAATTTTTTAATACCAAAGTGACCCCTCTGCAGATCATCATAGTTTGCACTGATAATTTCATTAATGAATGTCTTTTATTGAAGAACATATACATGATCATCAGCATGCGATATATCATCTTCAGAAATTGTTTATAGTATATTTCCAGCAACAATCATACTCTTTTTCTTCATTTTCTCTCTTTACTCAGCAGCAAAAGAATTAATCTTTTGTGTTTTATTCAGAAATGAGATGAAAGATTCAGACATTTCTGTATATGTTGAGTCTTCAAGAATAGTTTTATTGACTGCAATGTAATGTGACGGCGCCGAGGCGGTTGCTACTCGGCAGCGGCACAGAGGAGGATGGTATATAATGGGAAGCCTTATGGGTGGGCTTGATTATCTCGCTTGAACCGCGAACTCGTAGAATACTATACAAATACTGAACTACCAGAGGTACTCGGCACACTAAGAATATTGTATGAGGACAGTGGTAACTCTGGTATCTTATTGTCAAAAGATAAAAGACGAATCGCTGGCTCCTGGAATAGAGAGCCAGCATCTAGCTATTCTATATAGACAACGGGCAGCCATCCTCCCCTCACTCTATAAGCGAGGGTAGCCGAAGCAACTCCGCAGTGGCGCTGCATTGATCTGCCAGAAGGAATCCAGACCCCGTATAGAAACAGGATTCTCATATCTCATCAATCGGATCCTCTTCTATTGCATCCGAATGATGTCATAGGGTGGTTGGAAACCGGTTCGGACACCTGCGTGATGTCATGGGATAGATGGGATTATCCGAGGGGAAACGATGGGCCGTGTGGAGCCGTCACGGGGCCTTGGCACAACCAAGGGTGTGACATGCAATCTGAGGCATATATTGCTCAACGCGCATCAGAGGGGAATAGTTTACATGAGAGATATATAAAACATCAATATATGAAATACTTTTCACTCATTAAAAGAAGCATTTTACTCATTAGAGATCTGTGCATAGATTACATCAGCAGAAATATCATTTTGAAAAGAAGTATCAGCTTTTCAATTGAATTTAACTACATATTTTAACTTCTGTTTCAAAGTAAATAATATAATTTGATTATTATAGATCTCACTGTAATCTGTGTGATGATTAAACTCATCAGCTGAATTTCTTTAATTCAGAATGAGGCAATAATTTAAAATCATAAATAGATAAAACTTTTATTCATCTGATCTGACATCTGTTCAGTTCCTTAGTCATTATAAAGTACTGCAAATTGATATGATCAGATCAGATTTGAATTGAATACTAATTTCTCTTCAGATAATGTCTTTAATTTTTAAATGCTGCTACAATAGTCAAGAGTTCTTTATCATGAATATCATAATATGTTTCTACATTAATTAATTTTCTTGATCAGAAGACAATTGAATGTCAGTGTCTGTCATTCTGCAATTGTGACAAGATAGCAATAACTGTAAAAGTGAAAGCATCAGATTCAATCTGAATACACTGAGCTGAGTCAAAATGAGCTAATAGAGAAGCACATATAAAGTGTGATTTGAGCTCATTGAAAGTGCTTTGAGCACCTTCTGTCCACATAAAAGTGGCTTTTCTTTCCCCTTTTTTGCTCCTTTTTGTAAGTTCGAATAATGGGGCTGCAATAGAGGAGAAAGATTTAATAAATAACTGATAGAAGTTAGTAAAGCTCAAAAAGAATTGAACCTCTTTAATTGATTTAGATGTAGACCATTTCACAATAGTGGAGACTCTGTCTGACTTCATCTCAACATCATTTGTATTTATAACAAATCTCAAAAATGAGACTTTGTTTATTTCAAACTCATATTTAGAGAGTTTTGCAAATAGATTCACATATTTGAGATGTTCTAGCATCTTAGTAACATGCACTTTATATTTCTGCTTTGAATTGGAGAATATGAGAATGTCATCCAAATAAACAATGCAATATATATCCAACAAACCAGACAAGGCATTGTTACTATATGCTTGAAATGTCATTGGAGCATTAACTAATTTAAATGATATAATTACATATTCAAAATATTCATATCTTGTTCTAAAAGCTGACTTCCAACGGTCTTTTACTGCTATAAGTATGCAGTGGTAGGCATCTTGAAGATTTAGCTTAGTGAATATCTTGGCTTTTGAAAATCTGTCAAATAATTCACTTATTAGAGATAGAGGGTATTGATTCTTGATGATGATTCAATTTAATCCTCAATAATTTACACAAAGACGGAGTTCATCATTTTTTTTGAGAACAAAGAAAATTGATGCATCAGCTGAGTTATTGAATGGTTGTATTCACTCTTTGTTTAATACATTCTTTAAATATTCTCTTAGAGCAGTTAACTTAGTTTCAGAGAAATTGTATATTGATATAAATAAAGATTGTAGCGTACGCCGCTACATAAGGGTCAAATTATGAGTATAAACACGTTTTATTCTCTAAAAGATGGGAGATGGGCGTACGCCTCTATATATATACAGTGATTGTTTACAGAGATCAACTCTCATAGAAGGAGCGATCGCATACAAGGGGAAGGACAGAGGCTCTATAGAGAAGGTAGGAGTGGAAGCTCTTTGTAGGGAAGGTAGAAGCGGAAGCTCCGGGAAGCAGCAAGGGGTGGAGCGGAAGCCAGAGGTGGATAAGGGGCGTAAGTACGCCACAAAGATTGTGTATTAAATTTGAGATTTATACAATGTTCTGCTTTTTCTGATCTTTACACACTTATAGCAGCTTCTTCTGAGAAGATATGTGTGTATGACATAACATAATCAGATAGACCGGTCAGCAAGTTTGAATATACAGCTGATGTATGTATGTATGTATAGGTTTAACGTCCCGGAAAAAACACGGGCAGCGCCCGTGTTTCAGAAGCCTCCCGAAGGGCATGGAGACGTGCTACGCTGGAGAGATTTCTATGTACACAGAGAGAGAAAACAGAATCCAGGTGGCAACTCTTGAGAAGACTCAGCTCATTGCAAAGGATTTTTCTGAGCTGCGCATCCACTTCTGGCCCGACGTATGGCCATTCATGGTGGGGCTATAGTGTGGTTCCCTGAGGGGACCGCCGCTGCCGTGCCTGGAAGGCTTTATAGTGAGCAGAGAGGGATACCTCTCTCAGTTGATCAGAAAGCTGTCTGTGCTTCTAACATCAGAAGAAAGACAGACAAGATAAATAATGAAGGAGAGAGCACTGAAGAAGGTTGTGACAGGAAAAGAGCAGAGAATGACAGAGAGAGCAAAGAAAAGAAGGAAGAAGAAGCATTTGAGCCGATAGAGACAAGGGCAAACGAGAGGAAAACAAAGCAGAGCACGCGTAGATACAATGCCGGCAGTCAAAACCATATCAGCTGAGTCAGACACGTAGACTGTACTGATTACACCACAGCTAATTGAGACAGATGAGCCTAGTTGTGCTATCTGTACTGTCTGCATAGACTGTGATGTCCCTGGCAGTTGCACTAGCTACCGTGGGTGTACTCAGCAGGCCGGCCTCGTGGAACTGCTGCGGGGGTTGTCAGATGGTTTGCAGCCAGCCGGCTGCGTTACCTTGTGCAGTACCGTGTGTAGAACTGCGTGCAGTCCAGCAGTTCTACAAAGTCTGTAGGGGTCAGAGACCCTAGATAGGCAACAGCTGTCGCCCGGTTGTGTGGCCGTGCTGCTGGCCTCTTGGGCCAGTGAAGAAAGTGCCTCTGTGAGTGTCGACAGAGCACCAAATGTTCTGGGCTCTTGTTGTGTCCACAGACACAGGTGAGCCTCGCATCTGCATGCTGGAAACGCCTGTGGTACCAGGAGAAGTCCCCATGAGAGGAGCGGAGTGCGAGCCAGCGGTGAAGGGCATGCCGTGGCATGGTGAGCTCCGGGGGGGCCTTCACTTGGTATTCCACAGTCGGCCTGCTGAAACTCCAGCCCCGGTACCAGTCAGAGGAATATATATGAAGCATGTTTTGAGTCTTTTAAACATTCTATAGATAATATTACAAGCATTTCTACTCTGATTTCAGTGAGAACTTCAGCTGTAACATCTTATTCAGAAATAATTTGAAATTGTTGTTCATCTTCAAAGCTTCTGAAGAAGAATTGTCCATCTGATCAGTCTATAAGAGGATTTGTTTGTTTTAATCAAGGAAATTTTAACACATGATTGTAGTTCTTCATCTTCATTATATGAAAGAAATGAGATGTCTGCTGTGCATTACTCTTGTGATCAGTGACAGTAGTTGCAATGTTATACTCTTCAAAGAAGTTTATTATACATTCATCAATTGATTTGATCATCTTGATTTTGCAATGAATAGCTTCTAGATT
This sequence comes from Histoplasma mississippiense, assembly GCF_000149585.1. NCBI lineage: Eukaryota > Fungi > Ascomycota > Eurotiomycetes > Onygenales > Ajellomycetaceae > Histoplasma > Histoplasma mississippiense. The sequence continues at coordinate 981,378 of NW_001813974.1, read as the reverse complement.
GTGATTCCTTGTTCAAAATTTATCAATATAGTTCACTTCTGACTCAGAGTCTACTAGTGCAAGCACTTTTTGCAGACTCTTAGATGTAGTGATTATTATTATTATTATTCTTCCATTATAGATGTATGCAGTCAGTGACTATGATATCTATCTGAAATACTCCAGGATTTTTCAACTTAAGAATAAGCTAATATACAAAGTCAATTTAATACATGCAATAGCAGAATTCCAGCCTAGAATCAAACAACTATTCAAACTATTCAATTTAAGAATGAATGTTAAAAGAATGACAACAGATCAATATATTCAATTTAAAACAAACGAAATAAAAAGTATAAAAAACAACAGCTATTAAAAGAAAAGAAAGCATTCACAAATCAAACTTTTCAAAACAAGTCAAAATCAAAGGTAATCAAAATGAAATAAATTTCAAAGCAAAAGTAACAAAATAAAAATAAAAACAAGAATAAAAATTGAAGCAAATATATGGAAATAAAAGAAAAAAAGAAAAATAAAAATCGAATTTATTATCAGATCAAACTATTCAATTGAAATCTTGTAGCAATATTTGATTCTTTCAAATATTCAATCAACAATTCATTTCCAGTTTTTGTATTGAACAAAAGTTTTAAATTTAACTGTTTCAATTCAAACTTCTCTCTCAATCTCAATCTTAACTCTGTATGCTTTGTACAAAGTAAAAAAAAATGCTCTGGGTTTTCATATAATTGATAATCTGAATATAAATCACTTAAATCATTTCTGATCTTTGTTAAATATGATTTAAAATAACCATGTCCAAGCTTTAGCTGCATTATTATAGCAAAAAGTTTCTTTTTACATTTTATTGAGCAAGCTTTCCATTTTGGCTTAGTTTCAAACCTGGAATAATGTACACTCTTTTTTTGTAAAAACCAGATATTTTGTCATTTTTGCAAACATGATTGTCTTATTTTTCTCTTAATATAAGCCCATGTTACAATTCTTTGTAGTTGCTTTTTTTGCAGCTTTATCAGCCATTTCATTGCCATATATACCCATGTGAGCAGGCACCCAGTGAAGATGAATAGAACAATTGAATGAGATTTTTCTTTGAATATTTTGAAGACTTTTCAAAATCAGCTCTAGCATTGACTGTCCACTGCTGATTTTATTACTTTGAAGTCTTTTAAGCCTAGCTTGACTATCAGAGAATATTCAAATAAACTCAAATCTTTTCCATTGTTCAATCTTCATCTCAACCAATTTGAAAGCTCTTGAAATTGCAAATAATTCAGCTTTGAAAGCTCTTGAAATTGCAAATAATTCAGCATTAAAAACTTCTGACTCTTTTACAATTTGCTAAGAATCAAGAATATAGTTTTTATCATTTTCTAAATATGCTATTCCAGCTCCAAGATTGCCTGTTTTCTCATATTTTGAGTCATCAGTGTATATAAGAATTACTTTGTTTCTCATTTGTTCTAGAAGATTTAGATGTTGTTCAGTCTGAACTTCTTTTGAAAGTTAACTAATATTTAAATCAATAAGACTGACAAGATCTTTCTTCCAAGGAGAGAGATTTTCAAAGACCACTTTCTCCACATTTAAAATAGAGAATTCGTTTTTAATCATGCAGCAAATTCTAAGTAACTGAGATAGTATCTTCTTTCTTTACACAGATGTTGAATTATCAGATGAATTTATTTCATTCCAATCAAAATATGACTCCTAATTCAGATCTACTCCAGTTGGTTCACTTGGCAAAAAAGTTGAGACTCTTTTTCTAATTGAATGATTAAGATATAACTTCATAATTCTGAGAGCATAATTCATACAGATTTTATCAAATCGCACTTGTGGTGGTGATAAAGAGGCTTCAATCTCCATGGCTTTAATTGAAGAGGTTTTAAATACCCCCAATATTTTTCTTGAAGCTGAATTTTGAAGCTTTTGAAACCTCTCTACAAAACTCTTTTGATTTTTCCACCATGTTTGAACTGCAAAGTCTGAAACAGAGGTTATACAAGGTTATACAAACAATATATAATTGTCTCATTGCTTGAAAAGACAAGCCTTTCTCAGTATTTGAAAGTTTTAAAATACTGTTTAAGATTCTTTCAGCACTTGCAACTTTGATCTGAACATGAGATTTAAAATTTAACTGAGAATCTAATCAGACACCAAGCCATCTAACTGAATTTTTTGATTTAACTAAATGATTTAAAAGCTTAACTTCAGTATCTCTTTCTCTGAAATTTGGATAAAAGTGAATTAATTCAGTTTTATCCATATTAAAAACAATGTTTTTTAATTTTGCTTTTTCAATCATTTCAGTTGCTGCTTGCTCAATCAAATTGCCATTATTTACAATTGATTCTGAGCTTACATCTAGACCCAAATCATCTACATAGCTTGGAGTTCTCACCATAATTGCCATTTGTCTATCAATAAACAGAAACTTGATAAATATAGCAAATAAAATAGGTGAGACTGAGGAACCGTATCTCTTTCTCTGAAATTTGGATAAAAGTGAATTAATTCAGTTTTATCCATATTATTATTATTATTATTTATTTATTATACTCCGCTTTCATCCAATGGATATGCGGTTCTGCTACCATATGTCTAGCTAGGAAAACCCCACTGCGCCTTGGCGCAGGGGGTGAAAAACCTTGCGCACAGTGGTGTTAACTATCCTGTTCATCTGCAGGGTACCGGGCAAGTCAGCTAGAGCTGTTCCTTGCAATGGGAGCGGGAACAAAGGAAAAGGAATTAGAGAAAGTATAGTAACAAAAGAAAGGAAGAAGGGAGGGACAGATAGTAGGCGCTGTTAGGATAGAAGGGAGTGACAGGAGGGGGTAGAGGGGATTGACAGAAGGGGTAGATAGAGGAGATTATACGGCAGGGTGAGGAGATGATGAGGGGATGAAAATGAGGTGGTGCAAATGAGGTGGAGAGAGGCGAGGGGATGGGGAGGAGAGGGAGGAGAGGGAGGGGCTAAGTAGTCAGGGGAGTGAGTGCATGTGGGATTCAGGGGATTCTGGGGGTCCAAGGCAGCTCAGGGCCTTATGGTACATAGTGTGTCAGCTCGCGTGCTAATGTGAACTGGCCTAGAATCCCGCTCTCCATCCACCAGTTTGACAGGAGATGCAGGCCTTCCTTGGTGTCTAGCAGCATCCTCTTGTCTAGCCTGCCATTTCTTATAAGGCCCTGACGCTGCTGCTCCCAGCGTCCGCAGTGTATCAGAACATGTTCGACTGTTTCCCATTCATACCCACAGGGGCACCGTGGGGTGGGGAATTCAGGTACCTTACACCGGTTTAGGAAAGCTGCCAGTCCGGTTTTCCCTGACCTCAATTGGATGATGATAGTGCTGCGAGCCTTGCGCAGGCCGGTGTGCCACTTCAGAATTTTCTTGTCTGGGGGCCGGCCATGCCGCTCCCCCCAGGGGGGCTCACGTCTTTTCCACCTCTGCACCCACCTCCAGAGCTGCTCGCGCTTCAGCCAGTGATTATATGAGGCTTGGTCCAGGTTGGCTCGTTGTTCCGGTGTCATCTCTGCTGTGGCTCTCTCCTTAGCACCCTGAATCCATTGCTGTTCCCAGTCCACTGGCAGGGCTGCCGGGTGAACCACAGCTCCCATGTGTCTCTGTGCCCCCCTTGTCACCCCCCGGTGCCGAAGCCTGGTCCTTATGGCCGCACACGCATTCTCAATTTGTTGCGCCATTCCTGAGGCCTTCATCCTGTTGACCGCCTTTGCCACTAGCCCATCCAGGTGGATGTCTAAGGTACTGTGTGGGTTTCCGCTTCCAGTGTGCTTGTTGGGTTCTTTTGTATGCCCCTGCCACTTATTCTGAGGCAGGAGTTCTGCACTGTGGTCAGCTTGAGGGCCAGTCCTGACTTAGCTGGACCCGTGCCCCCCTGCCCCTGTGGCTGGTGCCATGCTATTGCTCCATAGGTCAGGGCCGGCCTGATGACCATGTTATACACCATTCTCGCTTGTCGTAGTGGGAGCCCCCATGTGGATTGGGTGGTTTGGGACAGTGCTCTGACTTGAGTCTTCATCTTGCCTGCCACCGCGTCCAGGTGGCCCTTCCATCTCAGCCTAGAGTCTAACCATACACCCAATACCCTCATCACCTGTTTCGGTCGTATAGTTTGTCCTGGCAGTCTCAGCTCAGCCTGTAGGTTGAATTGGTTGCGCGCCCGTGTGAAGTGCATTAGCTCATACTTCTGGGGGGCAAAGACCGCCCCGTGCCGTGCTGCCCACTCCTCGCATGCCCGATGCATGCGCAGGAGCTCCCTGCAGTTGTCCTCAGTGGACTGGCCATAGGCCATCACGTTGACATCGTCTACAAAGGCTATGCACACCACCGGGCGCCCCGGTCTTGAGCAGATGCGCACCAGTTCCTCATTGTAGAATAGGAATAGTATAGGTGATAGGGGTGACCCCTGCGGGATGCCTGCTGGGATGTCAAAGGTGTCTGATTCCTGGCCCTCAAAGGCAATTGTGGATTTCCTGTTGGTCATGAAGGACGCAACCCATCCCACCAGGTCCCTGGGGATGCCCAGTCGCCGGAGGATGTGAACCATTCGCTCCCGCAGCACCTTGTCATAGGCCCCTGTCATGTCTAGGGAGAGTACCGATGCCACCTGTCCTGGGTGCTGCCACACTGTCCTTATCTGGGCTAGAAGTTGTGCTATGGCTGTTTCAGTGGACCTGCCCCTTCTTGCCCCCATTTGCTGTGAGGGTAGCAGGTTGTGGTCCTCCGCGATCTTCCGCAGGCGTTTTGCAGTTGCTGCCTCCACAATCTTCCCTATTGTGTCCAGCAAGGCAATGGGTCTCCACGCTCCTGCAGTCTGGTAGTCAGCCTTCCCTGGCTTGCGCAAGGCCACTGTCTTGGCTTCCTTAAACGTGTCTGGGTAAGTCTCCCAATGCCAGCATGCATTGGTGAGAGCTGTTATGGCCTCCACAAATGTTCTGCCCAGCATCTTAAGGAACTCGTTGGTGATCCCACTCCTCCCTGGTGCCTTCCTGTTTGGCAGTCTCTGGATCAGGCTTTCCATGTCCTCCACACTGATGGTGTCATTTGACGCTTCCCTTTCAGCTTGCAGCAGCTCCATATTGGTGTCACTTAAGTCGGCGGGCTCTGGCTGTGGGAAGAACCGTTGTCGTAATGCCTCAGCCTTCCCCTCAAAAGAGGTTTCTACCGTCGCGTCAGCCCCTTCCCCTGTTCTCAGGGGGGGGACAGTAGGTGCCTGTGGGGGCAGATGGCTTCTTTCCTTGCCCCATTTTGCTAGTCCCCACATCAATCTGGGGTCATCACGGGTCCTGTCAACCAGATCTCTGAAGTTTGCTGTCTTAGCCAAGTGGATTTCTCTGTTGCGCCTGCGGCGTGCCCTGAGCCGCTCCATTTCTGGGAGCTGGGACCTCCTAGCCTGCTTGTACTCCTCCACTGCCTTGGCCACCCTCGGTGACCACCATGTCTTGGATTTTAACCCAGCCTTACTTACGGTGGCGTGTTTGTCCGCTAATGTCCCTACAAATCCTACCAGGTAGTCTGCATACTCCTTGACTGCTTGCCTGGAGTCCAGGCTTTGTGGCACATATAGCTTTTGGCAGTCCCTTGCTACCTCCTCAGGCTCCGCATTCTTCCAGTTTCGTCTCTCAGCCTCCTTTGGGATGGGTGTGAGTTCCAGTGTTGTTTCTATGGGCTTATGGTCAGATCCTTTGCATGCCTCCTCCGCTATTGCACACCTCCTGAGCTTGTCGTGCAGGAGTGGTGATAGAAAGGTGAGGTCTATAGTCGTTCCTGGGCTGCCTCTGTCCTGCCATGTGGTAGCTCCTACAGGTGTGGCAAGCTGGAGACCCAGCCTATCCACCTGTGCTATTAGCTGCCATGCCATGCGGAAGTTTCTCTCCACTCTCACCCCTCCCCACCTCTCATGGTGGACATTAAGATCTCCTAATATGACCAGCTCTGCATCTGTGCCCATTCCGGCTACCTCCTGCAGCTGGCCTATGGGGGATTCCTCCGGTTCACTGCTGTAGCCCCCTGGAGGAGGTGCATACACATTGACTATTTGCACCTTACCCAGGTCGGTGGTGATTGTCAGCACTGCAATGTATTCTGAGTGGTAGTGGCACTCCCATGTGTGTTCCACGAGCCTTTTGTTGACCAGAAAGCATACTCTTGGGTGTGTTTCCGGGTGATATGCTGGCCAGAAGCCGCAGCTTCTGGGGCAGTGTGTTGCTAGCATGTGGGGATTCCGGCTGGGCTCTTGTACTGCAATTACGTCGTATTTGTCTTCTGTTGCAGGGTCTGCCAATAACGCACCCATAACTCTCGCAGAGTTGTGCACGTTATATTGTAGGAGGTTTAGTGTGTCCCTCATTGTTGCGTGGGGGCTGGGGTCTGCGTGTAGTCCATTAGGTCCTCCTGTAGCTGAGACCCAGGTTGTGAGCTCTGTGGTGCTATAAAGGCACTTAGAGCTCCTCTCTGGGCTTCGCCTGCTTGCAGAATCCCCTTGGGTCGGCCTGGTCCTCTTCTTTGGCCCTCTGGTTCCCCAGTGGGTAACCTTTTATTTCCTCTGGTTTGCACCACCTGCCACCCATCTTGTGCTTTTGGCTCCATAAACCTACGGGGTCTTTCCATGTATGCTGTACGGGCCCTGCTTGATGCCCTCTCCCTCTCAGGGCACTTAGAGACCCAGGCTGGGTGTGTTCCCCTACAATTTGCGCACCTCGGTTGTTCCCCAGCTTTTCGTGCTGGGCATTCCTTGTCGTCATGTTCTTTTGCCGCGCAGAACCCGCACCTTTTGGCCTGCCTGCAGAATCTGGCCGTATGCCCATACTCATGGCAGTTAAAGCACCGGGTGACCTGCGCTTCCCGGTGGAAGATTTCAACGTCACAAAATATGCTGTCTATTATCAATCCATTGTCTACTAGTAGGTTGGCTTGCTGAGGCGAGGTGACGCTGAGTACAAGAGACCCAACCTTTGCCTGCAAGCTGGCATTCCGTCGTAGAGACAGTCTCTCAATTTGTACCCCTCTTCGGAGTCCTTCATTCTGTGCGTAAATTGCCTTGATGGCTTGCTGTTCCTCCTTCCAGTTGGTGTTGCCCATTGGGACTCCCTTAACCATGACTGGGTACAGGGTGTGCTTTGCCTTCGCCTTTTGTCCCAAGACTTCCAGCCATGTGCTGCTCTTAGTCAAGGCCTCCCTGGTCTCCCTCGCGTCGGTTGTCAGGATGATGTCTCCACTGGGGAGACATCTTGCTGCAAGCACCTTTCCCTTTGTCACATCCACAATTCTGGCGTTGACGGCTGCCACAATCGCTGGGGGGGTGGCCTCCTCAGCTGGGAGGGCTTCGCAGTCCCGGCGTAGGACAGTAATCTCGCGGAGGGTTCGGTTAGGCACTGGTTTTTCTGGAATTCCCTGTCCTGCGACCTTGGCCCATGATGACAGTTTGGCTTCTTTCACTCCTCCGGGTTGGCGTTGTGCGCGTGTCGCCACGGTCGCGTCTTCCACCTTGGCCAGCATCACCTCCCCCAGTTTGATCTTCAACTCCCTCACCAACCTGGCTGCCTCCTCCACTACCTCCTTCCCTTTGCCGTTGATGGCAGGATCTTCGCACCCATTGCAAAGAACATTGCTCAACTGTGTCAATATTGCTCCACATGTGGTGGGCTGCTGCCTCTTGTCAGAGTTTTCTTCTCGCGGGCGTCCGTCAGCGCGTCCCACGATTTCCTCCATCACAACCATGGCACCAGCACCACCTCAACTGGGGATTGCTGGGTGTCGTGAGATTCCCTGCGATCAGGGCTATCGTTCGCTATCGTTTTCAGTGTATTTATATAAAAGTAGAGACCTTTTTCCTTTTAAAATTTCTTTTATCCATATTAAAAACAATGTTTTTTGATTTTGCTTTTTCAATCATTTCAGTTGCTGCTTGCTCAATCAAATTGCCATTATTTACAATTAATTCTGAGCTTACAACTAGACCCAAATCATCTACATAGCTTGGAGTTCTCACCATAATTGCCATTTGTCTATCAATAAACAGAAACTTGATAAATATAGCAAATAAAATGGGTGAGACTGAGGAACCCTGAGGAACTCCTATCTCAATATCTGTTATATCTTGTCTCATTCCATTAAAAAGCAACTGAATAGTTCTTTTTGACATGAAACAGACAACCCACTTAATGAGAGACTTTGGCATTCTCAGTTCTATCAAAGTTTTGATCATTTGAAAAAGTGAAACACAATCAAATGCACTTTTTATATCAATAAATATTGCAGTTGTAATGTAATGCACTCGTTTATTATTTCCTTATTATTATATTATCTTTGTTTATATCTTCGTCTATTCTTACCTCTTTCCATTATACTCTCGCTACCACTATTTCTGTATGTATATATATATGGATGCATGTATTTCGCACATCTTCTTTCTCTTTCTTTTCCTCTTCAGCGATTAGCTACAACTACAACTACAACTACAACTTCAACTATACTACTACTATAATTATTATTATCTTCCACTACACTATATACTATCTTCTACTATTCACTCTTCACACTGTCATCACCCCTCACAGTTTCTAATCGCTCAATCTTCGAGAGACGGTCCGTTGAGTAATAGTCATGGCCTCTACCCGCAGCATCCGCCGTACTCGTGCTACCGCCGAACCAGAAGCAACAAACACCAGTGAAGAAAACCGCGAAACGCGCACCCCTGCCACTGAAAGTGCGCAACAAGCATCAACCTCTCCTATGGAACCAGACTCTGAGCATAGTTCAGAAGGGGACACCTCTTCTGAAGATCTGAATGCAATTGAGGCCGAGAAGATAGCTGTGACTAGGAGAATTAAGAAGTTACAGGCTGAGAAGGAATTGCGAGAACTCCAACACCGGTGCAATACTTTACTGCAAGAATTAGATGAAACCATCCCAGTCACCCGAAATACACTCGAAGCGCATCCGAACCATGGTAGAGACGCAACTAGCGTGAATTGTAACCGCGAAAACGCCACAAGCATCCTCGGACCACCGGAACCTACCCTAAAACTGTGAGGGGTGATGACAGTGTGAAGAGTGAATAGTAGAAGATAGTATATAGTGTAGTGGAAGATAATAATAATTATAGTAGTAGTATAGTTGAAGTTGTAGTTGTAGTTGTAGTTGTAGCTAATCGCTGAAGAGGAAAAGAAAGAGAAAGAAGATGTGCGAAATACATGCATCCATATATATATACATACAGAAATAGTGGTAGCGAGAGTATAATGGAAAGAGGTAAGAATAGACGAAGATATAAACAAAGATAATACAATAATAAGGAAATAATAAACGAGTGCATTACATGTAACCATTTTTTCATTCTTTGCAAGTTGAATATCATGAACTACAAAGAGAACTGCATCAATTGCTGAGTTTTGCTTTCTACTTCCTATCTGATCATCATATAATAAATCAGTAGTAGTAGATAGAAAAGACAGTCTAGTTGCAATTATCTTTTTCAAAAGTTTTCCCAGATAATTCAGCAGAGATATCACTTTATAAGGTTTAGGAATAGTTGGTTTTCTATTGAGTTTTGACAGAATAACTCCAACAGTATGCCTTCAGCACTTAGGATAATACCCATATTTCAAAAGATTTGAAAACAATTCAAAGAGCTCATCTTTTAGTACTGAATAAAGCTCTTGAATTATTAAATGATTTATAGTATCAGCTCCTGCTACTGTGACCTTTGAAGATGAAAAAATAGCTGTCTTTAATTCATCTTCAGTTAAGTCAGGCCATTCCCATTTCTTATCATGTTCATATTCATTATCTTCTTGCAAAGAACAAACCTCAATTGAATTATTTGATGATGGAAATAATATTCTCATAAAAGCTTGACATTTATCTTCAAATGAGCTAGCTATAATTTCCTCATTCTGAAAATTATAAGTTAATATTGGTAGCTTAGACATTGTTTTTGACTTTGTATATCTGAAAGCTTTGAAGATCTCTTTTCTCTGAGCATTTTCTAGAAAGTTATTCCAACAATCAGTCTTTGCTTTTTTAATTGTTGAGAAATAATCATTTCTAATATTCTTTAAATACTCAAATGAGGCAAAATCTTCTTTTCAATCTCTTTTAACTCTAGCTAAATGTGTTCTTTTATTTGAAATCTCATCATTCTACCAAGGCTTAGAGAATTCAGAGACTCTTTTCAATGGAATATAACTTTTTACACTTGAAATAATAATCTCAGTGATTAAGTTTGCTCTTCCTTCAAGCATTTTGTCTGTAAGATTTGTATTGATTTCCAATAAAGAATTTCTTTATTCTCTAATTTCAACTTTTCAATCATTCTTTTCACTTCTGTCCACTGAGCTTTTTCAAAATTATATTGATTTGAATATAATGGGTTTTGAACTGTTTGATTACTATCCAATTCCATATCAACTTGAATTATCTCATGTCTAGTGGCAGCACCATTTGTTTTATTTGAGTCAATATACCAATTAAAATGTTTATTCTCATATAGATTCTTAGAGAAAAAACATAAATCTATAATTGATTTCTGTCTCAAATCTGGCTTGTGAAAGATGGGAATATCTTGCTCATTTATCAACTCTAGTTTGTTTAAAAGTGCTCATTCAACTAGTTTTTCAGATTTAATTGATTGAGTTCTTTCTGAATTCCATCAAGAGTGATGAGCATTGAAATCCCCTATGATTATTGAGTTTTTTCCTGGTTTCAATTGCATTAAACATCTATCAAATGTCCAAGTTCTATTGTTTTCTCTCAGTGATTTTTCATTGTAGATATTGCTTAATTGAATATTTTCAAACTGTTTTTTCATATCCACAATATCACTAATAAAAATATCAGAGTCAGAAATTAAATCATATCTCAGATTGAATTGAAATCTTGAATTTTTTCTAGCATAAATTGCCACTCTAACTCTAATATCTGTTTTCTCTGATAGAAAACAATAGTACGCTGGATGAGATACACTATACTCTTGATCAGCATCAAGTCTGGGTTCTTGAATAAGAACAAAGTCTGCTTTTTGCTCATAGTCAATTTGTAAACAGGAATAAAGGCATGGATTTGTTCTATCCATATTATTTTGAATAAATTTGATTTTTGTCGAGCTTTTAACATTTTTTTATTGTTTTTCTAACATTATACAAATATTAACAAGTATTTCTCTTTATTTAGAGTCAGATAACAGACTGAATCTATTATTTACAACTTCAACTGCTATTATATCCTGCATATGTATATCTCTTATCTTTGTTTGAACAGAGGTTCTTGGTGACTTCTGTGATCTAATTTTTTGCCTTGCAGAAGATTCAAAGATAGCAGATTCAGAGAGTTGAGAATTTCTTCGTTTTTGTTTATTGCTATCATTTACATTAGTAGAGACTGAGTTATTTGTCTGTACTGATGGCTTTCCTAATTTGGGAACAAATACACATTCTTTTGAATTTGTAAAGTGAGGCTCTTTACAATTGGCACACTTCGCAATGGATTTAAAATGCTATATAGAGTTCCCTTTTTCAAACAAAGATGACAATTATACTCAGATATTCCATGAGATTGTGCACAAATCTGACACTTTACATTTCTTTTATATAGATTTGCAAAGTGGCCATATTTTTGACAATTTAAGCATTGAACTTGAGTTTTCAGATTTTCTCTGGTATCTTTGAACTCATAAGTCCTCATTTTCATACCAGCAATTCTCACAAATGAGATTTTGAATTGTTCAAATGTCTCAATTATGATTAGAACTAAGCTATTTTGCCTATTTTCTCTTTGTTATGAATTGTTCAACCAGACAAGAAGTTTTTTTAACTTGATTGAATTGAAATCTTCAATTTTATGTTGCAGCTGAATCAGCCTATCATCATAATTGAAGATTGTAGTTGGTATATCATAAGGCATAAATTTTCTCTATTTCTCATCCTTTTCAACTGAAATTTCAGTTTTGAAAAGAGATTCAATTATAGGTGCCTAGATCTGCTGATTTTAAATAAGAAAATTGGTATTGAAATCAGATATAGTGGTGAGAATAATTGAGTTTTCAAGAAAAGAGCTTTCAACTGAAGCTATCACTGACTTTTGTAGCTTAGATTTAGAGATAAAATTCAGTGTATGATTCATTTCATTACTTAGTTGAAAAATAAGACCTGCATTTGACAGCATCTTCTTCTATGTCACATGTCTTCGACGCTGAGGCAGTTGGTGCCTGCCGGGCATTAGAGTGCGCTGTGAAGCTCCTACCTTGTGTCACAGAGGACAGCAGCAACCCTCAGATCTGGCTCTGCCTCGACAACACCTCAGTCATCTGGGGCATACGGGGCAGTGCAGCAGCCTCCTCAAACTGGGCCTACAACCGCTGCCATGAGCTCCTCAGGCAGCACAATGTCGGCCTGAAGTGGGCTCCTGGGCATATGGGGATAGAGGGCAATGAGGAAGCAGACCGCTTGGCTAAGCGGGCAGTCTCATCCACTGCAGCCCCAGCCTATGGTCTCGAGGCCACACCCACAGTCAGTGGGGTCCGCACAGTGGCCAAGCAGCTCAGCCAAGAGGCAAGGCGAAAGTGGTGGAGTGGAGCCTGTGGCAAGCTCTCTGACTGGTACCGGGGCTGGAGTTTCAGCAGGCCGACTGTGGAATACCAAGTGAAGGCCCCCCCGGAGCTCACCATGCCACGGCATGCCCTTCACCGCTGGCTCGCACTCCGCTCCTCTCATGGGGACTTCTCCTGGTACCACAGGCGTTTCCAGCATGCAGATGCGAGGCTCACCTGTGTCTGTGGACACAACAAGAGCCCAGAACATTTGGTGCTCTGTCGACACTCACAGAGGCACTTTCTTCACTGGCCCAAGAGGCCAGCAGCACGGCCACACAACCGGGCGACAGCTGTTGCCTATCTAGGGTCTCTGACCCCTACAGACTTTGTAGAACTGCTGGACTGCACGCAGTTCTACACACGGTACTGCACAAGGTAACGCAGCCGGCTGGCTGCAAACCATCTGACAACCCCCGCAGCAGTTCCACGAGGCCGGCCTGCTGAGTACACCCACGGTAGCTAGTGCAACTGCCAGGGACATCACAGTCTATGCAGACAGTACAGATAGCACAACTAGGCTCATCTGTCTCAATTGGCTGTGGTGTAATCAGTACAGTCTACGTATCTGACTCAGCTGATATGGTTTTGACTGCCGGCATTGTATCTACGCGTGCTCTGCTTTGTTTTCCTCTCGTTTGCCCTTGTCTCTATCGGCTCAAATGCTTCTTCTTCCTTCTTTTCTTTGCTCTCTCTGTCATTCTCTGCTCTTTTCCTGTCACAACCTTCTTCAGTGCTCTCTCCTTCATTATTTATCTTGTCTGTCTTTCTTCTGATGTTAGAAGCACAGACAGCTTTCTGATCAACTGAGAGAGGTATCCCTCTCTGCTCACTATAAAGCCTTCCAGGCACGGCAGCGGCGGTCCCCTCAGGGAACCACACTATAGCCCCACCATGAATGGCCATACGTCGGGCCAGAAGTGGATGCGCAGCTCAGAAAAATCTTTTGCAATGAGCTGAGTCTTCTCAAGAGTTGCCACCTGGATTCTGTTTTCTCTCTCTGTGTACATAGAAATCTCTCCAGCGTAGCACGTCTCCATGCCCTTCGGGAGGCTTCTGAAACACGGGCGCTGCCCGTGTCTCCGGGACGTTAAACCTATACATACATACATACATACATACATACATGCATCTTCTTCTCAAAAATCTCTTTGTCAAAGACTTTAACAATCAATCTTTAAACTTTTAATTGAAAAAACTTTTTCTCTTTCAATTTCTTTCTTGATTTCTCTGTGATCTGATAACTCAGAGAAGAAGCAGTTTTTGAGATTTGAATATATTTCTTTTTTTAAAAACAATGTGTTTTTTATTGCAATATTTGCTGCTGTTTGAATATAAAATTTTTACTCTATTTTTTGAATCAGAACTTGAGATATAGACTTTATCTCAAATATATTTTTAAATTTCAATCAGATTCCCATTTTGTACTTGAGAATCTCATTTAGTTATTTTATTTGAATAAACAGTATATGAAGTACTTCAGTGTCTTTTTTCTTCATGCATTGATTTTTCAAGCATTTAACAGCCTTTTCAAGATTTTGAATCTCTTGCATCTTATTTTGATATTTCTTCTTTTTTAAAAAAAAAATTCAATTTCAGAAATTTCCTCAGAAAAGACATTTTTCTCTGTCATTTTGATAGATATTGATAGATTTAAAAAATTTGATTGTATTTCAAACTATTTTTCCTACTAGTAATAGTAACTAGATTAAGTTTTTCAAAAGAATTTAATAAATTAATATTGATTTTTAGAGATAAATCAGTTAAATCTTCACAGACTGAGGGTTACAAAGATTAAAAAAAGAGGAAACTAATGATTTCAATTTGAATAAGTCGAAATTGAAATGTCAGTTTTTAAAAGAAAAATTAATAAAAAATACTCAGCTTTTTGAAGAGAAGCTGTTAAAACTAACTGATTATATTCTTTACTTCAAAAATCTCCCCACACAACAAACGTGTAGCTCAATTGAAAAAGAAAAGATATATAATAACAAATTGATCAATATTAATAAAAGCTCTTCAGCTTTTGATTAAAATAAAAGAAATATGAATTTTTGAGCAAAAATTTTCTGTTTTATTAATTCAGAGTTAAAACAGAGAAAATACTTTATCTTCTTCAAACTTTGTCTTTTTTTTTAATAAAAAGTTTGTCAAAGTCTCTATTTAAATTAGACTTCTTCTCAGTTTAAGATTATATTTCTGAAATATCAAAAGCTTTCAATACTAAATGAATTTCCTGTCATTCACATTGAAACATTTTATTCTACTGAATAGCTCCCAATAAGTTGAATATTGAGTTTTCAAAGAAATGGGTATGCAAATGAAGAATCAACAGGCTAAACCTGCACTTTTTTCCTTTATAATAGATTATATATATATAAATATATATATAAACTACTTGCAGGGACCAAGCTATCTTTCAAACACTGAAATTTCCACTTTTATCTTATGTTTTTATCAACGGGAGGGTTATTCGAAGGGATTCGACGAGGGATTCGAGGGACGATGGATTCGAATTGATGGGGTATGCACTAGTCCATTGTGCCGAGGTATCTTTTTGTTACTTGGCAGGCACGTGTGGCTGGGAGGTACTCAGGGGGGACTTGGCACGGATACGTTGGAACACGAAAATCGATCAGAGTTTTCTCAAACAGAGAAACAAGAATAACTCAAGCAACTGCAGATCAAATTGAACAAGATTTTAATAGATTATCAATATAAGACAGATCTATCTCTGGTCAAAATCTGAGTTGATTTGAGCCAGTATTGATGGAGTAATTTGATGAAACGTTGAAAATCCGCCCAAGCAGATGCCAAAACACTATTCATCAAATATCTCCATCAAAACTTTATCAAATCTTTTCAAATTTGCAGCAGTTACTGATGAAGGCAGCAGGAATCGATTGAGGGTACTCGCGTTGTCTAATTCGAAGAATTGGGCTCGTTCGGGGTTTTGCTCTGTTTTTTATGTTTTTAAACTTTTTGTAAATATATTTTGAAAATGATGATTCAACTTAGAAAAACTGTTATTAAGATAGTTTTCAATATTCTCCAACACATCTTTTACTTTTGTAATATTATGTCAGAGATCATGTATATTCTTGAATGAAAATGTCATTAAAGATGATGACTGTAATTCTGCACTTTTGTATCATCTCAAATCTGTAGAGTTGAAACAGCAGAAAGGCAGGACTATAATTCATTAAAAACAAAATCAGAGTTATAAGAAAGGATTTCACAGCTGAAGAAACTGTGTTTAATAATGGCTGATTTGAATTTGTCTTTACAAATTGTGAATAGATTATATAGAAATTCTCACTTGTCAAATTGTTGAAATCCTTTACAGATTGCTTGATTGACTGCTTTAATATGAAAGTGCTTATATTGATGAAAGGGTAAACCATCTAGAGGTTGTAGAATATGCATACTGTGAAAAGAGAAGATGTATAATATGATGTTGTTTTTATTGCAATAAGTAATGAATTTAAAAATTAGATGAGAGTCATGATTATCTGCAAGAAGAAGTTTATATTTATCAATCTATTGTTTCTTTGAATAGTGATCAAAATGAAGCAGTCATTGATACTCAATCTCATCATTTGTATAGTCAGTAGAAGAGGTAGTTAGAAGTCAGAAATCAGAAAAGTTTGTAAATGTAATTCAA
The DNA here is from genome assembly GCF_000149585.1 of Histoplasma mississippiense. NCBI lineage: Eukaryota > Fungi > Ascomycota > Eurotiomycetes > Onygenales > Ajellomycetaceae > Histoplasma > Histoplasma mississippiense. The sequence continues at coordinate 965,100 of NW_001813974.1, read as the reverse complement.
TTCTTCAATAAATTCTTACTCTGCAAGATTACATACAATGGAAAAATCTCTTCATCTATAAATATACACTCTATTACTGTGTTCAACAACCATGAAAAGAATGAGGATAGAACTGCATTTACTTTTTTAAAAGCTGTAATGACTCACTTTGCACATTCTTGACCCTTTTGAAATCCAATCTCATTCATATTGTAGCAATCTGTGGGTAGAATGCTATTTTGCTTCATTGTGATTTTCAATCTGTTAAACCATGTCTTTATAAGCTCAATACCTTCTGCAGACATTCATTTTGAATCCATTGAACACTGTGTATTCACTCATAATCATCAAGGCATTTGATAAATCTATAAAGTCAGTTGTGATCAAACATAGAGAGGAAGGATTTGCAAGAATCTATAAGACACTATGCAAGAAATGAAATTCAAGTATTTTCAAATCATCTCAATAATGAGGGATTGACCAGCCTTATTCAACTGTGCAATCCATGCTTTTAAAGCCTTCTCTTGTGTGGAATCCAATAAACAATTGATTGGCTTGTTTTTTGTTCATGAGTTGACTCCCTGAATTCTTCTGTGAAGGGCTTGATAGCTGACCTTATATTCACATAACAGAGGTTTGATTTTTTGAGTTGTATCACTTTTATAGGCATCTACTGCCTCTAGAATGCAATCTTCAGTGATTTGACAAAATTTAGTCATATTGTGATTGAGATATTAATATTTGAATAATAATAGTATGGAATAGTTGAGAAATAATTGAAAAATATTATTGCGATGAAAATATCGTTTGGGTGGGACCCACCCAAAGGGGCAACGTGGGTGAGGTCTTGGCCACAATTAGATATCTTCAGGCGCACCTACTACCTGATTTAGCTTATTGTTTCTGGGCTGGAAACCTGTATTGTGAGTATCAAATCCTGTCTTTCATTAATTTTCTTATGTTTCTGTTATATTCTTGACATCATTCAACACTAAGCATTCCTCATGTATAACCAACTCTTGCCTGTATTTAACATTACACAAGGACTCGTCATAAGCACTGCTTGCATACGAGTATAACAGAAGAAGAAGAAGAATAATAATAATATAAAATCTCTTTAATGTAGCACATTTTCACGCTTTTGAAAGTGCAGACACTGCCCACATCTTCTTTGAGATGTTAAATTTATACATACATATATACTATACATTTTTTACACAGATTCTCAAGCACTATTCATTAAATATCTTTATCAAATTTTTATCAAACACTTTCAAATTTGGCACAGTTATCAACAAAGGCAGCAGGAATTGATTGAAGGTATTTGCATTATCTAATTCAAAGAATTGAACTCATTTAAAAATTTGTCGATTGTCTTTATATTTATAAACAGTTATAAGAATTTAGAAGAGAATTTAGAAATGATAAATGATACAATTAATTAAATATAATGAATAAAAATAATAACATTGAATTAAAATATATATATAGTTTTTGATTTTATGTTTAGATAAAAAATGAGTAAATGTAGATTCTTATAAACTAAAGTAGCACTTAAGTTTTATAACAGAATAATTGATTTAACTCAGTGGATAATCAGATCTAATGAAAGCATATCTCTATTGTGAGAAAACCTAGTAAAAATAAGGCAAGAAATAACGGTCAAAGTTTCAAATACTCCACAAACACTGCATACAGGAAAGGATATATAAATGCGCGATACAAATAGTTTCAATAAACTTCTGCCAGTGCTGAAAATAATCAAGGATAATGAACCGCAGAGAGGAAAAAAAAAATCCATCATCCCAACAGCGAATACGGTGACTGACTCACCAATCGCGAAAATACCCGCTTCTTTTTCTGCTTTGGAAGAGCCGACACCACCGCTGTAGGTGTTAGCTGCTTGCCTAGCATCGATGGAGCCGCCGGAACGACATGCCTACGTTGGGGTCCCAACTCTGGCTCTAGCAACGGCTCCGGCTCAGAAGATGTTACGGACACCAGCAAGGGTGCGGTTTGGACAGGAGTAGAAATAACCTCAGCATTCGCATTTCCAAACTCCGAGTCGGCAGGTAACTCGACAGAATCCGGTACAACCTCCACGGCAGCCAGTTCCTCAATATCCGCGCCCGTGTCGATCAGTCGGAATCTGTACTCATCAAGCATCATCCAGCGTTTCTCGACCGCCGCGGTAAACCAGCTGCGATCGATGAGGACCATCTGGGTGAGTTTGGAGGTGTCTAGCTCCGTTTCGCGGGTTGAGGTGTAGTCGCGTGCTAATCCGGCTTCGAGAGCTTTTAGCTCTAGATTGTTATTCTGCTCCTGCGTAAGGATTGCTTGCCGATGGGATTGTTCAAGGCCGCGCCTTTCGCTTTCCTGGGAGGCTTCGAGTTTATCTAGGATGGCCTTCTCTCTGCTCTCGCGATTGGTTTTCCTTTTGAGATGGCGCGAGACGGTGAGGAGTGTGTCGTCCTCCTCTTCTTCATGGCGAGCTATCATGCTATCGAATTCAGCCTTTTGTGAAACTATCAGTTGATCCATGCGCTGTTTCTGGTTTGTTCGAAGACCCTCCAGGAGCTTATCCCGCTGTTGCTCCACCACTGAAGTTCCAGCTGTGGTCCTGCTGTGGAGGCTATGGGCTGTTTTTTCATGTCTCTTGTTTAGGAGGGTCTGCTGGTACTTATTGATACTTGACAAGGCAGTTCGCAAGCCCCGCAGTGTGGCAGCGATATGCATCATCCGTTTCATCTCTTTGTCGCGGAGCTCCTCTTCTTCCTTGCGACGTTGCTCCTCTCCCCTCCGTTCTCTCTCCATTGCTTCTTCGCGCTCCATACGTTCAATCTGGGCAAGCGCCTCTGCGATCTCAGCTGCCTCCTTTTGAATTTGTCGATCCCGCTGCAGCCGTCGGGCTTCGATTTCAGTTTGTCTACGTCGGTGATCATCTTCTGTACAGTCGCATGTATGCCACCGAGCTGCGCATGTGTAGCTGCAAATCGTGTCAGTTTGGTCAGTGGATACGAAATGATGAATGAAAACGCGCCGAGGGGCCATACCAGAACTCCGATCCACAATTACAAGTAATATGCCGACAACCGGCAGTCAACTCAACCATAGAATGGCAGCTGTAACATCTTCTCCAGCCGTGATATTCAGCTTCCTCCAGTGTAGCCTCCAGCCCATAGTCTTGAGGGCAGTCATTCAAGTTTGCATGCGCTAGGCTTCGGCAGAGTGTGCAAATCTCAGTGCGGCAATATGGGCAGCTTTTTTGACTAGGATTTTTGCCTTTTTTGAGTTTGTTGGGAGGTATCCATTTCGCACACGTTATTTCGGGACAATACACTCGATGCGGTTCAGAAATGGAGTATTCCTGCGCCTTCAATCTGAATGCATCTCTTCCATTATGGTCCAAATTATCAAGGATAAGTCGTTGTGGTATCTCCTCAAGACAGCATTTTGGTGGGAAGAGCTTTTCGGTAGCCATTGCGGTATTAATGAGCTGCATAAAACATTTTAGGCAGTATTTGTGTTGACAGTTCAGGCTGATTAGGTTTTTATCCATTATCTCGTCAAAACAACTCGAACATTCCCTATATTGTAGCATGCCAAAATAAGCCTGGAACGTAAAAGAAAGTTGTCGCTGAAAATTTGAAGCCCAGAAACAAAATTTCAAAGGCAGCTTACTTGAATGTATTGCGCTCCCTTAATCTATCCCTAAGTGCCCTGGTAGGGTTCGACTTCTTACTGCCAATCCAGACCAGAGGACGTCTAATAGACCCAGAGTCTACCGAGCGCTTCGAGGGCGATCGACTCCCCTCAGAATTGTTTAGCGATGATAAGCGAGATAACTGTGAGATCGAACCTTTTCGCTGTCTGCATTGCGAATTGGAAATGAGAGACCCATTCTGGTGCGCATCTGACCCGCCATCCTGAGAAGGCAATGCGCTTTTCCTGTACAGGTCAAAAGACAAGGACTGGTGGATAATAGTTATGACATCAGGAGGGATATTATCTGGTATAACTTCGAGCTCGGCAGGGAAAGGGTGCGCAAGCCAGTGAAGAGGTGGGAGTTTGTCAGTTCCCAAGTCCAGCTCTCTCAGTCCCACCAACTGCGGCCAGTCTAGCAGACTAGAGCGTTTGTCAGTCTTGCTTGCGGCCAGCATACAGCCGCTTTCTAAAGGGGTGGTAGTTGTCATGTCCAGTGTGCCCAAAGAAAAGAAGGCAAAGCAGACGAGCTTAGGTAGACGTAGATGAATGATGAAAAAACAAATACTCGAAGGAAACCTTTATTCAAATCATCGTCGGGAGGTTGACCAGCGACAGTCCTTTGAGATTTCGAGGCCCATGAAAAAGTCTCCCGTCGAACAAGCTAGGGTTTCCAGAGCTAATCGCCGAGTAAAGCAAGGAAATGCAAGGGACCAATAAATGAAGATATCGTTAACTTCGATACCTAGCAAAGGCTTGAGAGAATGAAACAGGAATCTCACACAACACAAAGCACAAGGCGAGAAATAGATAGGATCCGCGGTTTTTTTCAGGACCTGAACACAAAGAAACCTTTGAATCAAGGAGTTGAGCCGCATTTAGCTGCTTGACTGTACTTGCCAGACACATGACTGACGCCCGCTGGCTGAATTCCTGCGGGGGCTCGAGAAGGATCAGGGAGCGGGGCAGATTGATAGGGCGTTCCTCGCAGGCATTTGCCATTTCTCGGGTGGTTGGTTAGATGGTGGCTGTCAGCAGAACGGGACGACATACCAGCTACGGAGTAGTTAACAAAGATCAGGCAAGCCAAAAAAACTGCAAGAGACAAGGGTCACAAGGCTGCCTTCGTACCCACCCTCTGATCCAATCCCCGAACCCAGCGATTGTCAAGTTCGATTAGCCGTGCGAAATGCAACTCACGCAGTCGCTGTGGCATTACGGATACACTAAACCAAGTACGCCGTCATTGGTGGAGCAGCATGTATGCTCCTCGGTTCACAACGTCTTACTCAGGATGTGGATTTCGTGGTCCCTACTCCGTACAGGCTATGGGACAGACAAAGGCTGCTCGGTAAGAGCTTCGGAATGCAGTTGGCTTTGTTATCGAGCCAGGAACTCTCCACACCCATTATCAAGGGGTCGAGATTGAGATCCTGACACCACCAGCACTTTTCACAGAACCATACGATGCGGAGACACCAACAATAGAAGTTCAACAGGTGCGCGTTCTCAAACCCGCACTCATACTAAATGCAAAATGCCGGTCAATCTTGGGACGGGCCAACGAAGACAAAAGAGGAACCGACGCTGAGGATATCGTAATTCTTCTACAGTGGTTTGTGAACAATCCATACCACCCAAAACCGACTGCAACAGAAGTCCCGAATGCTACCAAACAATTCCGCGATTGGTTTACCGCGACATATTGCTTATCAGCGGAGGATCAGGCTTTGTGGGCACAGGCTGGGTTCGAGTGAAGTCTACTCTAAATATATACATGCAATAGCTAATCCGGGGTTCTGTCAATAAGTACCTTCTGACCAACCTCAATATGGTTTGGTAGCAGGGGGCGCTGAAGATGACATCGCTCAATCAGTCAAGTTCCCAATCAGAATACGGTAATACCCCACTCATTGATGTCGGATTTTTGCTTTCCACAGTTTGTTACCTGCCATCTTTTTTCTTTTTGCGCTCCTGCAATTGATGGCTGTTTGTCTCTCATGCCTTGTTCCTGGTCACAGATTGAAGACATTAAATTACCTCATGATTGAAATAAGAATCTTAACCATAAATGAGATAAGTTTGTAGCATAAATTAGGTTCTCTTTGGGTGTGTGAACTGCAAGTAATGCTCCCCAGCGGCATATGAGAGGGGATAGTATGAACGATAGTGTAATCACAGCAACCAAAACACTTGTTATCGAGAAGGCTAATAGAATACTATGAGTTGGCATCCCTATTGCTGGCTAGAATGCCATGTGACCACACCTATTTAAGCAGTGCTGTGCCCGCTAGATAGTTACAATAAACCAACCTTCCACCTCCATCACTATGTGATTATTTATGATTTGCTGGTGGAAGCGTAGCCAGTAATCGTGCCTCAACATCAGCTGTGAAAAACCGCTCATCATCCCTTGAAACTGAACATTCCTGAAATTCATACTCCCCTCTGAGTATGGAGTCTCGGATCTTCTGTGAATGAATTCTAAAAGACTCTCTAGTGTAGCTGACTCCTGCAACTACATCCAAATGGTATTGCCGATGATCCACCTTCAAGTAATCAGCAAATTCTCTGAGTTTTAAAATTGGAATATAACCATAAAGATAGCCCAAAAAGCAGCTTATGTGGCGATGAAAGAAAAAGTGTGCATCCAGAGTATCCAGCCATCTTCTGATAAGAGAATCCAGAAATTGATGTAATGGTGGAATAAAGGGCCATCTGGCAACTCTCTGGCGATGCCAGCTTTTCTGTGTGGCAATTTCTGGAAGCTTGATATCCCAATCAGAGGCTGCTGTGAGAGCAACCACATCATCTAACAGGCCCACACTCTTGCATTGTGGTTCAACAAGATAGCAAGTGGCCTCCTTAATATCGATGTACTTTGGTTCAAAGTCAGAAGGTGGAGGGTGCCAGCCTCTTTCAACAAGTGCGTCTACAGCTTTCTTCATGTCGGAAACAACGATGTGTACGTCAAAAACAACTGTGGGCACTCCATAGTATGCTAAAGAATCCTCAGCCCAAAGGTAGCATGGTATACTGCTTTCCTTGAGTAGGCGGCACGCTGAATATCTCAATGGACCAAGGGTCATCGCGAGCTTTTTTTGCGTTGAACGAGCCAGCCCTCAATGGGGTTGGCTTCACTAGGGGTGCGCGACATCGGTGGGTTTTCAGGGAGTTTAGTATTTGTATTGAGCTCTCGAAAGCCGTCTTGTTTCTAACTCCTACGACTTGCAGCCGAGATGCCGTCAATGCGAACAATGGACGCAAGACTGTGCTCACAGGTGCTATACGGCAGCACCGCGCATGGAAATCTCCAATGAGACCAGAATCTGGATGGTGAGTCGGAAAAGTGGGTACAGTACATGGTGAGTGCAGGGAATAACCTCAGCCGGATTTAGCCGAAAAAGGTAGTGGGGGATTTATCAGCGTGCAAAAGCAGCGAGGGCGCTAATTTAAGTTAGCTAGCTCCACAACACCACCACGTTATCTCTATCAATCACATAATTGGTCTTTCTTCTGTTGGGGGGGTTGGATTGGGTTGATTCGTACCCTCTATACTCCGTACCACCACAGCGCTGGTGGTGATTGAGCTCTTTTGCCCTAGTGGCCTAATATCTTCAGAGATTCAAGCTGATCCTCTGTTCTTGGCTCTGGGGCACTCCCCGGCCTCCTTACGCCTTGTTCAATGATTCTCAGGGTTTGTTGTTGTTGTTGTTGTTGTTGTTGTTCTTATTTTTTATAAGGCCATATGCAGTCTGAGACTATGACAGCCTTCACCTCACTAGCCTACCCTTATGTTCAGCTACTCTCTAGTTACATTTCCCTATTTATAACTGAGTCATCCTTGATGGAGAGACTTCACTATACCATTCTGGATCTAGCCCTCAAGGGGGGCCTTGCCCCACAATTGCTCACGCAATACTAAGTAGTCCCTTGTCACTTGAACTAGACATGTAACCGGGCCCTAGATGATTTGTAAGCTGCCGCTCACCTGCAACCTCTGGTCGGCCCCTCGTTCCGAGGGTCCGCCATCTCAACGTTATCCGCCATCTCAACGCGATTATTTTCAAATACGCGAATCTCTTTTTTCAAAATGCAATAATCAACCAATGTGATGACTTCTACATATATTTTAATAGAGAATAAGATCACAGAGGCTCTAGATTCCATAGCCGATATTGAAAAACCCAATATCAAAGCATTGGCAAGAGATTATAACCTTCCCTATTCCCGTCTGCTCAATCGATACAATGGCCGTGCTCCGCGAACTCATCGACCTCCTGCTAATCGACTTTTATCTTTTGAGCAGGAAAAATCACTTTGTCAGTATATAGAAGCTCTAGATAAGCTATGCCTACCTCCCAATCGATCGATGATCTTTGGTGCTGCTCGATTCCTACTTGCGCAGAGCCATACAGATTCTACCACACCTGCACCTGGGCTTGGAGAGCACTGGGTCAAAAGATTTCTCAAACGCCATCCAGAGTATAATGTACGCAAGCAGAAGACCATTGATATATTACGGAAACAGGCTCATCAACCATCTCATATCCTTGATTGGTTTAACCGGTTCAAAGAAACAGTCAATAAATATGGAATTCAAGATTGCGATATCTACAACTTCGATGAAACAGGGTTCAGAATAGGAATTGGACATGATCAATGGATTGTAACGCGAGATCCTCGAAGACGGGCCTATGTTGGAAGTTCAAATAATAGAGAAAGTCTTACTATCATTGAAGGAGTTGCAACTGATGGCTTTACCATTCCTCCCTTATATATTCTCACCGCGAAGCAGCTACAGGAGCGGTGGACAGATGAAATAGAGAAGGATGCCATGATAGCTACATCCGACACTGGGTATAATAATGATCAAATCTCTTTTCAGTGGATTCAGCATTTCCATCGGTCTACAAAAGCTCGCAACAAAGGAACCCACCGTCTGCTTCTATTAGATGGATTTGACTCCCATTGCACCTTTGAATTCATGGATTTTTGTGAAAAGAACAACATCATTCCCTTCTATCTCATCCCGCATACGAGTCACCTATTACAACCTCTGGATGTTGGTGTTTTTCAAGCCTTTAAGCATCATCATTCAGTGGCAGTTGAAGAAGCAACAAGACGCGGCTGTGAGAAGTTCACAAAGGTTGAATTTCTTCATGCTATCACCTCCATACGAAAAGCAACATTCAGAGTTCATACAATCAAACATGGATGGGAAGCAACTGGCCTACTTCCATTCAATCCTTCAATTGTCCTTAATAAATTGCGTGAATTCGAGACTACTCCTTCAGAATCTTCAAATTCAGATTCCATGGATTCAGATACTTGGTATACTCCTTCAACTGTACGCCAATTCAACCGATATAAACGCAAACTCGAGGCTTTGGAAGAGGAAGATGAAGATAACTATGATGAGGACTATATATATGAAGGATTACAGAAGCTTTATAAGGGTAGTATTGCAATGGCCAATACAGTGGCTCTTTTGCAGGAGGAGCTCTCGCAGACAACTGCCGCCTCGGCTGCTCGCAAACGCCGTCTGAACGGCTCACGGAGGGTAGTTCATAAAGGAGGAGTCATCTCTGCAGATAATATTCGCAAAATGACAGCTATTCATCATCAGATTGGTATTGAGGAGGCATTGGAGAAGTTACGGCCAAAATTGAAGAAGGTTATGAAGGAACTTAAGAGATATTGCAGAGACAAAGGCATTTATGTTAATGCCACCAAATTTACAAGGAATTCACGGCAATAGTTCATTTACAATATAATCTATTTGTATCTATCAAATATAGATTCATTGGTTGATAAATCAACTGAATATCATGGGTATAAGTGGGCAGTAACGTTGAGATGGCGGATAACGTTGAGATGGCGGACCCTCGGAACGAGGGGCCGACCAGAGGTTGCAGGTGAGCGGCAGCTTACAAATCATCTAGGGCCCGGTTAAGAATCACAACACCTTAGGATCAGGTTTAAAAGAAGAAAGAATGGGGAAGATGGCCGAGCAATCCTTAGCTTGTTCTCTCTCGCGCGGTCAGTCGAGCCACGCGAGGGGTCAGTTGAAGTATAACCTGTCTTGCTATTGCCGTTGGCCCTGCTAATACGATCGGTCACTGCATACGGAGCTCCGTACCGTGCATCGCATTTGACTTCTGCTATAGGGGGACAGGTCGTTATGATTGGACAGAGGAGATGGAGAGGGACAGCTTATCTTCAAGTTAAGGCAAGCAATCACGGATCAACGAGCGGAGAGGCGCGGCAACCATTTGTTGCTAATTTGTAAAACGCGCCCTATAACAGACAAGTTGTAATGTGCCTAGCTTGCTCACTCACTCTACGGAGTAATGAAGAACTAATATAATCGCACAAAGAATTTCATTCTACCTTTGAAGTCTTTTATACTCCGTGCCATTTATATTTATACCACTCCGTACTGAGATATAATGTCAGAATCATGCTTTTTGATCCGCAATTATCTCCGTAATATCTAATATCACATGATAAACAGCATGCTCTGATCTAGAGACAACGGGTACCAGCACGTTCTTCTAAATTTATCCGTAGTGGATTGGAGAATGCGGCATTTGCGCGGGTTTGAAGATTGAGTCTCCCCCACATCTCCGCTACATATGACTCAGGGAGGGATATATATAGTATTGCTTTGGCCGACAACCCCAAATTGAACAATTCAAAATATCGCAGGTGGGAATAAATTATTTCAAGTGTCGCAATAAGAACTGAGCGAACATACTATCGCAATGGCCCAATCCCTCCACTTTGTTACCCTCGATGTGTTCACCACGTCCCCCTTCGCTGGCAACCCCTTGGCTTTAGTTTTCCTCTCCGACAACATTCCTATCACTCAAACCCAAAAACAAGCCATTGCCCGTGAGTTTAACTTCAGCGAAACCATCTTCGTCCATCCCTCAAGCTGGCCACAACAACCTCGCACCATAGACATCTTTACGACGTTGGCAGAGATTCCATTTGCCGGCCACCCAACCATCGGCGCAACATCATGGCTGCTCCTACACTCCAAACTAGGTAACAGGGATGAAGTGCCACCATCAGCAATTGCCACAAAGGCTGGAGAAATCCCAATCTCCATATCCGCACAGGACCCTAAGATAGTTTCCGCGCTGATTCCGCATAACGTGCACATCCACTCAAGAAGGTTCTCTTTGGAGGATTTGCTCAAGCTGCACCCATCTGTGGAGCCGTATCTAGACCCTAGCAAGCATGCCGACGGATTTCCCATCGTCTCAGTTGTCAAGGGTATGACAGCTGCCCATGTCCGGTTGCCTAGCTTGGAAGCACTGGCTGCAGCAACGACCGCGAGTGGGGCGTATAGCTTTCCGGCGATAAGCACAGAGGCGGCAGGCTATTTTGACCCCGGCTGGGACACAGGAATACCCCTTCATGTGTATTTCTATGTGAAAGATGTATGGGACGAGGTGCGGAAGACAAATGTTATTCGCAGTCGAATGTTTTTCGACGCCTCTGAGGATCCGGCGACCGGAAGCGCTGCGAGTGGGCTTGTTTCCTACTTAGCACTGACAGGGATTGGGGATGGGAACGGAAGTGGAAGCGAGCACGAGATGCTCTTCCATGTTGTTCAGGGGGTGGAAATGGGGAGGAGGAGTGATATTGGACTGAAGGTTGTGTTGAAGGAGGGGGGCAGGGAGATCGATAAAATCCAATTGAGTGGTAGCGCCGTAAAGGTGTCTGAGGGAGATATCGTCGTCGGAGCGGAATAAGAACTGATGTTTAAAATGTCATTTGAGGTTAGGATCTGTTTACAGGATGCGTTTGCCCGTTACCTTAAGTCATTCGTTGAAGAGCACAGCACTTCAAATATTGATTTTTTTCTGTATTATGTGGTGCGAGGATGCTCAACTGCGGTGCCAAACATACTTCCCAAAGCAGTAATATGCGACGTCTGCTAGAGAAGCACATTCTTCATCTTTCTGACTTGCTCAGTAACACTGTACGCTCAGACCGTCTTCACTTGGTCATATCGATTTCCTTTCTATTGATTTCTGTTCAGTGTTTTTATCTTTTATTGGTATTCACAGCTCCAGCCATATATGCTACTCCCTGACATCTCACGACGCTGTTCCGCGTCCATCCTGATGATAGGGATCCGCATCCGTAAACTAACATAAACAACGTATATACACATCCAGAAGGTCATCCAGTTCTTGAATCTGAGCCCAACAAACATGTCTTTTACGCGATATCCGGCCTCCTTTCCCCATATATACGTTTCGCCTGGTGATACTAAATACAACAGTACTTTGCAGGGCCGTCGGCGTAAGTCATCTTTAACACAGTCCCTCCAAGCCTTTGCGAAGAGCACATTTCACCGCAGGAAACGTCACACAGATACCGGGGGTTCAAGTCAAAATACGACGCCAACAACGTCGTTCACGACCAGCTCGTGCCCACCTAGTCCCGGAGACCTGCAGTCGCGATCCGAACGGGCCATAGCACCCGTGAAACAAACTATGGGCAGGTCACTACTGACATCGGGAACCCATTCAAAAGGTCAATCCCAGACACCAGGGGGACTAGCGGCTTCCACTATGGCAAGCCCAGGTTTTAATGGAAAGCAACAGAACGGTGACATCCAGATACCTGTACCAGAGATACCATTCATCTCTCACGAGAAGCCATCTGAGCAAGGTCAGACAAACAGAGGAAAACTAAGTGTCAAATACGCGGCGTTAAGGGGGGGAACAGGCCCACCTCAGGTGTCACGAATTCCATTGCCCAGTCCCCAACCAGACGGATATCCCAGAAGAAATACAAACGCAGTGGCCAAGATTCCGAAGTCAACCACGTTCTCTTCCTTTAATAGTCCCAGGCATGGTTCCTCTTTATCACGCCACCAATCGCTGTCGAGAAACAGTAAGGTTTCGTGTGGACAACCAAACCTGGACAGGAAACATCAACAGCAACAAATAGGAGAAAAACATCAGAAACTAGCAACAGCAGCAAACGCGCAAGTAGTCAATATAGCCAATAATCCGTCAGCCGGATTATTCGGGTCACAAAATTGTCCTACATCCATTCAACAGGCATTTTCAGACCAAAAAGGGCGCTCATTGCCAAAAAGTCAGACAACTCTAAACTTCGCCTCATATTCTAAGCTTCCTGGCTACTTTGCACCAGCCGAAAGCTTTATTAACCGCTACCAAATCAATGCCCATAGCAAGTGCAACGTCATTAAAGACTGCGAAGTAGGACCGGGTCCTAGTGGTCCACAAAGCTCCCCAGATGCTAAAGTAAAGAATGCCTGTTGCTCGGGTATACAGCAGCCAAGGAGCTCGAAGAATCAAAGCTCGATGGAGGGTCGTAAATCTGGATGTACTTCGCCACATAACGACGATGACATCAAAACCGTAAGCCTGGCTAGAAACCCATTCCATGCTCCCATATATCGATGCTCTTCCATCAGTTATCTCTCGCTAACAAAGAAATCCCTCGATTCTCAGGTAGTCACCGCCAAACCGCGCCAATATTGGCTAGGCCGCTTCTCCACCTTGGTAAATGCCTTCCACCACGAAGACTCTTTCAAAGAAGAATCAGGCGCAGTCACTGGATATGACAGTTCAGCTGCATCACCATACTACAATATCTTCCCATCCTCCTCCGCAAACACGAACGACCAGCGGGTCACGCGTGCCTTCGCCTTCCTCGAAAACGCCTGCACGACCGTAGAGGCACGAATCAGTTTCTTGGAATTTCGAGATGCCTATTCCAAATGTTTTGGCGATCGGTGGAAAATGCGGTTTGTGCGTGATGCCGGTGCTGGTGTTGCTGGGAATAAACAAAGGCACGGTGGCAGTACGTCTGATCTCAATGATGGAACACTTGTATTGGCCGGAGTGGCCGGAGAGATGGCTGACAAGAAGTGGAAGTGGAGTGACGGCGGGGCTTTGGGAGGGGGTGGTGGAGCTGGGAGCGGAGGGATTGGTTTGATGAATATGTTTAGGACGGTTCGGAAAAGTTTGGCTTGAGTGATGGGAGAAATTTTAGTTTATTTTTCTGATTATCTTTCCTCCCACCTCTCTTTTTTATTTTTTTTCTTCCTGTTACAAACAAATATCCTGTTGGCCCATTCGAAATACCTTGGTAATTTTTGTTTTAGTTTGCATTTTTACATGCTCCATTTCGATCTGCTTGATATGCTTCGGAGTTAGGAGGATTGGAGTAACGATTAATATGGATCCCACGATACTGCTCTTTGCGTTTTCTTTTGCTCTTTTCTTAGCACTGCGAAAAACCGGAATCTGGGGTATAATCTGAATGGAACATATGTTCAATGTCCATGTTCCGCTGGATCTGTGAAAGAACGACACAGATGCGAAAAATATAGAAATTTTGAAAAAATACGAAAAGTATACTTTTCACGGATATCAAAAGATGGGAAAAAGATCAAAACAAAGTCTTCTGGGATAACGCCACAGACGCCTTTCCCATTTTGTCGTAAAAAAGGGGCGTCTTATACCAAGAAAAAAAACACAAAAGGGGTATAACCTACCCCGTTAGAAGAAAAAAACCAAGACTTCAAGTTATCCTTTAACCTCACTTTTCGAAATTAACCTAGGCCCTTCCAGCCCTACTCCTTAAATACGCTGCAACTTGCTCATGCCGGGTGACAAAGAACATCCGCTTCCTCTCAGACTTCCATACCAAAACCCCAATTTCCTCTGCATATCTGCACGGGCCCTCAAATTCCGCTAGGCTAACGAAGTCCTTAAATAAGAAGCCTGGCGTAGCTTTTATTCGATCCCGCTCTAGCTGCCAGAGACGGATCTGATCAACAACGGTAGGCGGGAGAACGGTGTGTACGCCGACGGGGTTCGCGCCGGGCTTCGTTGCGTGGTACTTTCGCATTTGCGGGTGGGCGTGGGTGGTTAGATATGAGATGATTTGGTCGGCCGTGATGCCCATTTCCACGGCGCGTCGGACGGATTGACGTGTCAGCTTGCCTGTGATGAGGTTGGGGAAGCGATATTTTAGACTTGTGAAGAGGGCGATTAATGAGATTTGGAGTGGGGATGAGGTATACGCGTATAGACGGTAGTTTGTTTCTATGATTATGAAGCCTGTTGAGGGTTCGTTGGAGGTTGCGCTGGGCACTCCGTTGGGCGCGGTTAAGCTGCTCGAGATGGAGCTGCCGAGGGTTATAGAGTCGGAGGTTAGGGTTGTGGCTAGGCGGGTAGGGTAGAAACGAGTTGCTTCTTGGTGCGGAGAATGTTGGTATACAATGCCGAAATCAGTAAGATCAGCCAGGGTCTTGAGTTGAGTGGATGTGAGATGTTTTTTTTCATATGATTGCCCGAGTTCGAGGCTGCTGAGGACGAAGAGGAAAGATAAAACTTCGATGCTGTCCATGCCTATTTGCTCTGCATTTTCGACGTAGAGGATTAAGATGTGCCAGACTTGGGTGTTAAGGTCCTGTAGGACGAAGGCGAAACCATCCTTTGTGATTTCAACTCTTCGGTCGCGGACTTCCACGAGATGGCAGGCTTGGAGAAGTTGTTTGACACCCTTACTTAACGTGACTGCCTGCTGTACTCCCAGAGCGCTAGTTCCAACCATATAACCTAGAACGCCTTCCCACTGACTTCTTGCATAGTAGTCAAGTTGAGCAACGGTCATAGAGTTTTCATCGTCGGTTAAGGACGGGACTCCAAAAGATTGTTGTTTATCTCCTCCTGTAAGAGCCTGTCGAAGTGATGACGAGAACGGATCCGTAACAGTATATGCCCTGACATTATCCGATGTTGTGGTATTTGAGAGGATATGGAGCCGGCCCAATATCGATAGCGCGTTGTCTCTCTCGCTTCAAATACCGCGCAATTAGTATCAAAATCTTGAGTATTGATAACTATATATTAAACCTTTGCACTCACCGTTTGCTCTCGGCCTTCACCCATAGTTCTAGATCTGCTGCAGGGAGGGGATCCTTAAGGTATAGAAGCGCCATGACGAAGCATTTTGCTATTTGGTATTAGCTATCTCATACTGAATATCGTCCTATAGAAAAACCTGTATTGCGCATTACCCAGGTACGGCAACATTCGCCGGAAGATTGCTAGAGCTGTGGATGGTTGCTGGTAGAGTCTGCGGAAGACTGTTCCTGGCAGACTTTCCAGGTATTCCATCGAGCGGGAAGAGGACGCAGCCATTTTCACTCTCTGCCGGAACAGTGGCTCTGGGCCCCAGTCGCCGTTCTATATATCACCGATCTATCATAGTGATACCAATCGGGCGCGGGATCGAAGTTTGCAAAGCCCAAGGCAGTAACTGGCAGTGTCTCTGGCAGTGTCTCTGGCAGGAAGCTCAGACGGTTTGGAAAAGAGAGAAGTTGATATTTGTACGGCAGGCGGGGCTCGCCAAGAGTGCATTTCCATGCGATTATCTAAGCGTCGGCTATTGCGCTTCTCGTTTAATCTTATTGGAGAGGCGAAGATCTAGAACAACCTGGAGGGCTATCTCAAGCTTCAACACATCCTTTGTTCGGTGCTTGGTCGTTCCAAAATGAAAACCTTAAAATTTGTTCAATCAGTAAGTATTTACATGTTTAAGCTGCTAATTCTCATTTCAGCAGTTAATAATTCCATTTAAATAGGTCTGGCAGTCCTTCCGGACAACATCCGGCTTAGAACCCAGGTATTCATCTGCTTTCAGACAATTGGAATGACTGATAGGGAAAAATGCATAGTTGATGACCAGTCGTTGCGTATAGATTGCTGGATAAAGTATGTGGCTATGCCGATATCCATGAATGATAATTACCCTTTGCAGTTGCTGCAATTCAGTCCCACAACTCGAATCGTCCATCTCAAGCTTGATCTATACAAACCCCAATCTAATGAGAGAACTGATATAACATCCTGAATATCAATAGCTCCGCGTGACAGCTGCACGCCCTGGTGTTGTGAACTTCGAACTAGATATTGAGAAAGACCATACGGTTTGTGTTTCCCATCGCTGTAGTGCTGGCGGGAAATTTAACTAATATATTCCTGTTTCTTTATAAGAATCGATTGGGTATACTCCATGGAGGCACGATTGCCAGCATGGGTACGTGAAATACACCATCGTTCTGTTGTCATGCAATTAACTTTCGTTGATGTTATATTCCGTAGTCGATCTCGGCGGATCGCTGGCCATTGCTTCGATGGGATTATTCTCTACTGGTGTCTCAACAGATCTTCAAGGTTTGTTTTGAACTTGCTCAAAGCTAAGGATTGAATTCTCTGGCCCCAAGCTCTAATTTCATCACCAGTAACATACCTCAGTTCTGGGGGTAATATTGGGGATAAGATTCTGGCGGTAAGTTAGACGGGTTTGCTCTCCCCGAACCCTTATCTCGAGCTCAAGTCACTCAAGACCTCAATTAGGAGGTTACATGCGACAAATGTATGCTTTAATCCATTCTCCCAGTCTCCGGCTCAATGACCTCACCATATTAAAACTACTATATCTCAGTCGGTAAAACACTGGCATTCACATCGATAAAGTTCACCAACACCAATCACAAAGTTTTGGCACGGGGGAGCCATACAAAGTATGTGAACAGCTTTCTCAACACACGATACAGTTGCTCTTTACTCTTGTTTTTCTCCCTTTGTCGGGCCCGTTTTCCTTTGGATTGAGTGGCACTATTCTAACGCCGAGCGCCTAGATTTGTTGCTATCGCATTCAAAGACCCGAAGAATATTGTCGACCAGCTGAAGCCGGAAAATGGGGAAGAAGTGAAATTTTAAGTATTCTACCGAGCCTGAAGCTATCAGATGTGCTCTTGAGGCAGGAGGAAAGAGGAGCAAATCGGTTGCGAAGGCCGATCTGGGTAGGCATGCATGCTAGTTAAGTTAAGGAAACCAACGGTGCCCTGATATGATAGCTGAAGGAAAGACAACTTTTCCACGTTGGATAAAATAAGCAGGGGATGGAAGACAATAGACTTTGTACACATACATACATGTACAGTACATACTAAGGAAAGAAATTTGGAGAAAACAAAATGCCAGGATATATGGCATACCAACAACATCCTATACCTGAAACTTTGAATTGAACAATATAGTCATGGGGCTTGATAGGAAAGAGAGAAAGCCAAACCGGTGTTCAAGTAGTATTTTATGGGGATAATCATTAAGTGTACAATTTATCGCGTAACGTTAGAGTAAAAAGTTGGAGCTACCTATATCCCAGTATGCCCCCCAGATATACGAAAGCCAAAAGACGTATGTGAAGAAAGCGTCAAGAACAGACGAGGCATTTCAAGAGTCATATATTCCAGTATTGCTTCGAGGAAAAATGAAGGTCAAATACATTTCAAACAACGTTAAAGGCAAAGGGAAAACTCCCTTCAGAATGATACCCATGCATACCAAAGTGAGAAGAATAAAAGGAAGAGAAAAAGAAAGAGAAAACTCTCAAAATAAACCTAGATGTTTTCTCAATTTTAATCAAGAATACTCTCTGGCTGTACAAACCGCTCTTTATCCTCATCGTCCTCATCCTCCCCTTCTTCACCAATAGTTGCCATGACCTCATCGGCATCCGTAGCAGGAGCCGCTGCGCTACCCTCCTCCGCCAAAGCTTTAATCTTCGCCTGGGTCATTTCGTATACGTATTGACCCAAATGTTCAATGCCCTCCATTGGCGTGCTAGCGGCATCTTCCACAAAACCTCGTGAAGTTGGGAAGAGTTCACCGGGAATAAGCATGAGCTTATCTGGTCTCCGGAAGAGAATGTCAAAGGCTGGTTTGAGTTCAAAGCATGATTCGAAGATCTCCCGGCGGCCGAGGATGTAGAGACCTAGCCGGGCGCGCGAGAGAGCGACGGTGAGACGACGGACGTCGCGAAGGTAGCCAACTGTCCGTGTACGCGTGAGGGAGAGGAGGACATCTGTTTTGTTTTGTTGGATATGAGATTCGAATACTATTAAATTTTGCAGGATAGGGTTAAGTCATTTCGGGATATGTTTAAACTTACAGTCATTTTGCTCTCCCTGATACTTGTCCACCGTCGTTACAATTTTCGGTAAGCCGAATAGAGAATTCTTGGCGCACCTATGGTGCAGAACATCCTTGATCAAAGCCCTTTGACCTGCATATGTTGTCAGAATTGATATCTTCGATGCTGGATAGCCAAGTAAACGCATGTACTGATATATGGCAACAGTGTACTCCGCCTCCCCAAGATTTTGAATGAAATGGGCTGAAGGTTCTCTTTCCCCAAACCCCTGATAATCCGGAACGTTAATAAACTGGTAGTCAAATTTGAAACCAGCATTGGCAAGTTTGAACTCCTCGTTTGTTTCCACAGCTGGCAAATTTCCCAGGCGTGGGTATCTCCATTTAAAAAGTTCTGCAATTGATGGCCGTGACCGACCCTGTTGATCCAGGTTTATTGTTGGTACACCCAATCTTACGAGACGGGAGAAGAGTGTTTGTTCAAAATTGGCGTATTGTCGGAAAGCCATGTTCTGAACTATAGGAGAGTTTTGGAGATGATCGCCGCAAAGCACTACTCGTTTCAATGGCAGTTCACCGTTTTTAGGATTTTGAAGCGCACAAGGAATAAAACTTTCGATCTCCGTCACCTGAGCCGCCTCCTCCATGACGATATTATCATAGTGGAATCCAAGGTTGGCAATTTCTTGTCTTCTCATAGCTGCATGGGTCGAAGTCATGGCAATGATTCGCGCTTCTTTGACTAGAAGATAGTTCGCTTTGTCTCGCTGGAATCTGAGTATCTCGAACGGACGGATATTTTCAAGTTCAGAAAATAATTTGTCCAAGTGCCTTTGGCATCCAGAAGCAATATTAAGCAACTCTTCTTTTGACAAATTCGGATCAAAAAGTGGTTTTGGGGTATTTGAGAAAAATAAGTGGAATGGGAAGGCGGCGATAACGGTTTCGCCGGGACAATCTTGGGCCTGAACTTTATCCCAATATTTAGTCCATGCTGGTCGAATGTATACTGTGTTGAAATAGCCTGCCGTCTCGCAAGAGTTCCCATGAGCCCCTTCCACTCCAATTGAAGCAGCCAGCCGATCTACTTCAGCAAGATAGCTGCCCCTGTTCTCGAGAAAAGTATCCACTCTACCGTATTTGCTGTAGCTCTCCTCGGTGTCCAACTCCTCCTCTCCACGACCTAACCGCAAGAGATGGCGCTGGTCAATATCTAGGGACATAATCTTTTGGAAAAGCTGGTTTAACGCTTGGTTACTATGAGCGATAAGTAATGTCCGCTCATTGGGGAAATTGTGATAAATATTGCTTATAATTTGAGTTGCAACGTCAGTTTTGCCTGTTCCCGGGGGTCCAACGATAACTGTCAATCCGGGTTGGGTGCCAGAGACAATGGCCTCCACCTGGGCAGGTGTAAACCGAATCGTGTTAAGTTTTGGTGCATCAACCGGATAAGGCCCTGGGTTAGGTGGTCGGTACGAGGAAACACGTATCGAGCTTGGGGCCTTCTCAACAGCTTCAATCTGATCTCGTCGTCTCTTCTTCGATGCGTTCGAGGTTGTGGCTTTGCGGTCATCATCGAACATCTCCAAGACATACGGAGGGTCAAAGTGAGAGACTGCACCTCCGGCTGATTCAATTGTTTGGCCTGGGAAGCTTTGGATGAGGTGGTCCCAATTCAAAAATGTATCGCGGAAGTCGACAGATTTCACTTTATTAATGAGTTCTGTATATCTAGCACTAGCCGGATCTCCGTAGCCAAGGAAAACCTCCTGTATCCATGACGGAAGATTTGTGTTCGCGACTGTTAGGAACTGCATGGTTTCAAGGATAGGTTTGAAATTGTTTTCCCTTGCCCTTCGCCTAATAATCACATTGATGGATGTGTATACGTCGGATTTCCCTTTCGCAAGGTTTTCCATATCGGTTTTATATGATGCTGCATCGAGATTTACAAGTAATCGTCGAAGGCGCGGTCGCAGCCGATATCCGTTAGTTTCCTCGGTTTGAGGCTCCCTTAAAAATCGCCCGTTCTCGTCGAGAACGTGCACAACTTCCGCCGTTCGGACATATAACAAGCTCACTTCATCTTTCGGATCTCGGCTATTGCTAATTATCTGCTTAACCGATTTCTTGGGTTGCAGCGCAAGAAGGAAAACGACATCATCAGGCCGAAGTGTTTCCCATTCCCTGCGAACATTATCACCAAGGCGGCTGACGTCCAGTGCAATTTCAGCACGAACATATGCAGGGTTAGCTGACCCAACTTTTGCCGGCGCAACCTCAATTATTGCCGGCTTTGCAATCGGTATTGCCATTTTCGAGAATCCTTCAAATGATACAGTCCCGGTATTCCTCTGAAGGCGTGGCTGTAATCGCTTTATCACCAATTCGAGGTCCTTTCGAATCTCAAAAAATGATTCGGAGCGGTAGAGCAAGAACGATCGCCATAAGAAATCGCCAAGACTCAAATACTGTAAATTTAATTTTGGAATGGCCAATGGCCGAGAGCCATCATAGGACTCATTGCGAATAAGAGCAGGGTCGTATAGGTTCGATTCCGTAGGCATAATGGCCAATTGCTCTGCGGACTCTTGGAAGGAACGGTGGCGCTCGAAAGTTGAGAGCATAATTTCGAGAATTAGTCGCCGATCAGGGATAATACCAGATTGTTCAGGATAGCTTGTTCTAAATCCAATATGGGAACAGAGGGCCAATAATTCTGCATCAGTTAAGGTCGACAAATGAGCCTCTAATTCATTCCGTTGCTCGATTGAACCATAGTTCGACAATGCCAAAATGGTGAGTTTATCTTTGAAATGCTTGATTGCTATTCTTTGAAGGTGAGCCAGCCCTCCACAGTGAGCATCGTAAACGGCCTGAGGAGACTGGTGCTCGCCAGACTGATCGTCTACCGCGAAGTTAATAAAGTGCCTGAGGAGAGTATAGAAATCACGGAAGAGCGCATTTGATTCTTCGTTGTAGAGTCTCGACACACGAATTACTGCAAGGAGGTTTAAATCCTTTAGCATAGAATTGAAGTATCGCCTTGTTGGAAGCTGGCTGTCCAGATCGACAAGGAATTCCATAAATCGTTCACAATATCGCACATTGTCCAGATCGCTGCAATCAGCCACGTTGATTCGTTGGAGGAAATCGAGTAACATCGAGTACAGCCAAGAACGCTCAAATCGGAATTTTGCCTTTCCGCTATCATCCGCTTTCTCGTACCGCTTTACAGCCATTCGCCATCCCCTCTTCAATGCGTCCGATTGTTCAAGGAGCCTGTTCCTTGAAGCATCATTGTGAAGATTGTGCCATATAGATATCGTGACCAACGGAGCGCATTCCTTGCGAATAAGAGCATATTCTAGCGATCGAAAGGCACTGATAACAAATGATAGTAAATATGTTTTGGATTTCGTTGGTAACGTTGTATCGAGGTTCATAGCAAGGATGCGGCGGAAAAGGTTAGAGAAGTCCGTTGGTCTCTCCGTGAAGTGCTCTGCAACTGAATCAGTAATTTGTCTCTATGACATCTATGCGGCTTCTAGATCACATTACCCCATATTGGTAAGTGTTCCCTCTGTTTTACCCCCGCGATCACAGCAATGAGAAGGACATGGTAATTGGAAGAATCTTCGGAGTATGTTGGCCACAGAAACCTAGGTAAATTGCACGGATGTCAGCATGATTTGGTTTGGAAAACAAAGAAAAATGAAGAGAATGTAATCTACTTTTCAAGTATATGAAGATTTTCCAATATCAGAAGAGAACGAACAGCAAAATTTTCTGACACCAAGCCATCCCAGAGGTCATTCTTTATCACCTCAGGCTTTGCTTTCGGAGCTTTTGAGAGCTTCATCCAGTGGGTTTTGGCCAAATTCACCCACCGGCTCTCCTCCTGGAGGTCATTCAGCGTCGGGCGAATATCGAAGCTCTGCGCCATTGCTGGACGCATTTGGAGTCCCATTGCAGTCTGCTTGACGGAATGCGCTTGAAGTTCAACAAGGTCGAATGTCGCCAAACAACAAAAGCGGTTTTAGGAAACGCTCAGAAATCGTCCGTGCGCGATTTGTCACCCTCCGTAGACAAAGTCAAACTGCCAATCTGCTAAGCTAACTACAAGACATTACCTTAACAGTTCTTGAATGCGCTGAAATACGAGGCAGTCCAATTACAACCATCGTTCTGTGTAATTATGGCTGGGGAAAATATCGCTTCTGTGAAGGTCTACCAGCAATTAGTCCAGGGCCTTCTAGATAAGGCAACGGAGATCAAGAGGGACTGCAGCATCGAACCCCCTTTGACTGATGCCGACCTTGGCGATGCGATACGGCGAATACAACAGGACCAAGAGAGTGGACTAAAGGAGCAGAGCCAACAAGCTCAGTACGCAGTGGTCGAAACTGCCTTTCGGGAAAAGTTCTATGACCTTCTTGTCAGTAACGCTCCTTCAAAACCAGCTGCTTGTATTATTTCCCAGCTAACCAAACTTCGAGGTAGGCCACAACATCGATTGATGAACCTTCGTTTATTCAAATGTGGAACCTTCTAGATATTGTATCGATATTTTCGGATAATGGTGAGTTCCATGCGCAAAATATTATTTGGGGATTAGCGCTGATATGCTTTGTAGAGCAGTGCGAACCCGGGCTTCTATTCTGGCTTATTGAAGAGCTGCTAGACAGCCAAACCATCGATGGCTGTCGCAAGGTATTTGATTACCTAGAGTCGAGGAGAGAAAGAAATACTGCAGTAAGTTTTGATTCCTGAGAGTTTCATTGCGAAAATCTACTAACGGCTGATGGTTTCAGAAACATTTTAAACAGAAGAGCTTGATTATACTACGATCGTGCAACGAACTCCTGCGACGGCTTTCGCGCGCCGAAGATACGGTATTTTGCGGGAGGGTTTTCATATTCCTCTTTCAAAGCTTCCCACTAGGAGACAGAAGCTCTGTCAACTTAAGAGGTGAATTTCATACTGAAAATGTGACTACCTTCGATGAGCTTCCCAAAGCTCAAGAGTCCAGCGAAACCCCGATGGATATTGATATTCCCGAGAAAGAAATTACGGCGGATACCAAAACCGAATCCGCACAGGTCACAAAGCAAGAACCCGCCGGACAAATAACTCATCCAGCTGCTGTTGAAAGCCTGCAAATTTCAAAGACCGACGCAATGAAACCCGTCGAGTCAGAACCTAACTCAATCCTGTCTATGGATGACCTATACCCTATTTTTTGGAGTTTGCAAACCAACTTCTCTTCGCCAACTTCTCTATTCGATCCTTCCAATTTTGCAGCTTTCAAAGCGGGCCTTGAGGCGTCCCTCTCTGTCTTTCAAAAGGTAAACGCCGATATGGAGGTCCGAATGATGAAAGGGTCAGAAGAAGCGCGTCGTGGGCCCAAACGCAGGCGCATAGGTGACGGCACGGAAATGACGAACAGCTTCAACCCGAAGTACCTAACGAGTAGAGATTTGTTTGAATTAGAGGTTGGTAGGATTCGCGTGGCGGTAACCGGCCGGGAACACAATTACTGATTTATTCTAGATCAACGATGTCGCTTTCCGGAGACATATCCTAGTCCAATCTTTGATTCTTCTTGATTTTGTCCTCTCGCTCACACCGAAAGCTAAGGCTAAATTGGCGGATTCAACAAACAAATCAGTTCTCTACAATTACGTTCTTAATGACGAAGATGTAAGCTTTCCCATACTTTTTTCAAAATATGTCGGATCCTGACCATTTTCCAGACGAAGTGGGCGTCGCAAATGAAAACTTCCATTGCGACCTATTTGCAACAAGGTTCAGAAGGGAAATTTTATTATCGAATGGTGGACACTGTTCTTACTCGGGACAAAAACTGGGTTCGATGGAAGGCAGAAGCATGTCCTCCAATCGAGCATACCCCAGTTTCAATCCAAGACTATTTGGATACGCAGACTAGTGCAATTAAGGTATCGACGAGCAAACGACTTCGATCCACTCCCTTGGGTTCCCTAGACCTCAACTTTCTCATGGAAGATAAAAATAGCAGCAGAGTAGACCGTCTTAAACATCCAGACAGGTGAGTAACAATGACGTAACCCCAAGGAAAATCTAGCTAGAGCTAAATCCTATCGAATTAAAAGATTCTCCACTCCAGCGTTAGATTTTTATCTACGCGGCATTGCAGACGATGAGTTCAATATTGATATGTCCCAGTCGCGAGAAGAGAAGGATGAAGCGATCAAAGCAAAAGCAAGCAAGACCTGGAGAACGCTACGTCTTTCCTCTCGCAGTAAACTAGCGCTGTTCGACAAAATCGAGGACGGAAACAATCTCAAAGTTCTTTTTGAGCTGCCTGCTTCTCCAGAAGATACACCAACCGCGGCCAACAAGCAAAAAGTTGCAATGGAAAACGGGGTCAATGGTCAAGAG
This sequence comes from Histoplasma mississippiense, assembly GCF_000149585.1. Classification (NCBI taxonomy): domain Eukaryota; kingdom Fungi; phylum Ascomycota; class Eurotiomycetes; order Onygenales; family Ajellomycetaceae; genus Histoplasma; species Histoplasma mississippiense. The sequence goes on along the minus strand of NW_001813974.1, from coordinate 939,985 downwards.
GGATCTTCCAAAAGTACGGAAGTGAAAGGGGAAGAGGCAAAGGAAAACCAGCCACCTGTATCATCAGATGGAACAGCCCATCAGCAACGTTGAGAGTCTTAATCGAGGGTGATACATTTTGAATATGCATTCTATAAAGTGCCCTAGCGACGGCAAATTTAGACTTACTCGATTCGGGCGACTGCGGCGGTACAGGTTGCACAATACGAATGGGCGTCAATGGAAAAGCAAGATGACTAACACCGCTCGAAATCTGGCTCACCCTTAAGAGGATATGCCTCATATCGCGCAAACGCTTCCTATCATTAGTTACAAAACGAATTCAACATGTCGTCACGGTCCTTGCTCAACATTACCACCTCAAGAACGATCGGCTCCACTTAGTCGTTGCCATATCGAAAGGGCATACTGGCGCCTTGCTGTGTTTTAAGCAGAGCCGGGCAACCCAACACCCACGCAGGGGTAGAGGACAAGCGAGTTGATATGTGAGAAACTTTTCAAGATTGCCGAATAATGCGCAGCAGGGGCATGCTGTTATGGTATGATATGCTATGTTAGATTTTTGGCTCACAAAACAAATGGACAGAAAATGGACAGAAACTTGTTTGGGGGAAGTAAATGATTAAATCTAAGAGCCAATAAGGCCACTTTGCTTCCTGCGATGCTTGAGATCTTTTCTTTTTATTATTTTCTTTTTTCTTTGATGGAGGTGGAAGGTTGGTTCACTTTAGCTATCTGGCATACGCAGCACCAAGCGCGAGTCATGTGGTCATAGCGAGAGCGCCAACATTTCTGTCAATTTTAGGCTATGACGTGAAAGGAATAGACCTCATCAGCTAAGGCTACAAGTCAACCAATGTGGCAATGACAATAAAAGAGAAAAGAATAAGAAAAGAAACCAAAACCAATGGAAATATAGGAACGATCCCCACTCGAAACTCCAGTTGCAAATGAGGGATGCGTATGCAGACCATTCATATACTTCTAGAACCTAGACAGAACATCGCAGAAGAAGCTGCCAGGCGAAGCACTCCAGCAGATTGTGGTTTCTGGTTTTTTTAAACTCTATAAGTTCCAAACCCTCTGTGTGAGCTAACTTACTTCATGCAGGACTGATATAGTTTTTTCCCCTTCATTAATTCTAGACAGTCAATGGCTTTTTGCCCCTGTCTGTATCCCATCTAGCCTGCTCCTTATTGAGCGTCTTCATGCCGATTACAAAATTGGCCGGGAGCAAGATCTGACATTTCAAAAAGGGCTGGGCTGCCCAATTTGAGAGGGGGAAGTATCTTAGTGTCACCAAGCACTTCGTACTTCCTTCTCGGCTGTAATGGCGAGAAAATTGGTAAGCCATCACAAGAGGGAAGTAAGAGGTGGGTACATTGGTATGGGACCCGAATCGCTCTTTCAGGATGTCATTTTGCTCATGCATAGCAAAATATCGAAATATCGAAGCCATGAGCAACGATACAGCCTTTGCTTAAGACGCCATGCACACGTAACAGGCCGTGGATGAAAAATTCAGTCTGAAAATGACTGTGAATTTTTGTTATATATGGGGATCTTCTTCCTTCGATTGCTCGCACATTTCCCGTATTCCAACCCAGAGAAACACTGATGTGTTAAAGTACAAGGGTTGCATTGCATGAGACTCGCAGAGTGGTTTTGGCGTAGTCCAAGGCAAGTGGCGCCAGGTTTCGCTCGTTGTTGGTCAACATAACCATGTTATCTGGACGTGTCAAGACTCAGTGTCTCCGCTTTGAGCTATATCTTTCATTCTTTCGCCAGCAACTGCCAACACTGACAACACAGTTTTGACACCAAGGAGTTACTGATCTCATCATCATCATCATCATCATCATCATCATCATCATCATCATCATCATCATCATCATCATCATCATCATCATCATCATCATCATCATCAGGGTTGGGAGGTTTGGAGCTCACCTGCATTCCTTGGCCTTGCATCAATGGCAGCGTATTTCCGAGTATGTTTTGTCACCATCTTTCCCCGTCTTTCCCCATCGTTGCCAGCGAAATATGGAGACAGTCTGTGCACTTTTGCTGGCTGGTGCCTGAGCCTCTTCTGTAAAAATGCAATCTTGTAGGAAGGCGTTGCCACTACGCCAAAAGGATCAATCATTATGTTAGCTTTCTCTTCCTCAAGATGGATATATATGCATGATTCACATCTTCACTCCACCGAACGCCGTCCGCCTAGGCCCTCCTGACACGACACCACACCTTGTTCACATTGCGAGAATTGGTTGTAAGAATTCTTCTTTATCCCTTTCTGCTTTGGTATGGTTGCTCCGAGCACCGACACAGTATCATAGGACATGATAGACCTTAATTGTGTGGCTAAAACACCCTTGATAAGACAGTGATACTGTTAGGCCATTGGAGCAAAAGAGCTCAATCACCACCAGCGCCATGCCGGTAGTAGAGGGGACGAACCAATCCAAACTCACAACAGATACGGTGTCAGGATCAGGCCAGAATGTGCGCCTGGGGACAGACAAATAGTAGGCATACATGATTCTGGAAATTTAGCGGCTGGCCCCCTCACCCCACCATTTCCTTTGGCATGCTGCATTCTTCTCCCAATCGCTGGGCGTGGGTTTTCTCTGGAGAGCCGGTGGAATTGTAGGCCGCTATCCTTGACTGCAACCATCTTTGTCCCTCAAACTCACATTCATTATCCGCAATTTCGGCGTTTTTGACAGGGGTACTCCGTAAGGGGGGAAGAGTTAAAAATTTCAAGGTAAAATGAACTGTTGAAGAGTTGGTACATTGCATCATGATGTTTGCAAAGTGACTGCTTTCCATGTATCACACTCCCTTGGTCATGGGCGGACTGTCTTATCTGTCCATTGACCAAGTCCTGATTATCTACTCCCCGTTAAGGCACACGCTGTTACAGCAATCTATGATATTTCCGCGACGTCTCTCGCCTTGTTTCCCGAGTGTTTCCTTCCGCGTTCTTAGGTAAAGAAAATGGCCTTGCATCTGCTTCATTCATGGATTTTACAGGCCCTAGATCGGCCTATACATAGTAAACTTCGGCGCTCTTAAGTCAATACCACAAGAAGCCTGGTATCCTGGGTGTCCCAGGTCCCCCTGACATGCCAACTGCGTTAAGTTAAAGCTTCACGCTGGGTGCCACCACTGCGTTCGTGTAACCTCCGAAATCTGACTCCAGGGTAAAATCATGGAGAAAAATCCTGGACGACCCTTACGCTTTAGCACATTTCCAAGTTTCGGTCTCCAGTCTGGTGGCACCATTATTGGGATCCTATCCAGACCGTGTTCCCCAGTGACCGATGTAGTGGATCCTGATCGCTCTCTTCAGACGGAAGGGTCGAGCCCTAATGTTTTAACAGGATAAAGAAACTGGTTGATTTTTATTTTTATTTTTTTTTTATTTTATTTTATTTTTTTTGTTTTTATTACTTTTTACGGCAGTGTTACATTGTAACTACACACACCTATTTATCATATTCATTCTATTTGTAATTGAATAGAGCTTGTTGATTATCAGAAAGCAATGCATTGCTAGATATCATCTTCAATATATATCATCACAGTGATAAGATAGCACTATAATCACTAGATTATTCATAGCAAAAAGGAATAATTGTGCTCATAGTGATATGTATAACTATTGGATGTAAGTGGAATTAAGTAATTACAGTGGAAAACATCAAAAAACCGTTTGGACACATTTGTCACTATAGGCTGCCGTACTTTTGTTATTTTTATTTTTTTTATTTTTATTTTTCAATTATGCATTCGTTCCCAATAACGTCAGCCCCTTGACAGCCGAAATTTTCCAATGTCCACTGCGACTAAATTTCCGTCGCAGATGCTGACACGCTCCCTGAGCCATTGTGGAAACTCCTTGCTTGCCGAGTGCATCCAAACCTGGCTGGGTATGGAGGACGAGACACCCACCATCCGCAAGAGCTGTTTCAACCGGTTTGAATGGGACGCATTTGGACGTGCTGTGGTAGTTCCAACAACAATGCTAACTCATCGGGGATAAGCCGGCAGCATTAAGTACGCTCGTCGCAGTAAACTAGAAGGATGGGTTTAAATATCTAACCCCCCATCCGGGGTATCTTCAGGTCAAACCATGTTCCCCAAGCCCGAGTCCACTTTTCTTCATGGAAGCAAAGCTGAGCTATCCCGCGATTTCCCTTTCTTTGTCCCTTGTGCACTATTCTATCTATCTCAAAAAGGGGCGGATTCGCAGAAACTGACCCAGCAAGTCAAGTGCACTGCTTGGAAGAAACCATGAAAGCCTCTTATGCTCAGCGGCGGCCTTGACTTCTTAACAGGATGCTCTCAGGCTGGGCACCAACTATTTTGATATCCATGAGCAACGAGTCCTGCAGTAATACAACGTGGTCAGAACTTTTCTGCGCTTATTTTGCCTCTTTGCATAATTCCCAATAAAGTGTGTGTGTGTGTGTGTGTGTGGGGCCGGACTCCTTTTGTTTGTGTGGAGTAAATATTCGACCATTTCAATAGAGCGAACGAATCGACTACCCAGTTTGGAGTGCAGAAATTGCCGCTTCCGAGTTCTCCCTCATGCTGCAGCTCTCATGACTAGGTTTATCATCCTTGCCGTCAACTCTCCGTTACTCTCGTTTGCTCCGGGTTCCTTTTCGGCCAAGCGATTCGCATTCCATTTACATTGGCATCGTATATCGATTGCCATTCAAATGCCAAACTACGCCCAGGTTGAAAACGGAGCCGATGGATACTATTTCCGCATCTTTCAAATGCATCTCCAGCACCACAGGTCGATGGTGCTGTATTTCCTTGCCCCAATCTCCTCTTCCCTCTCCCCCTTCCTCTCACCTCTGCTGGACAGCGTCCTTTCATTCTTGAACATGAATACCTGAAGAGTTTACCCGAATTTTGCCCTTATCCGGTGTCGCCAGATAGGTAGCGCCTCGTCAACCTGGGCTGTGGCTGGACTTGTTTGTTCCGGACCGCCTTTCCTGGTTAACTTTTTTTGAAACTGGTTAATTTTTATTTTTACTCCTTGATCATTAGGCTCCGGAGGTGGTGGTAATGAGAAATTACGACAGATTTCTGTAAAACGAACTACTCGGAACCAGTTGTTGAACTTTTGGCGCGCGGCACAGGAACTGATATGGAGATGATTGGAATTTCCCCAAAGCCAAGTTCAAAAGGAAAAAAAAAAAAATTTTTTGTCAGACCCGATCCTGTGCCACCATGTTATAAGTCAGGCGTTGGTGACTCGCGACAACCTTATTAGGCTATCTAGCTTCAACAAATAAATTCAAAGGATATTGGGGGCAAAATTGTTTCAACCTTCATGCCACTGGGTAAATCTGGGGGTTTTTATGGGAACACGACATTGACCTTTGTGCTCTGATTATCCCGTTTTAACCCCATATTCCTATAGATAGGCGCACGATTGCCTAACAGTTGAAACCCGATCGAAGCGCATATGGTGCTACAATAGCTCTCGGTGATGGCGCCATTCATATCCACCATTCCCATATGCCGGGTCAATGCTAGTTGGCATAATCAACAACTAGAGTGCCTACCGACAGGTTCCGAGCCGCGAAGTTTCCGGCTATTCCCAACTGTTATGAAAGACCACAGTCCATTCCAAATCAACGTGATCGAGCAGAAAGAACAAAAAGTGCATTTAAGTGTTCCCCCTGTCTGTGAAACCACAGACCCTCTCGCGTTGCATTTCAAGGACAATGGCGACTCAGAGGCTCAGAATGAGATAAGCAATAAAAGATCAATATTACCTCAAGCTAAAATGAAATATCTGGAGGGTGAACTGGAGTTTTCAATGCGATCCACTCCCAAGAATTCGACATCAGGAGCCTCCTTGATCTTCAACCGTATCGAAAGCGACAACATTGAAACCAACGATGACGACACTGGAGATGATATCGACATTAACACAGGTGTCGACCAATTTAAGACTCACGTGGACCACGAGGGCCAGGGGCAACGTCGATCTGGGGGGCAGAGCCTTGCAAAAGCAACAATCGACCGTCTGAAAGCGAAGAGGAGGATGAAGCGCTTTCGGCAGGTTATTCCCCAAAGATCACGACATACTTGTAGACATTGGCTAATCGTAACCCCCAGACTCTCGCATAATCAGACACGATTTCTCATGAGCGAGTTTACTCGCCAAGCGCATCCGGATGCTGCCCATAGGGAGCGCTTATCAAAGGAGATCCCGGGTTTGAGCCCGCGTCAGGTGCAGGTTTGGTTCCAGAATCGGTATGTTGCCTGTTCTTAACGCGGGCTTGCTTTTCGATTCGTCACATTGCTTACAAAACTGGTAGAAGAGCCAAACTAAAGCGTCTAACTAGCGACGATCGAGAAAAGGCGTTGATACCTAGAACATTACCTGATGGTTTTGATATCACGGAAGACATTTATTCCCTTTACGGGAGTTGGCACCAGTCTTCTAACAACGCTCTCACTCACGCTGGAATTTACTCCAACCCCATTCAGAAAGGAAATAGTTTTACGCCTTTAATATCGGTTATCACGAGAAAACCATGCGACGAAGACTATACGACATCTCCGTTAAGCGCTTCTTCTGCCTGTGATGGTTACTTCCCGTCGCCAACGTCAGCTCTAGCTACTGGGTCAGAACATGAAACTCCGCCAATAACAATAGGAGATGATAGCTCGTCCCGTTTCGCATTATTTTGCAACCCGCAGGCATCAGCTCTCCGATATATGAGTCCAAGCACAAGAACCAGCAACTTTTCTCATTTTTCTTCACAATCATATTGCCATCATGTCCCTGATTTATTCCAACCTATCACAACAAATCCAAGGACAGTATCATTAGAATCCTCGTACGAACAAAATTTGTCGTATAACCAAACCATATCGGGTTATGGAACACCAGATGCCACTTCCCCGGTAGTAGATATGCCATATCGTAGTACTCACTCCTTTGACACCATTCCCCCGCAGCCGTGCCTGATAGGCAATTTGAGCCCAACACGTAAGTACGAATCTAGTAGTCTACCAAACATAGGACACGTGGCTTACGACATTATACCAGCTCACAACCAATTTCGAAAATCTGAGCCCTCCAGACCATCATCCCTTTGGCTTCAAACAGCTCCAACCAACCTCCGTCCCGATTGCATTTGAATATGGCATGCTGCAAATGAGGTGACCATGGGCTACAGTCAGATCGCCTGCCACACAACACTGCCAACAAAGACCAGATATCTCCTTTAGATAGCACCTTCAGCTCGAACCCATGCGGTGTTTCACTTAGCAAGTGCAACTTTTCATCATTGAGCCTCCTGGCGTCCTTTATTCCCTTTTAACTCGAATGAAAAGGGTGGCCCCATCCCCACCAAAAAAAAGAAAAGAAAGGAAAGGAGAAGAAAGTAGTAAAAATGGGGGAAAAACGAAAAACATGTTTCTTTTCCCAGTAAAGGGCGCTTGGCACGTAGCATAACATCGGCAAATGGCCATTGGATGATCTTTGAACACATGGTATACTCCAATAGTTTATGGATTTTCGGGAATATAAATAAAATAAGGCAGGCATTGACATTTTCTATATAGCTATATACTCCTTTTTGTTTCATTTTGTAACCCCATTCGATGAGTTATTTCATATCTCCCTCGACTTTATCAGGATAAAGAGGAGATAAATTGTTGGGCGGGATCATTGCTTGGAATGAATGAACCGACAACTGACCCTTCATGTAACTAAGTTACAAAACATAAGTAGTAACTTATTTTCATTTTTACTTTTACTTTCCCCCGCTTGCCTGCTTTCGACTAATCTCTCTATGACAAGCCCAATTAATCAACAATGCCGAGCGAGATTGGCCTCCGATTCCTGCCATTTGAGATGGCAATGTTCTGACTGGTCAATGGGTTCTCAGGCTGAGTCAGGCACCATCCAATGCCAAGCTCGATCTGGTCGCCCCACCAAGGCGATGCCCCAGGGCAGCCAATTAGAGGAGAGGCGTTGTTAATCCAGTCCAGAACTTCAACGTAACCTTGGAACTAGATAAACAACTCTCTGCCATGGATACGAGTGTCAATCATGGCATAGTACTCAATATAGATGAAGAGGAAATACCGAAAATAAAAAGAACGAAGAAAACCAGAAACCGCAATGACAACCCTACCTCTCTCATGCTGCCATGCCTCCCGCAATGGATGCGTCTGTGCCGTCCAAGCCAAATGCTCGTGTGGCAAAGAACGCGCTCTGCATTGTAACTGCGACAAAGCAAAGATAGAAAATGACACATCAGGCGCCAGATGCTCATGCCGTAAGTCTTGACTTGACCTGGCTTCGTCTTACTCTTCTGCTTGGATTCTTTTCCTTCTTCTTTGCTCTGCGAACATTTCCCCCGTGCAAGTGCTTACAGCTAATTATTGTCATGTTGGAAAACCAGGGAAACGTCCAGCTGGTCAATGTACCTGTGAGCGTGCCGAGTCAGAGAATCATCAACATTTCACCGAAGCTTGTCCGTGTGGCAAAAGAGCCTCAGGTGGGTTTGTTTTTATTTTATTTTTATATATATATATATTTTTTTCCAGCTTCCTTTCCGCGGTCGATGTCAATTTTCACCTTGTTTCTTTTGCCACGGAGGAGCACTCCGTACTTGCATTGCACATATACCCATTTTGTGGATTGCTGGTCAAGCCCCCTTTTTTGTATTCGCCAATCAAAGAGCGGTGTTCAGTATTGTCCGATTTTATTCGCGGAGGGGATCACGACAACACAAAGGACTTTTCTATGTCAACATTCAGATGACTTTCCTGTAGCTTTGAGTTCTCAAAATCATCCTTGAGATGTTTTGCTCTGCGCTAGTTTGGGTCTATATCTAAGAGAGGTTCACCTTGCTAACTCAAGATATGGTGTCCCCGTGTGCACCGTAGATTCATGCACCTGCGAAAGGGCCCTTGATGCAGAGAGCTTCCGCCATGAGACGGACTTCACCACAAGTACATAGCATATGAAAAGCTGAGAGGACGGGAAGAAAGGGAGAATCTTGGGACGCTCAAACCTCAGCGCGATGTGGTCGGGCGCAATAAGGCCTTCGGTTGGATTTTGACTTGGTCTTCTTTTTGTCTGTATACAAGCCTACATGTCCAATGATTGGATGTTTTCTTGCATGGTTTTTGCATGGTTTTTGCATAGTACTCCGTAAATATCTTTTGAACATATTCACCGATACTTGGCCTGCCCATCCGCTTGATAACTAGAAAATACCTAAAATAAAAGACTCTTGAACCAGAGTCAATTCACACCCATTTCTGAAAAGAAAATGTAACAAAGCATAGTCCACTCAACAATCTTGCACGCCCAGCCGAGGCCAAATACTGCCAAGACTTCTCCAAAATCACATGACCTAAGAACTAACCTCGGAGGTCTCGGCATAACTATTGATCCGTCCATCTTGCCATCAACGCGTTGGAATCAAGTTTCAGTCAGATTATTGCAATATCCCAACGATATCCCGTGCTATGCTTTCTGTTCTGTCAGCTAGATCGTTTTGTGCAATAGGGTTTTATGTTCTGGCTGCTGCGGGTCCAGCGTATTAATCTAACCGTTTGGTCACCAGCGAATCCTGCGTGGCTCCCCCTTTACCTCCGACTCCGTCAAGTGTAGCAGACCAGCACGCCTTTTCTCGTCGAGCCACAGTCATGCTGGTATGAAAAATTCTGACGTCCAGAAGAAGAACTATGCGTGATTGATGTCTCGTGCGAAGCTTAGCTGGGCTAGCTGTGGAGGTTCCAAATAGCCAAGCATATCTTAACCCATCACCACGGTGAACGTGGGCGACTGCAATCTCCGCCAATATGTCGTCCATGCGGGGATTGGTACAGTTCATTGCCGACCTACGGAATGCGCGGGCCCGGGAACTGGAAGAGAAGCGAATTAACAAAGAATTGGCGAATATCCGACAGAAGTTCAAGGATGCGAACCTAAATGGATATCAGAAAAAGAAATATGTTTGCAAGCTGCTCTATGTTTATATACAGGGTTATGATATCGATTTTGGACACTTGGAAGCGGTGAATTTGATCTCTGCGAACAAGTATTCAGAAAAACAAATTGGGTATCTGGCGGTGACGCTGTTTCTTCATGAGGGCCATGAGTTATTACATCTCGTTGTGAATAGCATTCGGAAAGACCTCCTGGACTATAATGAGCTTAATAACTGTTTGGCGCTACATGCAGTGGCCAATGTCGGCGGGAGAGAGATGGGTGAAGCGCTGGGTGTCGATGTGCACCGGCTTTTGATCTCTCCGTGAGTGTTATGGCAAATGAAACGCCGACTTCTGCTGGTTCCACTTGCTCACATTACCTTGTTTTTCTGTAGTACTTCCAAAGCGTTTGTGAAGAAAAAGGCGGCACTTACGCTTTTACGATTGTATCGTAAACATCCCGGCATTGTTCAACCGGAATGGGCAGAACGAATAATTTCTCTAATGGATGATCCTGACATGGGGGTCGCTCTGTCGGTCCTGTCGCTCGTGATGGCTCTAGTGCAAGATAACCCCGAGCGATATAAAGGAAGCTACGCCAAAGCTGCCCAGCGGCTTAAGAGAATCGTCGTCGACAATGACATCGCTCAGGACTACATATATTACAAGGTCCCCTGCCCATGGGTGCAGGTGAAGCTTTTAAGACTGCTTCAGTATTATCCACCTTCGGGTTTGTGCTAATATCCCTCTGCCCCTGTTGAATTGTAGCTTTGCTGATCTTTTCGAGTTTAATTTAGATGACACACATGTCAGGCACCTCATCAGACAGTCCATCGAGGAGGTCATGCACTCGGCAATGGACACGCCAAAAAATGCTCAGCAAAACAATGCGCAAAATGCGGTTCTTTTTGAAGCGATCAATCTTCTTATCCACCTCGATACCGAGCATAATCTCATGATGAAAATATCTTTGCGCCTGGGCAAATTCATACAATCCCGGGAGACCAACGTCCGATACCTTGGTCTGGAAGCCATGACACATTTTGCGGCAAGAGCAGAGACTCTTGACCCTATCAAACACCACCAAGATATTATTCTTGGTTCCTTGCGAGACCGTGATATTAGCGTTCGACGAAAAGGCCTCGACCTTTTGTACAGCATGTGTGATACCTCTAATGCACGACCGATCGTAAATGAATTGCTCAAGTATTTGCAGACTGCCGATTATTCCATCCGTGAAGAAATGGTTCTCAAAATTGCGATATTGACTGAAAAATATGCCACTGATGCCCAGTGGTATATCGATATTTCGCTGAAACTCCTCTCTCTGGCCGGTGACCATGTTAGTGATGAGGTCTGGCAACGAGTCATTCAGATTGTCACCAACAACGAGGAGCTGCAAGCCTATGCCGCCCAACACCTGTTACAGTACGTCAAAGGCGATTGTCACGATAGCTTAGTGAAGATTGGCGGTTACATCCTTGGTGAATTTGGCCATTTAATTGCGGACAATAAAGGGTGCAGCCCCATCGAACAGTTTTTGGCCCTGCAGAACAAGTTGAATTTTTGCTCAGACACTACTCGGGCCCTACTCCTCTCATCTTTCATTAAATTTGTTAACCTTTTTCCGGAGATTAAACCCCAACTACTCCGTGTTTTCCGCATATACAGCCAGTCACCAGATTCTGAACTACAACAACGAGCCTGTGAGTATCTAACTCTTGCAACTTTGCCGACGGACGACCTCCTCCGCACCGTTTGTGATGAGATGCCACCTTTTTCGGAAAGGACGTCTGTGCTTTTATCGCGACTGCATCAGAAGAGCGCTGGAATTAGCGACAAGCGGACATGGGTTGTGGGTGGAAAAGATGCCAATGCCGATAAACAAGAGGTTTTATTGGCCCAGCAGACAGGTCTTAAACGTTCTTTCACCACTATCGTAAACGGCACATCATCTGGACCCAAGGCTACCGTAGCAAAATCTACTGTATCATCCGATTTGGCTGGCTTGGATATGAGCTCGAGTTCAGATGGTCCGGAACCGAATCTGGCTAGTGCCGCACATCTTTCCGCTGACTGGGAAATCGGCTTTAACCGTCTGTACTTCAAAGACGAGGGTGTCCTCTTTGAAGATGCACAGATTCAGGTTGGCCTTCGTTCCGAGTACCGCGTTCATCTAGGCGTATGCAAGTTATACTTCACGAACAAGTCTTCTTTTCCAATTGGGTCATTCACCACAACCCTGGATAACCCCTCGCCCCAAAGCATCAAGATTGATTCCAAAAACCTACCGGATCCGGATGTTCAGGCCCAGAGTCAGACGCAGCAAACAATCTGCTTCGAGTCCAAGGGGCCATTCACTAAGCCGCCAACGATTCGAATTTCTTACCTTGCTGGTGCCCTCCAAGCGTATACTTTGCAGCTACCTGTCCTAATGCACAAATACATGGATGAATCGACCTTGTCACCTGACGATTTCTTTAAAAGATGGCGACAGATTGGTGGCCCACCGCTCGAGGCGCAGTCGACTTTTGCTGTACAAGGCAAAGGGCGGATGATAACAGAGTCATTCACACGAGGCATTGTGCAAGGGTTTAGGTTCAGGATTCTTGGCGGTGTGGATCCGAATTCGAAAAACGTGGTCGGCTGTGCTGTTTATCAAATGGATGGCGGTAAAACTGGATGTCTTCTGAGGTTGGAACCAAATTATGAGAAGAAGGTATATGCTTACCAACCCCCCCGGCACCGCTTCCCCCTTTTCCCTCCTCCTGAACCTCCCCCTTCAACTCTTGTCTCCTTAAGTAGAAAACACCACCAGGCACAGCATGTATATCTAACTAGGAATTTAGATGTACCGTATAACGATCCGCGCAACACAAGACGCCGTGCCACAGGCATTGGTGAAACTAATGGAGGAGAGACTTGCACAGGGTGTCTTTGTTGATAATGACTGATGATTTGGATAGATAAACGAGCAACCAGTGTCGCTGATTAAGGTGAGGAGATACTACTTACACATGCTATAGTATGTCGACGTTCATACCACCGCCCTCACCAACTCTTATTTGTTTATTCGTCTGGCCCTCATTTTTTCTTTAAGATTCCCCTTCTTGTTCCCCATCCCGCTTTTCCGCTTTTATGTTTTTACTTTCCGTGACCTCATGATCCTGCAAGAAACACATCATGGCCTTTTGGTAAGGTCTCAATGAAGGGCTTCATACCTGTATGTGTATGTGCTGCATCTGTACATAAACTCAAAATGCAATTTCACAGAAAAGGGGATGGGAGTCTTTTCAATGAATATTTATTATCTAGCGTCATATACATAGCCTAATTTTCATCATGGATACATGTTGGGTACCTAGTCCTAGTCTAACCGGAGGACACCTGCATTTACGTTATTATATCTCCAATTTACACCATTTTAACCTCCCCTTTTGGTGGCCTCGCGCCAAATATCGTACTCCCCACCCTAACTTGAGTACTCCCCATCGCAATCGCCCCTTCAAAGTCTCCACTCATGCCCATACTCAGCTCCAAACCTTCACCCGCCTCTTCATCACCCTCCAACAACCCAAGCTCCTTCTCCACCCTTTCTTTCGTCTCCCTCAGACACAAAAAATCCTCATTCTTAGTTTCCATCGTCGTCGCTCTGGACCTCGCTATGGCCCCAATCGTCATTAAACCCTGCAATTTCAGCCGCGGACACTGCTCCCGGATATATCGACAGAGACGAACCGCCTCCGCCGGTTCGACACCAGACTTACTATCTTCACCAGACGTGTTTACCTGGACGAAGACTCGCAATCGATCCCCGTCTGCACCAGCATCACCTCCTTCTAAAGCTGAAGCAGCAGCAGTGGTAGTCGCAGCATCCTCACCCACCCCTGCCTGCGTGCCCCTTTCCCCCCACCCCCTATCCAGCAAGCTAGCCTTTTTCTCCGAATCCACGCTCTCCACCGCCCACAGGCCCCTCACATCGCGCGCCAGCGTCACGCACTTGTTAGACTGTAGTCCGCCGATGAAATGCCAGCGGATCCCGGGAGGGAGGATTTTGGACTTTTCTAGTAGCTCCTGGAGGTAATTTTCGCCGAAATGCAAGGCGGGGTTGTACTCGTGGAGGATCTGGATGTCGGAGGCGGGTTTTAGTTTGGAGACGGCGACGAGGCGGACGGGGCATTGGGGTCTTTGGGCTTGGGGCCGGGTTTGAGAGGCATTGGCGGAGGCGGAAGCAGAGGTGATGCGCGCTGTCACGGCGGAGAGGTTTGTGACGAGGGTTGTGGCGCGGAGCGACATTTCGGACTCGGGTGTTGCGATTGGAGGTTGGGCGTTGGTAGGCTGCGGAGTTGTCATCGGAGTTGTCATCGGAGTTGTCATTGCGTTGCTATTCTGAAGATTAATCCTTGGATATTCATGTAGGCGCGTTCCTCCCTTGGGAGAGGATGTATGTGGTCCATATGGGTTGTTTGATATATCCATGAACTTTCAGAGTAATAGTCCCGCCGATGCGGCGGAATTAATATTTATCACATGACATTCAAAGAGTTTGTCATTCAACGCCATAAAACATCTAATTACGTTCCTGTATTTTCGAAAGCAAAAAAGAGAGAGAGAGAGAAAACAAGACGAAATGAATTGGGTTTACAATTGGGCGCGTGCTAGAGTCATGATCAAAATATACAGTAAGTTGCATGCAAAGGTGAACATTTGTCATTTTATTGACGGGCTCCGGTGCCTTAAACATAGGGCAGGCAGGCTGCTCAATCCCATCAGGATAAGTAACATTTCTTTATTTGCTGGAGTTCTGCGAGTCCACTTCGTACTTACTTTGGTCCGGGTTTGGGAGGCCTCGATTGTTTGGTTTGGATTTCAGTTGCGGGAGTCACTGGCTCCATTCAATAACTACATCTAGCACTCAGTTTCTGTGCATTTTCATACCCAGAGTCCCATCACATTGGAACTACCTGTCGAACGTTAAATTGAGGAAAAACACCCATATCGTGATATTCGCGATGGCCGAATCGTTTTTCAATTCCTCTGCTTGTTGTATTGTGGCGGACGTAAAGCTTGCGAAAACAGAATTTTCTTGCCACCCCCTGAAAAATATTAGCAAAACACTGTAAAAATAACCAAAATATCCACATATCTCTAGAATCATTCAAATATCATTCAATTCATTCAAATACACACCTTTATCATCAAATCTGCATCTTTATCATCAAATCTGTCAATATGCTTCACAACATCCACTGTTCTACTGTCTTTCAAGCTTATAAAAGAACTTTAATTACTCTACATCTTCATCTATTCAAACCACTTGTTCTGAATGTTTCAGATAATGATGAGAATTCAACTGATGATGAGAAGAAGAATAAAAAGAAAAAGAAGAAAAAGAAGAAGATATAATTAAAAAATTTTCAATTTCTACAAACATCTATATTTAAATCTGAAATCTCATTCAGACTATATGAATGAGTGATTATTGTAACAGGTGTACATCAATTAACGATCTAGCATTATTTTAAATACAGATTATGAATTGATTCAGGAATGAAAGAGAAAAGAGATCAGAAAGAAAGATCATATAAAGAGGGTTTTTATAAAGAGAAGATCAGAGCAGAAGAATATCAGAAGCCACTTCATAATAAAATATGAAATGAAAGAATATTGAAGATTATGCCGAAGAATCATTAGAACTATGCAAGTGTGAAGTATGAGAAACTACACAAGTGCATAAAAAAATCATTAGAATTATGTGAGTGCAAAGCATGAGTTGATTATATAGGTTAATTGAATATCAGAAGCCACTTCATAATAAAATATGAAATGAAAGAATGTTGAAGATTATACAGAAGAATCATTAGAACTATGCAAGTGTGAAGTATGAAAAACTACATAAGTGCATAAAAGAATCATTAAAATTATGTGAGTATAAAGCATGAGTTGATTATATAAATAAATTATTAATGAGTGTTAACCCATCATATTATCCCCTCTTACCGGGGTGAGCGATGATTCATAGGCGTCGAGGGCGGCGGTGTCCTTCATGGCAGATGTGGGTTCCCAGGTCGGGTGATTGTATCCTACTCATTTGACAAGGTATTCACAGCAGTGATGATTGGTTCTATCATCAAAAATTGCTTCAATCTCTTATTCAGGTTCATTATCTTCTTCTATGATGACAGATGGTTGTCAGTTGAAGATTCTCTGTGAGAGGAATGAATTTTCAGCTGCAGGTTAGAACAGGTTTGTATGAAAGACATTGTGAATGTCAGATGAAGTGTTGAGTTGATAATCATGTATACTCAACACCTTTGTTACAGTATATTTGATGTGATGGTAATTCAGCATACATGAGAGATGATCTGTTCTTATATTCTTGAAATCTAATCAGATTTTGTTTTTTACATAATATCAGATTGCAGAACTTCTTTTGATGTTTATTTAATTTTTATAATTTTATTAAATATTGATCATGAAAGTTTCTGCTTATTCACAAACTTTTTTAAACTTGTTTATGATGTTCTCTGCCATTTGTATGAGACTGCAGGTGTATGTGATTTTTCAAAGATATTCAGAAAAGTTCAAAACTTCTAAATTGTATTCATGCAAAAGAAAAAATAAGTTTATATTTATCATAACAAAATTTCAACTGTTAATCACCATCTCAATATGTGATAGCAGATGACTTTAGTTATCTTATATATAATTGCAGAATTTACAGAGAATGTTTTTCATTATTTATATCATTTTCTCTATGATTTCATCAATCTCTGAGTGGTACACTGTTGACAATTTTTATTCAATTCTTAGCAGCTGATATATGCAAGTTCAGAGTGCACTGATAAATTGACTGCTTTTATCTGATACAATGAATGAAAGCAGATTGCGTATATGATAGAATGAGCTTCAGATAAAGACATCTGCATGTATGTATGTATGTATGTATAGGTTTAACGTCCCGGAGAAAACACGGGCAGCGCCCGTGTTTCAGAAGCCTCCCGAAGGGCATGGAGACGTGCTACGCTGGAGAGATTTCTATGTACACAGAGAGAGAAAACAGAATCCAGGTGGCAACTCTTGAGAAGACTCAGCTCATTGCAAAGGATTTTTCTGAGCTGCGCATCCACTTCTGGCCCGACGTATGGCCATTCATGGTGGGGCTATAGTGTGGTTCCCTGAGGGGACCGCCGCTGCCGTGCCTGGAAGGCTTTATAGTGAGCAGAGAGGGATACCTCTCTCAGTTGATCAGAAAGCTGTCTGTGCTTCTAACATCAGAAGAAAGACAGACAAGATAAATAATGAAGGAGAGAGCACTGAAGAAGGTTGTGAAAGGAAACGAGCAGAGAATGACAGAGAGAGCAAAGAAAAGAAGGAAGAAGAAGCATTTGAGCCGATAGAGACAAGGGCAAACGAGAGGAAAACAAAGCAGAGCACGCGTAGATACAATGCCGGCAGTCAAAACCATATCAGCTGAGTCAGACACGTAGACTGTACTGATTACACCACAGCTAATTGAGACAGATGAGCCTAGTTGTGCTATCTGTACTGTCTGCATAGACTGTGATGTCCCTGGCAGTTGCACTAGCTACCGTGGGTGTACTCAGCAGGCCGGCCTCGTGGAACTGCTGCGGGGGTTGTCAGATGGTTTGCAGCCAGCCGGCTGCGTTACCTTGTGCAGTACCGTGTGTAGAACTGCGTGCAGTCCAGCAGTTCTACAAAGTCTGTAGG
Organism: Histoplasma mississippiense; assembly: GCF_000149585.1. Taxonomy (NCBI): domain Eukaryota; kingdom Fungi; phylum Ascomycota; class Eurotiomycetes; order Onygenales; family Ajellomycetaceae; genus Histoplasma; species Histoplasma mississippiense. Next base: position 922,264 of record NW_001813974.1, on the reverse strand, counting down.
GGTCAGAGACCCTAGATAGGCAACAGCTGTCGCCCGGTTGTGTGGCCGTGCTGCTGGCCTCTTGGGCCAGTGAAGAAAGTGCCTTTGTGAGTGTCGACAGAGCACCAAATGTTCTGGGCTCTTGTTGTGTCCACAGACACAGGTGAGCCTCGCATCTGCATGCTGGAAACGCCTGTGGTACCAGGAGAAGTCCCCATGAGAGGAGCGGAGTGCGAGCCAGCGGTGAAGGGCATGCCGTGGCATGGTGAGCTCCGGAGGGGCCTTCACTTGGTATTCCACAGTCGGCCTGCTGAAACTCCAGCCCCGGTACCAGTCAGAGAGCTTGCCACAGGCTCCACTCCACCACTTTCGCCTTGCCTCTTGGCTGAGCTGCTTGGCCACTGTGCGGACCCCACTGACTGTGGGTGTGGCCTCGAGACCATAGGCTGGGGCTGCAGTGGATGAGACTGCCCGCTTAGCCAAGCGGTCTGCTTCCTCATTGCCCTCTATCCCCATATGCCCAGGAGCCCATTTCAGGCCGACATTGTGCTGTCTGAGGAGCTCATGGCAGCGGTTGTAGGCCCAGTTTGAGGAGGCTGCTGCACTGCCCCGTATGCCCCAGATGACTGAGGTGTTGTCGAGGCAGAGCCAGATCTGAGGGTTGCTGCTGTCCTCTGTGACACAAGGTAGGAGCTTCACGGCGCACTCCAATGCCCGGCAGGCACCAACTGCCTCAGCGTCGAAGACATGTGACATAGGGCTCAGCGCAGCTGAGAAGCTGGCCAGCTGTTTATTTCCCTGATAGACTATGAAGCCATAGCCCACCTGCCTGCTGTTGTCAAGGTTCCGTTCTGATCCATCTGAGAAAACATATAGATCTGTTGAGGGTTGACTTCTCCACCATTCCTTGAATGCCTGAGCAGCACTCTTTTTGTCTACACCCTCTGTGGGGTCTGTCCCGCATCCCTCTGAGTAGTGTGGGATGGCAAGTGTGGGTCTATTGACTGCAGGTAGCAGCGCCCCCAACCGCTGGATCTTGGTCTTTGAGCGCTGCCGGGTTCCAGCCCCTCTTCCTCGTGTGATCATTGGAGGTGCTATCCGTGAAGCCAGTGGGTGCTTCTCATCCACCACCTGAAGCCTTGTCGCGAATCGAATTTTGGCCTCCTCCAGAGCTACCATTGCTGATGGGAGCCCAGCATCCCGGTATAGGGTAGCGATGGGCGTTGTACGGAAAACTGGGAGGACCCCTCTGGCTGCCATAGTAAGCACCTTCTCAACTGTCCCCACATGCCATCCCAGGCGGGAGCTAACCTCCCCACTCCTGCCCGTGTGCCTTGCTGGCTGCGTGCGGCCGCTGTACCAGGCCTCTGTGCCATAGAGCAGTGAGGGAACCACGCAGGTGGTGACCGCCTTCCGCAGAGCGTCTGCTGGGGGCCCGTCTCTGGTCTTTCCCAGACTCCGGATGTGCTGGGCCACGGCCCTTGCCTTCTTTGCCCGGGTGGAGACATGTGGTCTCTCAGAACTGGTTAATGTGTACACAGAGTTCATTTAATTGCAAAGAATTTGTTATAATTGTGAAGTTGATTAATTGATGCTCTCAGTGTTTTCATCTGTCATTCAAATCGTCAGATGATATATTTTGTTTTTAGCAAAACAGAGCATTCACAAGAGTGTTTTCTATTTCTGATTGATAATAGATTGTGAATGAAAAACAGCTGAAGAATAATGATCAATACATATATCTCTCAGTGAGCTTACAAGTGGTTGTGAAGTATTTTAAATTTTTATGATCAGTGATGATTTTGAACTTCTCAATATTTATAAGTTCAGACTTTCATTCTTCAAGACATTATATGATCACTAGAAACTCCTTGTCATAGATCTTGTAGTTGCATTCAACAAATGATATTTTTTTCAAAATGAAGGCATAGAGTTACAGAATATCTTCATTATTATATTGTATTAATGATTCATCTACTATATAATTTAAAACGTCTGTTTCAAGAATTGTATGTTTGTCTGAATTAAATGATTGCAGCATTGAAACATTTGTGAATATGTGCTTCAGCTTCTTGAATGCAGTATTCACTTCATCAATTCATTGAAATACAGTGTCCTTTCAAATCAAATTTGTCAGTGATCATACAATATCTGAGAAATTTTTGATAAATCTTCAATAAAAATTGGCAAACTCTAAAAAGCTTCTAATCTCTTTTACTGAGACTGATGCTTCTCAGTTGAGGATTGCTTCCACCTTCTTAAAATCCATGCATACACCTCTTTCAGCTTCAATGATAAATTCTAAATAGATTGTAAATTTGATTTCAAAGTTACATTTATCAATATTCACTTGCAGTTCTGCTTCTCATAGACGGTCAAGCATCTATCATACATGCTTACAATACTCAGTGAGTGATTCATCAGTAAAAATCAGAATATCATCCATGTACACTGAAGTAATCTCATCAAGCAAGTCTCATAGAGCTCAGTTGATATATTTCTGGAACATACTCAGAGCATTTGCTAATCCAAAGAGAGTCACTGTTCATTTGTATAACTCATAACATGTACAAAAAGCAGTTAGCCATTCATCACCCTCATTGATCCTTATCTTGTAGAAGGCCGCGGAGATGTCAAGTTTTATGAATCATTTTGCTTTTCCTATTCATTTGAGTGTTTCATTAATGAGTGGGAGAAAATATCAGTCCTTTCATGTAATCTTGTTAAATTCTCAATAATCAACACAGAATTATAAGCCTTTTTCTGATTTCTTTACAAATAGTACAGATGCTGCAGCGGGTGAATTGTTAATGCAAATGAAGTCTTTATTCAATAATTCATTGAATGTTTTTTATAAAATGAGGAGCTAATTATGTGATATGCTGTAAAGAGAACTTCACAGTGATTGTGTATTCTTATCATTCTTTTTGATAAGTTCAATCATATGATCTATACCACATTCTCAGTGAAAGAGGAGCTTTTCAGCTGCTTTCTCATCAAACACATCTGTGAAATTGTTTCTCGCAAAGTTTCTTGAGATACTTGAATTCTAACTTTTCTAACATCTTTTTGATATTCATCATATTAGCAGTGAACACTTAGATGTTCTTCTTTTTGTATATTTGATGAGTTAATAACTTGAATGCCTCTACTGATATTTGAGTGAGATCAGCAGTTCTATCAACATCTCTCTTATAGACACAGTCATCTTCTGAGAAAATAAAACAGTGATTGCATGCATTCAATAAGGTTTCAAATTCTATAAGTTATGACAGACTAAGTATTAGATTGTACTTAGGATTCTGTACTTCATATGCATAAACATTCTTTTTCTTATGCTCTCTTACGTTGACATTAAATCTTATCATGTTGTAGAAAACGGAATCTTTGAGGCTGTTGAATCCACTGAGTTTACACAGTTCAGAGAAAAGAATACACTGAAGTTTATACTTTTCAATTAGTTGAGTATTTATAAGAGTGTAATGAAGAAAACCACTGTCTACTATTGCTTGTATATTGACTAAGCTATTTATAATGACAGAGACTATGATTGTGTTCACTTGCATTTTCTGCTCAAACCTCCAGCTAGCTTCTTACTCTTTGAGCTCTCATCCATGTTTTAGAGTGAGAGCTCTTCTTTTCCCTGTTTCTGTTTATCCATGGGCGACACAGCATTCACGCGCGTGGGAGGCTTACTCAGAGCAATTGCATTTGAGTATTGATTTGCAAAATGCTCTGACTTGTCACAGTATATGCAAACTTTTTTAATGATTCAATCAGTAACTTTTTATCTGAAGAGGTTAGGTATTTTTGATCATTTTGTACTCATGTGAAGAGTTCAATTCATGATGTCTATGGGGGCTGTTGATGCAGTTGTAAGCATGAAGTTCTGCTTATGATTGTTACATCTTTCTTGAACAGCATTAAAGCGTGCGAGGTTGTTGTTGAGTTGGCGTAAGTGGGTGCAGTAGTCATGGTAATGCATGAGCATGAGATGCAAGATGCAGAGCTTGAGCAGTTCAAAGTTAATATATTGATTTAAAAGATTGATTTTGACAACATCATTTCAGTTTTATTCTTCTGCTTCATAAATCTTACTATTGAAATCAAGTAAGTAGTTTGTTAAAAGGGTATTCCTCTGATGATTTCTGTTCAGCCACTGCATTGCACACACTTGCAGTGAAGAATTCAAGAATAGAACATCTAGTTAACAGAGGGCTTCTTCAGAGGTACACATTTTATATACACACAATTCAATTCAAAGTTGGAACTTCACTAAAGCATCTTCTTCTAGCTGACTATGAACATAGTAGGCTTGTGAGAGCAGAGAGTCTATCACAGATTCATTCTCTTCAAACTTGACTTTTATCTTTCATTTTCAAATTAAATAAATTGAGAGCTTTTCTGTGAACTGTCAGGAAGAGGGAGGTGTTCTTTTCTTTCATATACAGAAGGTATTGACACTTGCGTATTTTTTGATGTATTTATATTTAGATGATTTAATTGTCATTGAAGCTCTGCTATCTGCAAGAATTGCTGCTGAAGAAAGTTACAAAGTTTAGCATTATCTTCAGTGAATCTTCAGTTCTCATTCATGAAGAGATGTTTGTAATTCATCTCATTTTCATATAAGGTCATGGTTCTTGATTCTGATAATTTGAAGATCAGGAGATTCAATTCTTATTCTTCAGAGAAAATACTTTATAAGTATTCTGATCTCTTCATAGACATATGATTGTGGAGTTCATAAACACTTAGACTTTTTCACAGCACTATTACAATGATACAGCTTCATAGAACTTTAGAATTTGCAGATGTTATCACAACAACACAGCTTATAACTTATTCTTAACTTGAGCATCTGAATACAATTGTAAACATAGAGTACTCAAGCTGATACAGATGAATCAATTCATAATGTAACAGACATACATTGATTAATAATCTAATACTATTCTAAATACAAATTATGAATTGATTAAGAAAAGAAAGAGAAAAGAGATCAGAAGAAAAGGTCATATGAAGAGGGTTTTTATAAAGAGAAGATTGAGGTAGAAGAATATTAGAAGCCATCTCACAGTGAAGCAGAGAGCAGAAGAACATTGAAGGTTACACAGAAGAATTGTTAGAACTACACAAGTGTGAAACGTGAGGAATTATATGTATGTATGTATGTATGTATAGGTTTAACGTCCCGGAGAAAACACGGGCAGCGCCCGTGTTTCAGAAGCCTCCTGAAGGGCATGAAGATGTGCTACATTGAAAAGATTTCTATGTACACAGAGAGAGAGAAAAAACAGAATTCAGATAATAACTCTTGAGAAGATTCTTACACTATAGCCTCATCATCAATGGCCATAAACTCATTACAAAGGATTTTTCCAAACTGCACATTCACTTCTAACTCAATGTATGGCCATTGATGATGAGGCTATAGTGTAATTCTCTGAGAAGACTGCCGCTGCTGTGTTTAAAAGGCTTTATAGTGAGCAGAGAGGGATACCTCTTTCAGTTGATTAGAAAGCTGTCTATGCTTCTAATATCAGAAGAAAAATAGATAAGATAAGTGAAAGAAAGAGAGAGAAAATATGTGTTCTGAAATGAAAAGAATAAAAATGAAAAATGAAGGAAAGACTGTGTCATTGTAATGCACTCGTTTATTATTTCCTTATTATTATATTATCTTTGTTTATATCTTCGTCTATTCTTACCTCTTTCCATTATACTCTCGCTACCACTATTTCTGTATGTATATATATATGGATGCATGTATTTCGCACATCTTCTTTCTCTTTCTTTTCCTCTTCAGCGATTAGCTACAACTACAACTACAACTTCAACTATACTACTACTATAATTATTATTATCTTCCACTACACTATATACTATCTTCTACTATTCACTCTTCACACTGTCATCACCCCTCACAGTCATCTGCAACATCTTGCAGTCATATGACCTGGCACAGACCTGGGGAAAAAGAGGAGAGAGCACTGAAAAAGGTTGTGAAAGGAAAAGAGCAGAGAATGACAGAGAGAGCAAAGAAAAGAAGGAAGAAGAAGCATTTGAGCCGATAGAGACAAGGGCAAACGAGAGGAAAACAAAGCAGAGTACGCGTAGATACAATGCCGGCAGTCAAAACCATATCAGCTGAGTCAGACACGTAGACTGTACTGATTACATCACAGCTAATTGAGACAGATGAGCCTAGTTGTGCTATCTGTACTGTCTGCATAGACTGTGTTGTCCCTGGCAGTTGCACTAGCTACTGTAGGTGTACTCAGCAGACCGGTCTCATGAAACTACTGCAGAGGTTGTTAGATGATGTGCAGCCAGCCGGCTGTATTACCTTATGCAGTACTGTGTATAAAACTGCATGCAGTTCAGCAGTTCTATAAAGTTTGTAGAGGTTAGAGACTTTAGATAGACAATAACTGTTATCTGATTATGTGACTGTGCTACTAATCTCTTGAATCAGTGAAGAAGATGCTTTTGTAAATGTTAATAAAGCATCAAATGTTTTAACTTTTTATTATATTTACAGATACAGATGAGCCTCACATCTGTTTGCTAGAAACATTTGTGATATCAGAAGAAGTCTTCATAAGGGAAGTGAAGTGTGAATCAGTGGTGAAGAGCATGCTGTGATATGGTGAGCTCTGGAGAAGCCTTTACTTGATATTTCACAGTCAGCCTGCTGAAACTCCAGCCTCAGTATTAGTCAGAAAATTTATCACAGACTTCATTTCATCACTTTTATTTTGTCTTTTGACTGAGCTGCTTGATCACTGTGCAGACCCCACTGACTGTGAATGTGATCTTAAGTTCATAGACTGAAATTGCAATAAATGAGATTGCTCATTTAATCAGATGACCTGCTTCCTTATTGCCCTCTATTCTTATATACTTAGAAGCTCATTTCAGACCGATATTGTGCTATCTGAGAAGCTCATGACAATGGTTGTAGACTCAGTTTGAAGAGGCTGCTGCACTGCTCTGTATGTCTCAGATAATTGAGATGTTGTTAAAGCAGAGTCAGATCTGAAAATTAATGCTGTCATTTGTGACACAAGGTAAAAGCTTCACAGCATACTCTAATGCTCAGCAGACATCAACTGCTTCAGTGTTAAAGACATGTGATATAGAGCTCAGCACAGTTGGAAAAGCTGATCAGTTGTTTATTTCTCTGATAAATTATAAAATTATAGCTTATCTGTCTGCTGTTATCAAGATTTTATTCTAATTCATCTGAAAAATATATAGATTTATTGAGGGTTAACTTCTTCATCATTTTTTGAATGTATAAACAGTATTTTTTTTATCTACACTCTCTGTGAGACCTGTCCCACATCTTTTTAAGTAGTGTGGGATGATAAGTATAGGTCTATTGACTGCAAATAGCAGCATTCTCAACCACTAAATCTTGATTTTTAAACACTGTCAGATTCCAGCCCCTCTTTCTCATGTGATCATTGAAGATATTATTTATGAAGTTAGTGAGTGCTTCTCATCCATCATCTGAAGCCTTATCATAAATTGCATTTTGACCTCCTTCAGAGCCATCATTGCTGATAGGAGTTCAACATCCTGATATAAAGTTGCAATGAATGTTGTATGAAAAACTGAGAGGACCTTTCTGACTGTTATAGTAAACACCTTCTCAACTGTCCTCACATGTCATCTCAGATAAGAGTTAACCTCCCCACTTCTGACTGTGTGTCTGCTGACTGTATGCAGCCGCCGTACTAGACCTTTATGTTATAGAGCAGTGAGGAAACCACACAGATGATGATCACTTTTCACAAAGTGTTTGCTGAGAGCTCATTTTTGATCTTTTTCAGACTTTAAATGTGTTAAGCCACAGCTCTTACCTTCTTTGTCTGAATGGAGATATGTGATCTTCAAATGAGCCTTCTGTTGAAATGTACATTCAGTCAGCAAAGTGCTGACTTCTGTCCAGCTGAGATAGTAACAAAGTGAATAGTGAGATTCTTAAACACAATTACTGCTGATATCTTATTGTGTCACTTTCTTGTAAGATGGATCATCTTAAGTTTCTCTGATGCAAAAGTCACCTTGTTTATCTCCCTCCATCTTAGAATACTTTGTATATTCTGGCTGAGAAGAGTGGCATTGTTGTCAAGTAAGTGGGTCGCCCATCAGATGTTCAGATCATCCACATAGTCAAAGCACAATTTCAAATTTTACCACAGCAACTCTGTCAGATACAGAAGAAACAATATTGATGATAAAAAATATCTCTGTAATGTGTCACATTGCATTTGATGTGTTGCTATAATGATCCCCTTCAGTCAGACTTGAGCTCTGCATTCAGTGAGGAAACTGTCAATGAGCTGTAGCAGCTCATATGTATGACGGGTTAGCACCCGTTAGTGGTTAACTTACGCAACCAACCCCTTCTGCCTCACGCTCCGCGCCCGCGTAGTTCCTCACGCTCCACGCTCGCGTAGTCGCGTAGTTCTAACGATTCTTCCGCGTAACCCTCAATGTTCTTCCGCTCAGTGCTCCACTGCGGGGCGGCTTCTGATATTCTTCCGCCCCGATCTCCCCTCTATAAGAACCCCCTTCGTACAACCTTTCCTTCTGATCTCTTTTCTCTTTCTTTCCTTAATCAATTCGTAATCTGTATTTAGGATAGTGCTAGATCGTTAATCGATGTACGCCCGTTACAGCTGGTTTCATATGGCACAGTGCCGAGAGCGACTTGTTTTACTGAATCCGGACCAAGGTTTTCTGTTGCGGACATTGTATGCGAGCCGCATATCCAACTTGAGCCATTGAGCCATCAATGGCAGAACCGCTGAAATTGGCCACAGCGAGGGATCCATTTTGTTGAATCAGAATGTTAGAGCATTCAGTATCTCCATGAATCACATCGTTCGAATGCATATGCTGTAGTGCTTCAGTGATTTGGATTAGCCATCTCCTCCAGCCAAAATCACAACCAGCAAAGCAGAAGAGATAAGTAAAAATCAAAAAAACACTACTAACTTGATTTGCTGTTTAGAGCAATGCGACAGTGGAAGGTCATTGGATATCAGGCTTCATGGACAAAACACAAACAAGAGCCCACTGAGCCACCCCTGATACTTCTGGCTATGGTATTCTGCTGTAGCGAAGTTGGAATGGCGCCCGGCAGGTTTGTATATTGATGAGTTTTCTCATTTGGCTGTAGGTCGACAACCTGCGAAAAGAAGTCAACGCCAGCGAGCTCCAGTTGCTTTCCATCCCACTGCTTGGAAGCCATGTTCCCAAAAACGTGTCTCCACCATTACATGGAAGCCCAGGTTCAGGTTGATTCAAATATAATAAGAATACGACAGAAAAAAATCGACACAGGCAGGATTCGAACCTACGCGCCCGAAGGCATGAGATGGTCTAAGCTTGGCCAATGCAGACTAACCACATTTGGCGAATTCGAGTCTCACGTATTAACCACTCTACCACTGTGCCGTGATTGCGGTATGGCTGGCAACCCCGCGGCCGCATTAATCTATGGAGTGTTGGGCCTAAGGTCATGTACAGTAACTCCCCCCACCTCGTTTCCGGCTTATTTTAAGGATAAGCAATAAAAGTCCCCGCTGCGTCACGGTCCTCTCGATTCTTTGGTATTGTTCAGGTTTTTGTCCCTTTCCACGATGCACCTGTCAACTATAGTTTCTGGGGTTTGAGTTTGGTTTTTTTCTCTTTTTTCGAGTTATCCTTCAATCGTTTTTCCTTTGTCGCCTTGGGTTTTTCGTGCTCTTGGAAAACGTCTCTGCGCAGTTGGACTACAACTTTATATGCTCGGCCCTTTTCAACATGGAAACGATCTTGAGAATGCCTCAAGACCCTGCGATGACGAGGACTGATAGTGTTGCCACCTTTGTGTCTAGTGACGGATCTAATCACTCTCGAAGCACTTATCGAACCGCTTCCAGCCATCAACCCGTTTTGATTACTCTCGAAAAAGCCAACCCGGAAGATGGAGTTGATGGGAGAGAATCAACAGAAACATATGCGTCCACAATATTGTCAGAAACGGAAGAGGACACAAACAATCAGCCACCAATCGAACTTGTAGCGGATAGATATGAGGATTTCCCATCAAATCCTATCCCCTCCTCTCCACCAATTTTTGGAGAGTTGTTCCCATCTGCAAGGCGTCTACTTATAAGGCACGATGATACTACGATCGATGGAAACATGAACCTACGTATCGACACCACTGCGGTGCAGCCAGGAGGGCGTCAATGTACCATCATACTCTTTCATCTTCGCATGCACGATTTGCGAAACAGGAAATTCTCGCTTCGGCGGTATTGCAGGGATTCCGGAAGAGAGGTCTGCCATTCGGTCAGGAAGTTCCATTACCCATCTGCGGAAATGCTCGGTGCTCTGCAACGACCATTGACGAGCGCTTTCTCCACTCTACGTTCCAAATCAGATTCAACCCACCCCACAACTAATGGGCTGTGGAGGCAGAACTCAGGGTATAACAAGCAGGGGACGGAGTGTACGGAGTGTCCTGAGAATGACAATCGCAGGAGATGTTCCACGGAATCCTTATCCCGCTCCAAAGGCCCCGAACCGACAAATATTATCCAACTCGAATTCTCCAATTATGCACATGTCGACGTTAAACGAAGAGGCACCACGGGCTCCAAACATTACGATTTCGAATATTGGAGCACGAGATATCAATGGAAGAAAACCACACGAAAGGGCGGAGATTCTAAGGAAATCTCGTTTGACCTCTATCCTGCAGCGAAGTCAAAGCCAGTTGCACACATTTTAACCGAGCCTCTGACTCCACTTGAAGCTCTGGAAGAAAGGAGCAAAGGCGGCTGGGTTCCGCCCTGCTCTCTGTGGATCAGCGACGCTTCCTTATATGAAAGTATGAAAGATGTTGCTGAGTAAGTAGTTTTTTCTGGTCCATTCAACAGCTTCCTGGGATAAGATTACCTGACGTATGATAGTGCCATCGTTGCCACTGGTCTCATTGCATTGGTGGACGACAGCATCAAGCGCCATTGGAACAACAAAAACACAACACATTCCTGCAGTCCCATGACTTCATCGTTTATGAGGAGTGTGGACTCCGTGGCATCTAACAAAATTATCGAAAAAGTTTTCCACCGTCGTGGCTCGACTGGATCTCGACACAACTCATTCCGCCAGATGTTTGCTCATGCTTAAGGGGAAAAAATCTCTCTTCGAGCTATATGAGGATTTTTATTGATACCACCATTGTATTCATTGCTGTATTATCTTTTTCTCATGTATTTGTTATGAGTTAATTTTTTTTCATTTTATATGATTATTGACGTGGAGCTCTTAGCTTGGTACCAGCCCATCATGAAGTTCCCTATTTTACAGCTAGAAGTGAGATTTTTGGCCATGATGGAGTCGAGCATATCAAGGTCGGTTTGTTCCCCGTTGTCTGGTTAGGAAAGGCTTTCTGTGGTATATTGATGAGGCTAGGTTCATGTACGTGGAATGGCGCATTTCCTGCAAACCGTCACTTTTCTTTTTCTTTTTCTTTTTTCCCTTGCAAATCCATTTAGTGTGCAGGCTACGATCATTGTCCAGCGCAGACAGACGGCGTTAACAAGGGGCCAAGGACACTGTACGGCGCATATCCAACCCCATGCGCTGGACCAAAGGCGCCAGGAGCTGCCGGGATCGCTGGAATGGGCAGCATTTGGAGATGAACAGGCCCCTTCAATGATGAAACATGGCTGGAATTCTATGTTTTCTTTTTACGAAGTTCATGCGGATTGTTTGTCCTATTTATGGAGGTAGCTTGAGCTGTGTCTATATCTTGCATATTGCAACGAATTTTGTAATTATTCGCTCCTATTTTGAATATTATGGGCTGTCAATAATTTGGAAAGGCTATGGAGGAACATTGAGGCTATTCACAAAGCGTCCTACAGTATCCGCGTTGAAATTTTCAATATTCGCCTTTCTCAATCAAGGCTACTATTATTTTGATCACCAAATCTCGAATTGTGTACGCTCCAACATTAGCTCTAGCCTCACCCCACAATCTAGCCCCATACAACTTCTATGAATTCATGGTTTTCCTCTCTTTCTCCTCTGGAGCCACACTTCCATCAATCATCTCCATTTTTGCGCGTTCTCTGTGGGGTGTCGTGCTGACAATGCAAGTATGAGTGCCCAACCTCCACTCCAGCGAGAGAGAAAAGAAAGAAAGCACCGAATCATGGCTGCAAGAAAGCCCGGAACGGCCATGGAGGCCATCGACAGCGAGCAATGGGCTAATCTCCATCCCAACCCCCGCCATCTGGTGCCGCGTTTTTGCTGCACGTCGGCCTTGCTGGAAAGCACGTTAAATCCCCGTTATTTGACCTTTCTCCTGCAAATACCCACAATATACCTAACTACCCCTCCATCGAGAGACTTACACTGTTCAATTTTTCCTCAGTTTCCATTCCACATCCGTCCAGCAGGCAGGCGCTGGAGAACTGAAGCCCTGGTAGAATTTTTATTCCCTCACAGACAAGTCCACCAGTCCGCCATCTCGGTTGGAGTCGAACCTTTTTCTTTCTTTTTCTTTTTCTTTTTCTTTTTTTTTTGGGGGGGCCACCTTACCATCCCTCCTTCGGCGCTTTCCTGCCTCACCATTTCCTCCGGTGGTCGTGCCCTTGAAGGGTTCATCTCTCTAATTTTGATTTTTTGATGAGCTGGCAGGTCTTTGCTGGGTTCGTCGATTGACTGGCGCTGCCCAACCATCTGATTTAGCAGCCAGTCTCTTTCAAGAACAGCAATATTCGTGTGTTCGATACTATCCCCTTTACAACGCGTGAACGGAGCTGAGAGGCCCCATCCCTAGCTATTTCAAGCGCACCCATGACAACCCAGACTTTGGTGCATTCGGAAAGCCCCTCCTCATAGCTTCATATCTTGGGTTTGGAGAGGTCTGGCTTGTTGTCCATCTGCCATCCACTTACAAATCCCGTCATTTAGCATCTCCCCTTTGGGAGAGCTGCTTTGCTCTATCGCCGGCGCGCATAAGTTAAGCAGCCGCCTAGTTCCTGAAGTTCAATCCGGAATCGAATGGAAAGTGCAGGGAGCGGGCCGTTCCATCAGCCTCCCCCTAGGATCAATGGCGTCTCTCCATGTCACTCAACTTGGCTTGATGATTGCCAGAGGTGTGTGGGATGGAAGATGTGGAAGTTAACTGAAAACACCCGTCACCTTGACTCAATCTTGCATAAGTCTATCCTATCCGGACTGACTGGTTAGGCTCCATCACGGCACTTGCAGTAAAAAATGAACTTTATAGGAGTTCATTGGTGTGGTTTGCCATCATTCCTCTCCGCACGCATTTCTCTATATTATGAATCTCAACTCTCGCTCTTTCTTCGACAATAAAAATTTTTCTCTCTTCCCGTTTAGAAAACGCCTTTTGCTTCACTCCAATCAAATATATTATAATATTTGTTTCTTCTTCAAATTGGTACACTTTCCTTCTGCTTGTGCTTGTTCTATTCAATCTCTCAAGCCTCTACGTTATCGCTTACCGTTATTATCATATTTTATAGTGAGGGATTTCTCTGCTACCTCCATATCCTCTTTTCAGAGACAAGAATTCAGTTATGGCTAGCCTTACCACCGCCAATTCTGCTCCCCGCACCAATGGCGTTCAACGTATTACATGGCAGGAGAAACTTCAAGGTCCGAGACGTCCTTGAAAATGGAAAGTCCCGTATTGTCAAGTACTAAAATGCTCTGAAGAACACTGCAGGATAACCCAAATTCAGGCCCCAGTTTTCAATCTTATGTCAGACCGTCGAGGTAGTACCCCCTACTATCCCTTGCCTCTAGTAATCTTTTGTCTAAGAAAAAAAAAAATTGCGCTACACCGTGGGTTTTTCGGAAATTTATTTTTATAACATTTCTCAATGTCCAATTTCCCCGAATAAAACGAGAAGCAAAAAAGTCAAGGGAAAACACGAATACAACAAACTCTATGCGGCATCTCTAAAAGTCAATAATCAGCTACTGACCTTTTCATTTCTATGTTTCCTTATTCACCAGGCGGCCGTACGGCATGGTCTAGCACCGTCACAATTCAGGGCAGATGCTTCGCTGCCCGCTATTTCTATGACGGCCAAAACACCAACAATGCCAAAGAGGATGCTGCAGAAGTCGCTCTCACAGCACTCCGTTCCCAGGGCGGTAATCCCACCACCTCATTCGCGGGGCAGTTGTACGCACAGAACTCAGTTGCCAATCAGCCCGCCCGAAGGAACTAACCAGGGGGCATAGAACTCGTTGCCGCTGTTTTCGTCCGGCTCAGGATGGGGCACGAAGTTTTAGTGTGCCATGTTATTTTTTTGTCACCAGTGTTTGGAGGATATTTTGGGATGTATTCTTTTTTATCTTGCTCGCCTTGCATTCGTTTCATTCGTTCAAAACCTCTTGTTCAAATTGCGGCCCTGGAACCCTTTTTTAATATCAATATCTTGCTTTACACCCTTTTTCTTTTCAGGTATACCTTTTACTCTTATTTTGGTCGAATTTGATACGCCTTACTTCCCTCTTGTTCAAATTGCGGCCCTGGAACCCTTTTTTAATATCAATATCTTGCTTTACACCCTTTTTCTTTTCAGGTATACCTTTTACTCTTATTTTGGTCGAATTTGATACGCCTTACTTCCGAAAGCCAACCATGTATTTTTCTTTTCTTTTAAAAGGGCTAGTGTGCTTTCTCTCCCTTCCGCTTTTCCTCTTTACTCATATGTCGACAATGCCATTTCACCCTTTGATCTTGTCGCTCCTATACCGTTTATTTTATTTATGTTGTGTTCTCATGTTCAGCTTCAAACAAGGCAAAATACCATGTACGTTGAAAATGGGTATGGTTTGTTGTTTATGAAACCAGCAAGTACCGTTCTCAGTCCTGGCTCTGTCTCTGTTTGTCGTCGGTCTTTCGTCCATTGCTCCTCAATTGTACCTAATCGTGACCAACGTACTCCCCAAGTTGGAAACCCAAGGATGAGACCTTTGTTTGTTGCCAGCAACAGCGAATGGCGAAGGAAATTCCCTGATGTGACAGTGTGTAGGAAATTTTCTTCCTATCCGGCCATTGCATTACCACAACTGTCACCACATTCTCCCTACCCCTTTTGGACCCCCACCTCTCAAAAAAAAAAAAAAAAAATTGTACGTACATACGCATGTAGGCAATTAACCAGAAGCCCGTTCGCACTTGCTGCGCCAAGGTTATTCAGGCGTTGTTTCACAAATTTCACTTACTTTATTCTGTTTTGTTTCCTGCCCATGTGTGTTTAAGTTCCGTTACCTCTGTAAGCCAGGCGCATCTTCTTTTCTTTGGTGAATTTTATCCGTTTTATGCAAGTTCTTACCGATTGAAACGATACCCTCGACGCTATGTTTCGACACTTCATGTTCCCCTTGTTTACTAAGTCATATGGCACATTTATTTTCCGCTCCTAGATATGTATATACAAAACATTCGGTACAGAATACGGATATGTAATCGAGTCTCTCGCACTCATGCCTAGGAGGTCATGTCGAACGCCAAACACACAACACTTGGAGATAAACACCCCTAATATCAAACGCAACCGGAAAATGGCCGCAGACATTCGTCACGAAACAGGTCGAGTCATGAAACAGTTTCCCAACAGTGTAACACCCCTGTCGACACAATGTCATTTCTACATGAATCCGGAAGCAGTTGGGTGCCCGATCCATCCATCAACTCAGCTCTATCCGACTCGAGCCGAGAGGGGTGCATGGGCCAATCAACCCAGATATAGAGAAACTTTCACGTTTCACAAATTTCCACGGCGGCGAGTACTGTGGTTATATATCCAGCCTAGGAGACGGAGACACGGAGGAAAGGAGGCCCCGCAGGACGGAAGCGGGAACAGCTTTGGACCGAACGTGTGACATGCAAGGCGAGTATGCATATAAAGGGGTTTGGGACTGATATCAAACTCTGACCCCACACTTCCGTCGCTCTTTCGCCTGGACTTTTTGCACGGCGGAACATATGCGGAATTCGCCGAGGAAACAGATATGTGCGGAGGAGAATCAACACGCGACAGTGTGGGATATGTCCTTATACGTGGGATTTCTATCCATAATATTTACACAGATAGTTGGTTTCTTTGTTCTGAACCAGGTGTTTTATGGTTGAATTATTTGACGTCTGGCTTTTGACCCCGCGTATGCTGACCAGCATCCTCAAGCCTGCTGCGCCTGGGAATTCCCGTTTTTTTTTTCGGAAAATTCATCCAGCTCGATTTTGGTGATATAATGACCGGGGACGACTACTAGGCCGATGTAGCGACTAATCATATCAGCCTTGACGATTCCCGTAGCTGTATAATCGTCTTCTCTGGTGAGATTCGCAGGTTCATGTTCTGGGATAGCGGGGTAGCGGTATTCGTGGGTTGTGGATAGGATTATGTTTCGATCCTGCTGGGGGATTGATATGCGTTAGATATCTATTTATTTGGGGTATTGGCTCTTTTAATTAATTATTTCTGTACGGGAAAAGTATTTGGTTCGTTGCAGGGAATTTTCCCCAGGTGACCTTACATTGTCTGTGCATTTGAAAGTGCCCACAAATAGCCTTGCGTCCGTTGTATGAATCCTGAGTGTTTTCCCCAGTAGAGATTCGAGGTATTTGACTGCTTGGAAGTTCTCCATGGTGTGATTTGAGCCGTTTTGGAACAATATTAAATGAGGAGAGCAATATTAAATGACGAATGTTTGACAATCCGCTGATGTAGGAGGTTGTGAGATCACGTGTTGGGGCTCATTGTTAGTGGGTACAACGGCTAGAAATGTGGGATGGTTGATCTTCTCATTGTGCGATCGCTAGCTAACTATATATAGGGGTAATCACATGCGGTGGAGGGCTGCCTGGGCAACTAGTGCCCAACACCCCCCCACGCGCCAACGTGCGTGATATATTCCTACGAATCTTCCATGCTAGCTATCTCAACTTGGATCATCCCAAAATCATGCTACATACAGAAATTTAATCATTCTCACTGTTATCAGCAAAAAGTTCTAGTAAATCAATGAAATGTTTAAATGTCACTGAGTTCAGAGATTTGATTAATCCATCTGCTACTATATCTTCAATAAAAACATGTTTAATAGAAATAATGCTTTTATTCAATTGTGTGTGAGAATAGTGAAAGTGAGTGTTGATATGCTTACTGCATGCTGTGATTGTGGCAACAGTAATTAAATTGATTGAATCTTTATTATTGTAATGCACTCATTTATTATTTCCTTATTATATTATGTTTGCTTATTCTTACCTCTTTCCATTATGTTCTCACTATCACTATTTCTATATGTCTCTCTTTATATTATAAAAAAACCAACTTTTTCCGTGAAAAAAATACTATAACGTGACCTCACATGATATCACATGCACTCCATCAAATTCATGAATGGATTGAATAGCTGGCTCTGCAGCCAGTACAGCTCTGATATTAATCTTCATTATTTTCTTTACAGATGTTTTCTACTATATTTACATTTTTTATACTCTTCTCTACATTTATTACAATCTATATATGTTCATTAATGTACTCATTTCATGTGCCTTTGCTCAGTGTGTAGGGATTCTCATCCTCTCAATGCATTTGAACAGTCTCAATTCAATGCATTATTTCATACATGCTCTACATGCTGTCAAACTCAGTATTGTATATGTAAGACACATTTAATTTAAACCTATTATCTATCATTGAGGGATGTAGCTACTTTTGTGCTCAATTCACAATGAGTTAAATTATAACATTATAATATATACTGTGAAGATTATCTGTTTCATTTATTTCACATTGTTATTTATATTTTCAAGAACTGCATTGATTGCTGAGGTCTTAATCATGAATATATCTGTGATATTAAACATTGTCATTTGACAGCTGCTACTGCAGTTCCTACAGCAGATGAGTTTATTGATTGTGTATATATGAATTCATTGAATCAGCTGACTTTCAATGATTTCAACACTCAAATCAACTCAATTATCTTTAAATCAATTGTTACTTTTTTAATCATTTACAATTGTTAATTTGTTCTCTACAGCTTTCACTTCTACATTTATTATCAATCATTTAATTTTGATTAAATAAATATCTACTGCTCTATCTGCAGAGTTAAACATTGAATTGATGAATGTGTATATGAATTATTAAAGACTCTTTCAATGTTTTTCATATATTGTATAAGAGGTGCTGTGAGACGGTTATATGTCAGAGAATCTTCATCAAAGTTACATGAATTGTTTAATGATAATACATCTAATATAAAACATTTTTACACACATATTCAGAACTACAATGATATTTACATTTTTCAAATATAAACAGAATCCACACTTTGATTGCTTGATTATTGATGATTCAATATTATTTCAAATACAAAGAGAACTTTATCATCTGCAAACACTGTTAGAATCTGAATCAGATGAGAATGTCTGTTTTACATAAATGTAAATTCACAACCCACAATTTGATGCAGGTATTGTAAATAACGTGAATTTTATCATACATTCTAATAAATTTAATCATATCTGTATTATATTGTTTATTGTTTGTTTATTTGCTTTTCTACATTTTTTTTTTTTATATTGTTGACTGCTAATATTTCTATGATTAACTCTTTTATTCAGCTTTATCAATTTGCATGAGAGATATTATAAAACAGCTCTGCTGTATGTGTTGATTTAAACCCTGTTGTACAATTGAAGACAGACAATGATCACTGCTGTGAAAATCTGTTTATTGTTTCAGAGATTGTAATTATTATACAGAACATTTTCAGAAACACTCATCATGTTTATATCATTTTTCTAACACTACAACAACTCAGTGCTAATTTGAGTTTTATATGTATTAACTCCCATAATTCATTATATCTTTCACTGCATTACATTTTACTTTTTTTTTTTTTTGAAAATCATAGTTGATATATTAATATGAATATGCTTGCAAACCTTTCATCTGTCTGCAACAGCTCTGATGATGATGTTGATGATGCTGTTGAAAATGAAGATGAATGTGACAGTTATAATCTGACTCTATATATATGATATACATATCATCTTTTTCAAAAAAATGATGTTGATGCTTCTTTTCAGATTGAATATCTGTTTCAGCAGTTATTATTATTATTATTCTTCCATTATAGATGTATGCAGTCAGTGACTATGACATCTACCTGAAATATTCCAGGATTTTTCAACTTAAGAATAAGCTAATATACAAAGTCAATTTAATACATGCAATAGCAGAATTCCAGCCCAGAATCAAACAACTATTCGAACTATTCAAGTTAAGAAAGAATGTCAAAAAAATGACAACAGATCAATACATTCAATTCAAAATAAATGAAATAAAGAGTATAATTTCGATTTGCGTCGACCCGGCCGCTTCGGGCCCGCCGCCACCCGCCGCGCCGCGCCTGCCCCGTTGCGGTCTGGCCGCCCTCCCGATCCGGCATGGCCTCACCCTTTCGGGTCTGGCGCCGTCCGTTCCGGGTTTAGACTCCCACTCCCTCTCGCCGCGTCGGTGGGCGGCCGTGACGTCGCGGGCGTCGGGCCCGCCTGACGCCTATATAAACCTCCTCCGGCTCCCTCTTTCTTCCACGCCCTCCCTCTCTCTTTCCTTTTCAACTTTCTCATTTTTCTTTCCTCTCTACGCTCGCCGGCCTAGGCTGCCCCTTCCCCCGGGCGGCGTTCCCCGGATGGCGCCACCTTGCGTTTCTTCTTCCTTCTCCCTTCTTCCTTTCTCACCCGCTTCATTGGCTCGCTGCTGACCTCCGACGATGCCAGTGCTGCCGCCGTCACATCGCTTCGCTCCGCTCCAGCGTCCGGGCCTGGCCCTGGGCCTGCACAGAGGAACACCTGCCTGTGTTGTGCTGAGTGCTGATTCTTTTCAGCTGATGGCCTAGCGGACCGGCAGCCAAACACCGGCGCTGCGAGGCCCGTTTACCATCCGTTTCGTCGCTTGTCCCTTCTCGCGAAAAAATCACCGGCAAGAGGTCTCTTGAGACCTCCGTCTCATCCCCGAACCCGCAACCCGTGATGGAAAAAAAACGCCTTGGATACTCGCTCCACCTCCATGCTCGGTTTGCGAAGGATCGCCGTGCGTTTCATTCCCCTCGCTTGGGCCGGCGGCCAATGGCGAAAATCCCCCCCCCAACGGACGCAGGCAGCGTGCACCAAGCCCGTCTTACGTGGCACCCGGTGCGTATGCACCTCGGCCTGTTTTCCTGCATGTGGAAGCCTCGTCCGTTGTGGGCCCCACCATTCCCACCACCCATCCCACCGACTCGGCGAGAATCGGAGAGGGACGGTTGGGGGGCTCTTCGCAGCGTAAGGGAGGTCGCCCCCATCGCAGCTATCTCCGCGGCGACGTGGAGCTGCGCCTCCTTGCCGTTTCGATTGCTCCAGCCCCGGCGACGATTGTGATACTCGTTTGGTCCGAACCGGGGTGATCTTGGGATGGTTCGCATCTCCGGCCTCGCCAGGGAAACCTGGCGAATTCACAAGAGGAGAGGGGTAATTTCTGCAACAGTGGCTTTCTATCCGGTAGTCGAATTTCGAGATCCCTGCGCGACTCAGCCGCTCCTGGTCGTCGCATGCAACGACGGTTGGCGCATGGGACGGGGAAAAGAAAAAAGGATCAAGAATGCAGGGATAGAAGGGCGGATCTGGTGGGGGCCGCGCTCCCTCTGGCCGTTTCTCCAGAGGCAGATTCGAATTTTTTTCTGCGCGCGAATTTGGCCGTCTCGTACACTCCATAGTCTGCCTTGCCGTGGGGGCGATAACCGTATCGGGATGGTTACCTCGATCCGTGGCGAGGCACCAACTGCCCAGCTGACGTGGCCTTGATGGAGAATACGTATAGCGCAAAATTACACCAGGGAACCATTGACGAGCGAGCTCCTTGACTCTCTATCCTTACACTTTTCTCTCCAAGGGTGTGAATGGTTCCGCTCGAGCGGGGGTCGGGAGACGAGAGAAGAAGATGGGAGAGCTACTACTTGGTTTCGGCGTCGCCGATTCGTCCTTGCCGTGCTTGTAGCTGGGATAGCTGGGGAAACCGGATTCTTGTTTCTTGGCCCTTCGCCGATGAGGAGAAATGTACATGGAGTCTATATAAGGGGGCCCTGCTTTCCCGGTCTGTTTTGGATGTGAGAGAACGAACAATATGCGCTTTGGAGTTTAACCCTCGCCAGCTACAATTTCCCTTCCCTAATAACCATGGCCGTGGATATGAACTTTATCATCCCGTACTGCCCACTTCCCCCCAAGCCTCCCAAGCCTCTCCAGCCTCTCCAGCCTCTTCCCACCAAACCCTCCATTCGTGAGCACCATCTTCCCCAGCCCACTGCTATGCCCTCAGCACAATCCATCACCCCTGAACCACTGTTCACCCATCGACCTCCCTGGCGGCCCCCTCTTCCCTTCTGTAGAGATAGCCTAAGTGGCCTGGACAGCCAGATCGGCGTTCGACCGTCGAACGCTCCGTTGAACGAGTTCGATGCTGAGCTGCAACGTCTGGACGTCGTGGAGGTGGTTGACATGAGCAGTCGCAGTTCCACCGACCGGGATGATGTTGAGTCGTCCAGGGCCCGTGTCGCCGGCGCGATCCAAGGTAGGCGCCCTTCATTCGAAGTGAAGATCTGCTGGGAGATCTGCTGATCGAAGGCGCAATGTGTTTTCTCCAGGCTCAACCGCACCGGACGCCAGGCCCCGCCGGGAAGCCTCAAGCGATAGACCCTCACAGAAGGCCGATCGATCATCACCTCAGAAACTCACCCCTCCTCTCTCTGATCGCGATCACGATCCGGCGCTGGACGAGTGTGAACCGAAAGCCTCACGTCCTCCGCCTGGCCTGGCGGGTTTCTCTGACCGACACCCGTGCAGTTTAGCGAAGTTACCGAGGTCAGTAGGCTGCCAGGGTAAGTCAGCTCCCGCATCTTTCTTTTGATTTGTCTGTGGAGCTCTGCCTTTCTGCTAACGCCGTCTTCGGCAGAGCAACCGATCCTCGTGGACTTGGAGAGCGATGGAGAGAATCCTCCGAACGATGATGAATCCAGGAGGAGAATCGGTCTCGATGTGCGCGCCGGTGCCACGGGCGGAGGGATTATGGGTACATCTTCCAGCCCGGGAGCCAGATCGGAGCCTGGATCTCCCGCCAGCCCTGAAAAGCGCGCTGGAAAAGAGCGCAGGCCGATGGGGCGGGGACGCGTGCGACGCACGGATGTTCGAGTCGAGATTCCTTCCCCGCCAGACGCTCTCCAGGAGAGAGAGGGCCGAGGCGACAGGAGCGACCCCAGCGACCCCAGCGACCCCTGCGACTTCAGTGACTTCAATCACTCCAGCGACTGCAGCAGCGGCGGCGACGACGACGACGACGACGACGACGGGGCGTATCGGGAAAGTGACGATGATGACCATGTCGCCAGGCGGCCGCGCAAGCGGCGGAAACTCTGGACGCGGCGGTCCTCCAGGTCCGTCGTCACTTCTGCCGCTTGCACGGGAGATCCCTCTCCGGCCGCTGTGGTAGACGATAAGCCAGGGAAACGGAATCCGACGACGAAGCACGGTGAAAACCCGGCCGGTGATTCTTCCAGTGTGTCCACTGTCTCACTAGATGATGCGGTGACAAACCGCTCGGGCGACGACATCCCGGTCTCCGGCTTTCTTTCAAGCTCCGTGGTCGGGTCCAGAGTGTGCTACACTATAACGTTCTGTCACGAGGAGGCCGGCCGGCTCCTGTCGGCGACTGCAAGCGGTCTGTCGAGCCCCGGCCGAGAAGGGCGGCCGTCTGTCGCGACCGGTAGACGTGTGCCATTTAACTCAGAGGATGACGCGCTGCTGAAGGAACTCAAGGAGGACGGCGAGCCATGGGATGAGATCGTCAAGCGCTTCCCGGGCAGATCCAAGGCGACTCTGCAGGTGCGGTACTCCACCAAGCTGAAGCATCGCACCCCGCCGCCAACTCGCAAGTCGAAGTCGAAGTCGAGGCCGAGAAAACATGGATGCCGTTGAGCGAGAATATCCCAACGGCTGCTACAAAGAGACTGCCACAGCTATGCACGTACCCTCCACTTACGGAAATCTCCCCTTGCCATGGGATGAAGTGGCCACTTCCGGTGCGTCCCACGCCAGTGTCTCTCCACAAAGTAGGGAGTAGGGGTGGCTGGTTGAAAAGGCAGTGGGTCCTGGGATCCGCGCGCGAGGGGGCAAGTCAATGGGAGATCGCGCAGGGCGCGGTGGACGGGCGCGGTGGACGCGGGATTGTAAAGCCGATTGGTTAGGATCTTGGTCTGTTGTAACATGTCAATATCAATTTCGGTTCTGATTTGTTCCGTACTTTGCCTGTCTTGATTGTTTTCTCGTTTGCTTTGGCTCTCTTTGTTTGATCTTTGCCTGCTTAGCATATTTGATTCCGGTCCACGAGCTCCATTGACATCGCCTATCACATTCCAGCCGAAGGTCTATCTTGCCTACGCCCATGGTATGGTACTTTGTGCGTGTTCCCTTTGTTTGTCCCTTTGTTTGCTTAGCATATTTGAATCCGGCCCATGCTCCATTGACATCGCCTATCACGTTCTAGCCCAGGGTCTATCTTGCCTACGTCCCATGGTACAGTATTTACTTCGTGTGTGTTCCTTTGTTTGTGTCTTGTTTGTTGTCTCCCGCTTTTGTTTTGCTTCAAATCATTTTTATCCGCGTATTTTGTCTAACTCTGGAGAGAAGTATAAAGACCTCCCTGATTCTGAATATTGATATTTCTATTCTTAAACTGTAATAACCATGCTCCACAATTCAACTGGAAATTCGCATCACAGAAGCCCTATCCACCCATCACAATGCCAATGCCAACTATGGCATGCGAAGATCTGCGGCGACCTCCTCCTCGAACGCCAAAGGCGACAATACATCTCTGCATAACGAAATCTTTGAGATCCGTAGGCAGGTGCCCGAATGATTGAAATATTGAAGCAAATGGCGGCGATACTCGAGATGATAACACCAGGGAGTAAAGAGCATTATGATGCCGATCTACAGGCCTCTGCGAGAGAAGATCGGGATGCAGCGCGTAGCATTTGAGTGCCGGTAAGCATTATTTCCAAATCCAGTGGGCTTTACGACTGACCGTTCCAGCAGGGTACATCGAAATTGACAAGGAACTGCGAATCAAAACGAACGACTGCCCTGTGGTGCTCATAGGATATTATTGCGGTGGCATTTTCTCAGAGTGTACATTAAAAAGCTTCTGGAAACCAACAATGCCTTTGGGCTGCGGTCACCTCTAGATATTTAGTGTTCAAACTTATTAGCTGCGGTGTAACGAATTGCAATGTTTCCACTCCTCCAAACATAGAATATATGCATTGAACTTCTATAAATGATACTTATTTGCCAGAACAGAGCAATCATTAATCCTATTCAGTTTCAATCAGAGCTATTGTATCGTCATACGCCTTAATAATAGGATCATATAGTCTCTGTGGGACTTGCGGCGTTCCAACAATAAGTCCTTCCTTCCCATAAGGAAACAGTACACCTCGTATGGTCCTGCAAAGATGCTTGACGCGCTCGAAATCCGGCGGAAACTCCTGCAAAAGGTACTCAAATCCGCCAGCTTCCATGTTACCTCGTTTATAAATTGCAATTTTCTTATAAGTTCCGGTATACCATTCTCTCAGCATGCTGTCTTTGGGCGGGTCCTGTCCGTGTCCCTGTAGCTCATTTAATTTTTCCCAACCGTGACGGGCACATTGCCAGATAAGCACGTAGAAAAACGACTCAAGATCATGTCGATAGGTGTGGTCGATATTAAGCAACACCTCGATCGCCATGAACTCCATCGTGCCAGTCTGGTGCCGCGCGCCACTACGCCCGCTCCCGACTTCCTTGGCAAGATCCAGATCAATTAGCATGCCCGAGTGGCCATTTGTCTTGTCTGGATCGGTTATTATTATGTTGTTCTCTGAAATATCCCGATGAAGGATGTTCCCATCCAGGTAAAGAGACCGGTGCGCCTTAATTGCATCGCGAAGCGCCGTGAGCAGCTCCAGGCGTGACTTGTACCTGTGGATCGGACGGCCAGCGGGCGAGATCACGAGACACCGGAGGACACGGTTGTCGTAAAGTTCCTCGCCATTCCTGTCGAAGAGGCTCGGTTTGTGCGCCGACTGAATGGAGAAAGCTAGTTCGTTCTCCTCCTGGGTGTCCTTTGATGGTTGATTGATGGAACGCGATCGTTTGGACGCCTGCATCACCTTATCCGGGGATCTGCGTTTCCTGGAAGATGACTTTCGACGGATATCTAAGCGACGCGGCTCGATGAGCGGCTGAGATTGATGAAACGAGGAGGCTGCGCTGGGGGGTGCGCTTTTGAAGTCGTGACGCTTGTCGTCGAACGTCAGGCCGCAGCGCATGTCGGCGATGCTGGTGATGGTACTGTGACCGATGATCCTTGCGACTCCTTGGACATTCTTTTGACCTGCTAGCTCGAGGAGTTCCACCTCCGGCCGCCGCTTGTCTGACACCCACGAGAATTTGGCTACGCCTTGTCCATCGTTTGTGAGAAAACACGTGGTCCCGCGACACACGATGGCACGTTGAAAGGAAAGTATTTCACCCAGCCGCAGCACTTTTTCGTCTAACGTTCCAGGCCCTTTGACGGTTATTGATTTGTTGCCGTCTTCATCCCTAGCAATAAAACTATCCAGTCCCAGTTCCTCATCACTCATCATGGTGTACCCGACAAGCACCTGAAAGAACCGTCTCGAGTCCTCGTAGACGTCGATGACGCCGGAGCTATAGGGACCCGAACGGTCGAACACCCACGCCTCCATCTCGGTCCCGCAGACGGCGAACGCGTGGACGAACCGCCGGGTGGGCTGGGCGGCAAAGACCTCGCGCACGTAGCGGCTCATCTGAAGCAGAGTGTCCTTGGTCTTGATCTCCTCCGTGGATTTTTTGAGCTCGCCAACTACCAGGATGTCTCTCCAGTCGTGTTTGTTTCGCGAGGGGCTCCCACCCCTAGCTCGCAAAAGGAGGTCGACTTGCCGTTCCGCCTTCGAACCAGTAAGATCCGCTTTGCTCGCCGTGGTGTAGTAGGTGCCGCGTGATTCTGAGAGAAGGTCTTCTTGAAGACGTAACCACCAGGCGAGGACATTGTCCTGTGTAGGAGGATCGGGAAACTGGGCCCAATTACCGTCGCTGTCTGGGGCCAGCACGCGTTGGCAGATGGCATCCGCTTTGCTGCTCCAGTTCTTCTCCTCAAAATATTTCTCAAAGAAGCCCTTGACGTCTCGAAAGGTGCAGCCACGTATCTCCTCGAAGATTCTCGGATTCACCAACTCAAGCGTCTGCTCGGAACCTTTCTGCGATGACGAGGTGGATTTGACCGGCGTGCCGTCAAAGGAGGGGGGGACGCTCGCCGGAGGAGTTGTTCGAGGGGCGTTGTCAATGAGGGTAAATACAGCTTTCCAGACATCGAAGTTCCAGGTTTCGACGTTCTGGGATTCAGTCGGAGGCCTTTGAATAACCAGGTTCACCAGCGGCCGGTAGTCGCCGTACTTGAAGTTTTCTTGTGCCTTTCGGAGACGCTCGACTAAGTGTGCTAGATCAGACACCATATCCCCGTTACTCACTCGCGAGCGAAGGCTGTAAGCTGCATCCTCTCCCTGTAAAGCAGAGAGGAGTTTTGAAATCGCATTTCGATAGAGTTGGTCAAGGCTCTCATCAGCGCCATCATAAATTAGACGCGACTCATATATTCTTTCGGCTTCCTGAAGCGCGCCTCGTAAGCGATCAACTAAGTTGGTTAGAGGATGGTTCTTGATAATGTTGCGATCTTCTTGTGAAAGTCCCGCCATTTTGACGGGATAAAAGACCGTTGAGTTGGTGTGAGATTAACTAGGAGTTGTAAGGGGAGAAAAATTAGGTTGGTATGCTAATATTATGTGATGGGAAGCAAACAGGGGAACAAAAATGCAGAATTGTTAGGAAGTTATGATGTATGATACCTGCGAGAGAAGATAGCTCGCTGGGAACAGATGCTGATATATATAATCAAAGGGAGGATTATGGTAGCGGATAGAACCGCCGAGCAAGGAACCAGGTGAAGATTAATCCTATTTGTTCGCGACGGAATAGTAATAAGCGCGAACAAAACAGGGGGATTGATAAGAGTATTTTGAGGAAGGCCGGCTATTCCCATTTAGGATTAAAACTGGCCAACCAACCCGTCGTGTGGGAGATGTGGTAAGAGCGTGCTGGCTGTCAGAGAAGACGCATCAGCTATTAGTAATCACTGTATTTAGGCCTCGCTCTTTTTCGTACTGTCTAAAAACAAGGCTAGTATTAACCTATTAAAATGAAATATCATGTGTTGCGACTAGGATGGAATGGTACTTTGGCGACTTGGGTCAAACTGGATTACAGTATTTTGTACAATTGTTTCCTAGTGATGAGGGATTGCAAAGAGGGATTTAGTGATTTTTGTATCCGGGGGACAAGCACATGTCGAATGATTTGTTTTTTACGTTTCCAAATCGAAACTGCTGTCAAAAAAAACGTTGCGAAAGGTGGTGTGCATGTGACTCTTGCCCCATGGGTGGGGCAAGGAGAACAGCAATAAAATCTGCTCTTCGTACTCTCCCGAGGTTGGGCAGCAACATTTACTATGTTATTGAATGGCCGTTAAGTGATATATTTTACTTGACTTCCTATCAGTTCATTGCGACCGATAACCAGCTTCGACGTGGGTATCCCATCGCCGATGTTATGAGTTTTGTCACTCCCCAGTCTCACGTTTCCAAATTCATTGATCTCATTATTTCAAGTCAGGACTCCTACAAGCGCAAACGGCCTTTCATCTGGTCTTGTCAGATTCACGAACCCCAGGTAACTTCAACCGCCGTATTCACCCTACTTGTTACTCAGTACTCAGATAGAGTAGCCCCAAGCGGCGACTCGGATTGTCTAGATCTACTCCCAATAGAGCAGGGTCGAGAAAGAGGAATTCTTGATGGTAAGCCCCTGCATTCGTGGTTGTTTCACATCTAATATCTCATTAGGCTTTCGAAGCGAAAGTTCTCGATTCGTCAATAGATTTCGAGAGTGTCGATGTGAACCGTGTTACAATGATTACTGGCAGTGTCCCGTCCCAAACACAGAAGGTCAAAATTGGAGTTTACTCAGTTGATAGATCTGCTTTCCTGCTGGACACGACATATTCTCAGTACGCCCATGCTACAGACCAAAATTCCCCCTTAGAAATATCAAATAAACTAACTGCAGAATTAACAGAATCCCTGAGGCGCTAGTTCAGCAATACATAAAAATATGCCCAACGTGCAGTCCAGTACTATCTGAACCACTAGTGCCGGCTTTGGAAGGATTTCCAAATGTCGTTGAGTTTGACAAGCGCATGGCAAGGTATCTATACCAATTCAACACTGAGAGAGAGGCTACTGACATGTTTATTAGTTATATCAAACATTTGCCTGATGAATTTAGGGATAAAGCTACAATATCCTGGAGCATGGCAGGGAAGATTGGAAAGACTCTTTACGATTCAACCTCCCAAGAAGATTCCATTTGCAGGTTGACCGGGCGGCCTTCGATCGGGTGCGGACAGGGCTATTCCTGACAAAGATCTGAGCACTTTTCAGTGGCCTGTAAGGTGTTGGAGGCTTCTCGTCCTTTTCCGGCGTTGGCAAATATAAATCTTCCTCTGTAACCACCCACGTATTCAACTGACTCGCGGCCCAGTCTTTCCATTTTTGATCATGGGGGGTAGTCCTTATTGCTCGAAGTGCAAACGCAAGAACCTGCCCAACTGCTGTCATATGTAACCTTTCGTTACCATTGCCCAGTTGGCCCAGTTCAGTCAGTTGTTGCTGAATGGCGTGTTGTCAATAGAAATTCCATTTTGACATGAATGTGGGAATGGATAGAGCCGCTGAGCAAGGAACCGGGTGGAGATTAATCCTATTCCGGTCGCGACGGAAGGGTAATTTAGCGCGAACAAGATATTGAAACCATTTAGGATTAATGTACGCCACCCAACCTGGTAAGAGCGTGCTGGCTGCCAGGAAAGAACGCATCAGGTATTAGTAATCACTGTACTTAAGCTCATGCCAACATGCTTGCCGTTTTAGGTTATCCAACCGTGATTGATACGGTAATTATCTCTTTTGCCCATTCAATAACCGTACATATAAAGTCAGTATTGGGTTTTTAAGTAAGAAACACTGATGTAGTTCACCCGCTGGCTACGTTCAGGGGTGGCACATCAACCACTGGTGTGGTGGGGGAAGCGAAGGCACGTGGACTCTGTACGGTCAAAGGGACCTCCGTAAATTAAACAACTTGGACATTGTCTAGGAAAAATGTTTTTCCAGGTATTGCCAGCTGCTCATTGCTTTCTGCCCTCCCTATGGTAGTGGTCACGAGGCGCCAAGAGCGTATGTGCTAAAAGCTCCCCCACCTGTTCGCTTGTCATCAAACTCAATAGGCGAAAAAAACGAGGAAAAAAAGAAATTCTTGTTCATCCAACTAGACATTAAACTGCAACTGAATGATTCATCCATCCAGTTCAATAGTCCCATTCTCGAGATTAAAGAGAGTTATAATCACCTAGTTCCTGAGTAGGTGGCGGGTGTGATGACTGTGGTTGAATGTACAGAGAGCGGAAGTTTGGTGGTTGAGATCGTAGCAGGGTGGTATGTCATTCTTGGGGACATTGTGGGTAGCGGTAGAGAATAAGAAATGGAGAGTGGGTGCAAGGCCTCTAGAGGATTCTCGAAATCTGGTCAAGGACTGTAAATCCAGCGAAGGTTACGAGTTAGGTATTGACCGTTGTGTTCGTAGTGAGGTATGTTCCTTCATCATATGACTTTTGTTTCGGGTTTGCGTCATAGAAAAGAAATCGCCGCGGTGACCCACGTGGAGAAACTTGCGGCCCGAGATAAGTCAGACTTGGGCACCAAAATCCAAATCCAACTACCCCTCCTCGACAATCAAAAAAAAAAATCTTACAGTCAGTCTTTGCGATGATAAGATAAAAGGGATAAGGCTTTGCGTATCTCCCTTTAAAGAAAAACTTCATTTTCGAAGGTAGAGCCGGGATTTGGGCAAACAACACGCATTCGGGTGAGTCCAGCAAGTTTTCATGAACCACCTAACTTTCGAGGAACCGAACCCTCAGTGCGCTGATTTCACCTTTACACTCTAGCCTGAAATGAAAAATATTAATGCTGCTGTCTACTCATAGTTCTAATTGTCAGTAATGTGCTATCAGACATACAATACTTCGATTCGCACGGGCGACCCTGCATAAGCGGCTAATCACATAAAATGCAGCCACTTAAAGACACTGCCGTTAGGGCGGCATCCAAAGTGAGGTCGAAAGTGAAACGGAGTTCACACCCCAAGTACTCCTGGCTCTATCCTCCCGACTGCGAAAAAGACGTCGAGCCGGTGGTTAAACAATGGCTACAGGTTTGGAAAGCAAGCATACCTTGAACATGAAATATACTAAGAATGAAATAGGATAAAGTGAATCTCGAGCACGTGTCTCGCCAAATAGGAAAGCCATTTAAAAGCGATCCCTTGGAGAATGTGGTCGAATATTATGCAATCGTCTGGACTGATAGGAGTGGCAAACTTGAAGAGCCATTCCCCGGAAAGCACCTGGTTATTATAGGGTTGGATTATGTGGATGAAAACAATGGCCTTCCTGTTTTCAATGATACAAAATCATTAGATCATGGGGAGTATATCGTTATATCAGGAGATGATGATATGATTATGAGCGATAAAGGAGGGGGCATATCATTATTTGTTGTGTTGGACATGTCCACTGGTTGCCAATAAATATTTAAGTCTTACGTTCGAAGAAATGCTAGCAAATTCATTTACGCATTCCTCCATCCAAAATTCAATCACATCGCCATATTGAAATTGTCCGCTGAGCATGCATAGGCAACCGACTGTTGATGGTTGCCTGCGGAAAGATTCGTCCACCCATCCGACACTCCATACTGTGGCTGCTGTACATCTACTGCAAGTAGTTGCCGACCATTGTTTGTAGAACAAAGATCCGTCCAGCCATCTGACACTCCATACTGTGGCTGCTGTACATCTGCTGCGAGCAGGTGCCGACCATTGTCTGTAGAACAAAGATCCGTCCAGCCATCTGACACTCCATATGGTGGCTGCTGTACATCTGCCGCGAGCAGGTGCCGACCATTGTCTGTAGAACAAAGATCCGTCCAGCCATCTGACACTCCATATGGTGGCTGCTGTACATCTGCCGCGAGCAGTTGCCGACCATTGTCCGAGTAGGGGCTCGAATGAGAAAGCCCTTCGGTCCAGGCGTCCGAAAAGCCATGCAGTGGCTGTAGTAAAGGGGGACGATTGTCCATGTTTCCGCTGCCGCCAGAATCCGCCACAGAATCCATCACTGGTGATATATTAGGCTGGGTGGAAGGTTCGGTAGTCCGTGGAACAAGCTCATTGTCAATGATTTGATCGAGGGCGCCTATACATATATAATGTCAGCACAGAGGGTATTGCGGGTATAGTATCGGCCAAGACTGACTCTCTGCTACGCTCGCGATAGTGAAAATTTGTGGTTCGCTGCTCTTTGTTTGTGAAAAGCTATGTCTGAATTCGCTAGATACACTCCCATTCGGCTCCGGCATATACTAATACAGGGCATTTTTGTTAGCGAATACTAAGATAGTGAGCGAGTTATCAGGTGTCCCTTGACATGGACAGGGCTTACATTTTGATCGCCATGTCCCTCGGCACGATTACCTTCATTGCGCTCGATTCTCCTTCTTTTGGTTCGATTGACAGAGGGATATTGTGAAGGATGGCACTTCCGTATCATCAGCTTTCGTTGGCGCGACCCATTATCGTAATTTTTTTGACATGATTCCCACCAATCGGAATATTTTTCGGCACGGTCATATATATTTCGAACCAGAAGACCCTCTATCAATGTAGGAAGCATCGTGTAAGAAATCTCATGCCAACGAGGACAGGTTGAAAGAATTGCGGCAATCCCAGGAATGCCTGAAAGTGCTTGAATGACAATTGACTTGGTTCCTTCACTGATCATCTTTCTCGCTGCCACCTTGTCGATTATGCGACGTTCATTTAAGAATTTGTTGATGTTTCCTGTCCAGTCAGTTTTTTCGGACAGCACGTTGATTTGACAAGTCACCTTGGACTGCTTAAAAGTAAGGCGTTCCCAGGCCACGAATTCATTCGTCAATGATAGTATGCTCAGGGTTCGCTGGCTTCGCATATTCATTGATCTCTTGCCCTTCGTACCACAACAAATGGTGAAGTCCAGAACCCGAGAATCTTCCACACTAGATACTGGGTAACTGAAGTTCGAGGCGCCGTTTTCATAGGCCTTTTGGATTTCAGGAAGTTTCTTTTCGATGGCATCAAGCAGTTCTGTGACATGCTGAATCCTTTTCTCCTCTTTGCAACTGGTAATTTGTCTCTCCACTTGCAAAATCGCGCCATCACCAACATAAGGTTCGGCTCGGGCGTCAATAACTGGTAGACTTCGGACCTCTTGATTATCGTCAGCGGCGAGACGGACTCGAGGTATGGGGGTAGAGTTCTGAGATGGGGCGCATGTTGGGTTGCTATCTGGTTTGTAACCCAACTTGTCGGATTTCCCAAGGAGGGACGCAGTTCTGGCTAATAGTTGACCAAGCTTGTCGCGATGCTTCTGTAGCGATGCGTCGGACGCATTGCAAATAGTATCCAGAGCAGCTAAAATGTCAGCCATGGAGTCTTGATGAAGATGCGCATCGAAGTTTGACGCTGCTCACAAGCCGCACGACCTCATTCCCCAGCTTGATCACATGATTGCCAAGGATGCCCTCCGCTTAGTTTTGGAATACAACTTTAAGTTCCTGTTGTCTTCGTCTGGAGGATCAGAATGGTTGGCTCAGAACTCTCGAGCTAAATGATCGCTGGAATCCGGCTTAGCGCATGAGCGGCGAGCAAGGAATGGCGCTTCGATGCAGCTGAATGATGGTGTATAATAATTGCTTTGGCATCTACAGCATCTCCGATACTACTCGATTTCTGCTAGCCAACACCGTTCCCCAAGAGCACCAGCTGCACCGTGATGGCCTAGACTCCGGACAAGAGTGATATTGAGCCCGAAAATGAGCTTTTTTGGACTTCCTTTCCCAATATGGACAGCAACAGATACAGATGCTGCTGTTGTACTCGTCACTCAGGCTATTGCAGCGAGATGTTGGCCGCCACACCAAAGCCCGATGACCAGGAGTATGCAAAGTGCAGCCAGGTGTGCCAGACTATGTCAAGCCAACGGGGAAACTTGCGTCGATCACGCTGGGAGAGCGAGCGCGATATACATGTCCAGCTTGAGTCCGAGCCATCCTCATGCAAGAGTATCACTGCCTTGATACTGAGGCCAAACTTTGCACCTCACTGGTTTTGACTATAAGAGATGCTTCACCGCTCGCTCGTTGCCTTGTTTGAATACGGGCTGCTCATCCACGTTGGTTCGCACTCGGATCTTACATGCAAGGAGACTCCCGCATGCGAAGGGCGCGCTTACTATTATCATACAAAGTTGGTTGACATATTACTTTTTTGCCATATCGGTCTTCCAGTTTGAGGTTCAAACGACCTTCGCAGCGTCACTGACACAGAGGTAGAACACCCCACAATGCACATAACAACCATCGAAAGGGCCCAAACGGAAGACTATTCAGTGGAAATCAAGTGCACAGTTCAGTGGAGCACCGTTGCCAGCTTGCAGGGAGCACCCGTAAAATCCTCTAGTTTTGAGATCATGCCAACGGTACATGTCCTCCCCCATTTGTGGTAGCCTCGCTAACAGAACCAGGCTTCGGCCCCTGTTCTCCAACTTCTAAAGCGTGGAGACAGCTACTTTGTCAGTGCAGGCACTGGCAAGTTACTCCCAGCCTCACTATCCGATCTTATGAGCTCGTGGGCGGGGGTTGCCATGGCGTTTGAGGCTGGTTATATCAGAGATGTAATGCGATACATCCGGTACCCATTTAGTAATGGCCACCTGCATATCACTGGTGAAAAGACTACTTTTCCTTGCACTGTTACACTCTCTTTTTCCGAATCACATACCCACACCATAACTATCCCATCCGAAGCTCTGAATACGTGGCCTGGGCGGATCTTACGGTGGGAAAACAAAAGGCAATCTTCCGGGGGGGAGTGCACATGTGATTGGAAGGTTGGCTCGGCTGTCATTATGAGCTTTGTGATTGGATTATGGACGGACTTGCGGATGTCCATACATGAATGCTGCGACTGGTGTCGGCGTTGTATATAGTTTCTCAGTTCCCTTGTACAGCCCTCCATCTCTCAGTGTGTTTTTATTTGACTTTTTTTCCCCCCTACGACCCTGGCCAAGCTGTCCACACTGTTGGTTGGCATTTGCTTCTTGTTCACCAGGTGTCTGACAATCAGGCCCAGCTGGGTATCAATTCTTCCGTCTTCCTTCTTTCCTCCCTACCGGAAATTCCATGTATACAAACTTATTTCCCCATCACCTTCTTCATTTGTGATCATTATGACATCCTACACAAATGGCGTCCTCGAAACTCCAGCGGAATCCGCGGACGGGATTGAGATAAACTGCGACCCAAGACCGAGAGTCCGAATTACGAACGTTGCGATCATCGACGCAGTGTCGGTGCCTGGCAGACATACACACTCCTTAAATCGATACCAACCTCCTGGTGCCATCTACCATGATCTTCTCTTGGCTAATAACCCGCATAATCCATCCGTCTCTGCAGCAATTCAAAACATTGGACACGCTCTGAACCTAGAACTGGATATCATGAAAAATGCGGACGACACAGGCGAGCATTATTGGAAGGAAATTATCTATCGCCAGTTTTTAGGCTCCTTTAGAATTCATCATATTGGAGAAAGTGTTCTCCCCGAAGCTGATGATACACACACTATTGAAGCTACTCTGTCCGGAATCACTCTCCACAATAGAGGTTTTCTTCTTAGGTTCACATCTTCTGATGGGTACTTTGTTTGTGCTGCTGTTACATTCGAAGATATTCAGCACCTTCACCGACGTGGAGCTATCTTTTTGAGGAACTATGGGGGAACATCTGAATCCGGTGGAAACATTAGTATGTTATTACAATGGAATGACACAAGAGCTCCACTAACAGCCTAAAAACAGCCTGAAGCCCCCCCGTACTGTCCCTCGCGAAATCGGCTATATAAGTGGAAGAAAGAACTTTTGCGCCGTTTTCCGTGCATATCCATTGGCGGTTGGTGGCTTTGATGAGCTAAGAAATGGAACCTGAGAATGTCAACATAGCACATTTGTAGAATGATTGAAGTGGGCAAACAGTTGACATAATTTAAATATATAATGATGCACTTAGGTAAAATGCCATGGTAGACTTTTAGATCCTAGCGGAAGTGCCACCGGGCATGTCAAATGAGTGGTATTCTTCATAGTTCTCTTACAACATATGAAAATCATCCAGCCATTTTTGTAAATCCGACTCAACCGCTTTCTGAACTCCGTGGCTTTGTGCCGCAATCTCAGCGAAAGCAGGATGCTGAAAAGCCCATTGTTTGATATTTTCCTTGTGTTCGATTAGCTAACTATTCATCGCGTACTTGGCCTGCACATACCTTCACGAGCCAATTGGAGATGTAAATAATTCGTGCTTCTAATACCATAACAATATTTTTCTTTCTCTTTCTTTTCTTCTTTCTTTTTCGGGTTTCATTTCCATCTTGTCTTTATTCTTGCTGTGGGAGAGTAACCAGGCGCGGAGCTGCAAATCAGTTCACAGTTGGATTTTTCATCAGCAGCTACTACAGACGATTGGATCCTTGCCTGGGGTGAGGCACAATTAGCGTTATTTTCCCCGCCACCTTTTTAGCCCATCACAAGTTCGGAAGTGGCAGTTACACACCAATTAAAAGCGGTGATAGAAAGACACGCGCTAATTTTGCCCTTCCCTCAGGCGAGAAGATTGTACATTCAATCTTTCTATTTGCTAACTATTCTTCTCTACCCATCGCTCATCCCATTTGCACACTGGCCCGTAACTGCCATTTTGCATACCCCGATGTAGCCCCTGCAATCAGTATCAAATCAAGCTATATGTTTCCCTCTTGCTTGTTTTGGTGACCAACGCTCGCCCGTTGCCATGCATCTTTTAGTCAATCATCTAATTGTGAGGCTCCGAGCAGCTATAAGAATAGCCATGTTCGTCCACACTCATATAGCAAAATACAAATTGTTATCCACGGGAGCCTCACAGGACCACGAAGAAGAGTACCGGACTTCCACAAAGATCATCCGCTTCAAGTTGTCTTTCCATCATGGTAAGTTCAGCACTTTCGTAAATTTTGTTGCCTCTTGCTTATCTTATTTGGCAACCTCACCAAATGTTATTCAAAACGATCGATGATGGAGAGCCAGCTAACATAGGCAAGAATATTGAACCTATTAATCCCATCACTGGTGACGGCAAGCCCCCGCTTCAATCTACTCTCAACAATGAGGTTCGCGATCTCGAGTCGTACTCGATTGACGAAGCTAAGTGGCGCTCAGAATATCCCGATATCCGTGGTGATGTATGGAATTCAAATGGAATTGACATCGCCAATGCTAATTCTGAATAGGTATTTCACCGCAATGAAGAAGTACCCTTGGCTTTCATTGTTTTCATCTCGGAGCCTGTACTTCAAGAGCAGCTAAAGTATTTAAAGGCTCATACTTCTCATCTACACTTTGTCTCTAGCGCATTCTTTGAGAATAGATTTGACGGACCTCTGGCATTACCCTACGCGCTCTGTCTGTTAAAAATTCTCCGACAACACGCAGGACAGCAACTGTCTGAGAAGAGATTGGATGATACCATCCAATTCCTCTCCACACGATTGAGAGGGCTTCTGTCAACACCTCTGTTATATACCGGTCGAGGTCGCATAAGTCGTGTATCACTTCTATTTCGACGAGAGGTGCTCTACAAGCGTCCGGCCTTGCCATTATGGCCGGGAGAAGTTTGGAGACGGAGCACTGTTTTCGGTTTCGCCCTGGATGACAACCTAACTGTGACATTGTTTCTTGATGGACAATACCGTTTCAAGGTGCCCGATGAGGTTTGGAGTGGTTTTAGCTCCTTGGATTCGGGTATTGCTGATGTGGCTGTCATGTTTGGCGTTGGCTAATGTATTTTATCACTTTCTCGGCCGGTCTGCTACTGCAGGAGGATAATGTTGTTGGTTAATTTTATGTTCAGGTACAAAGTCTTAGGGTTGCCGTAGTACCATCCAATCTCCTAATTCTTCACTCATTCGCATTCGCCTATTAGCATACACACTCTTAATGATGATTTTTCACGCCGGGACCCATAT
Organism: Histoplasma mississippiense; assembly: GCF_000149585.1. Classification (NCBI taxonomy): domain Eukaryota; kingdom Fungi; phylum Ascomycota; class Eurotiomycetes; order Onygenales; family Ajellomycetaceae; genus Histoplasma; species Histoplasma mississippiense. Next base: position 884,769 of record NW_001813974.1, on the reverse strand, counting down.
AACGCCTCATTGCTGGCGGGAGAATACGAAGAATCGACGGCTGAGCTGCTCAAAATGATACGCATCCTATTTACACGCTGGTTGCATGCACTGATCCCATAACTGGTACATGTACCCGCGATGGTCACAGCAGAGGACATCATCAGCGCTCTAGAAGCAGGCCATTATTTCCAATCTGTTTTGAAATAACAACGCTAAAAATGCATACCCCACGACGGTGATCTGTGTCTGAGCGGCACAACCGGGGCGCCTTGTCGCCAGTATTCCGGTACAATTTTCACTCATTCTTTTCTAACTGATTGGATTATTAGCATTATGTGACCAAATTTGAGTTAACGGAGCCGCTAAGATTATTTTCCTCAGTTCCAAAGTCTAGACCCGTTGTTGTCGTCGCTATCTATGAACTAACGACGTTTCCAGTGTTAAATTCCCCATAGTGTGATATACATATAGGGGGAAGCCGTCCCCGAACATGGACAGCATTGAAAGCCATGTTCATCATCCCTCCTTTTCTTCACTATGGCTGTCAAATTACCTAGTCGACCTGGGACAGCAAGAGAAATATTACCTTCCACGGACCATTCTCATGGGGTAGAGACGGAGGAAGAGGACGAAGAGGACGAAGAGGAGGAAGAGGACGAAGGGGACGAAGCGGACGAAGAGGACGAAGGGGACGAAGAGGACGAAGAGGACGAAGAGGACGAAGAGGACGAAGAGGACGAAGAGGACGAAGAGGACGAAGAGGACGAAGAGGACGAAGAGGACGAAGAGGACGAAGAGGACGAAGGGGACGAAGGGGACGAAGAGGACGAAGAGGATGAAGGGGCGGGGGCGGGCAGTACCAGTGACTACCACTCTGAATTAGAGGAAGAAGACTTAATTCCTCTCACACCAAGTGTCACTGATTATCCGTAAGGACCCTGTTTCACATCAAAAATGCTTATCCCAGCTAACAATCTCAGAACTCGGGTAAGAGAACCCCAAACAGACTTGACTCGCACAAGCTAAATAAGCAGTACGGCCGAACATATCATGCATGGTGTGAAGGGAAATACCTTTTTGTGAGTGCTCTCTTTTTACGGTGGAGAAATATGTTTACTAACTGGTTGATAGCCGAATGATGAGCATGAGAGGGATCGAATGGACATGGTAAAGAATTAATCTTGATACTCATTGCATAAAATCTGACCAGGACACAGGTGCATCAGATGTACAAAGAGGCCTTGGGTGCACTATTTCTCGCTCCCATAAGTGATAGCCCTCAGAATATTCTTGATATGGGAACGGGAACGGGTATCTGGGCAATAGAATGTGCTGAGTGTGTAAATCCTGTGTCCATGGATATCAATTTGGGTCTGGCTAATCACCATGGCAGCAAATATCCCAGTGCGGTGGTTCGGGGAAATGATTTGAGCCCAATCCAACCTTCCTGGTAAGAAGTGTACCCACCCTATAAACTATGCCCTGGCTTATGATTAATTCCAGGGTTCCATCAAATTGCATTTTTGAGGTTGACGACTTTGAGGAATGGGAATTGCCCGACGAATTCGATCTCATTCATGGACGGGAATTGGATGGTTCAATCTCCAACTGTGAACAACTGTGCAAAAATGCTTTTGAGCATTTAAAACCTGGTGGATACTTTGAACTCAAATCACTTGAGCACGGCTTCCTCTCAGATGACAAGACGCATACAAAAGCCGTACACGCACTTGAATGGCAACAGCATATCATAGAGGGCCGAAATAAACTGAGAAAGCCTTTCTGCGGAGCAACTATCTGCACACAGGGGATGGAAAACGCTGGCTTTGTCAAGATCAAAATTCAAAGATTCAAGGTATGTCAAGCTTCGTACATCCGATGAAGACCCATCACTAAAATGAAGTAGATTCCAATAGGGCCATGGCCAGAATGCAATAAACTGAAGCGATTGGGCAATTTTGCTCTTCTGGATATTCTGCGTGGACTGGAAGCATTTTCGATCCTGGTTTTTACTCAGGGTCTTCAGTGGTCAATGGATGAGTTGCAAGTATGTCTGGCTCAAGTGAGAAATGATCTGAAAAGAGAGGAACTTCGCATATACCGCGAATTATATGTGATATATGGGCAAAAGCCGAAAGTGAAAGAGTAGAGAATTATCTTTAGTCCTTTGCGGAAATCGCAGGAGGGCGTCACTTGATCTGCAGGCCAAATCTCCGCCCTTTAGTCATTGCTTCGCACTTTCTCCTTCTGTTCGGCTCCCTTCCTGTGCGGACCTCGAAGCGGGAGTTTCAGCAAATGGATTCCACAAAACTGAACTGCACATGTTCAAGGCTACCAGATGATGGATTATGGTTTGGGATATGTTGATGGCCTGTATTTACTCTTCTCTATCCGACGCAGGGCCTGTTTGATTTTCTGTTGTACATAAGAGTCGTTTGTTCCTGGTTGATAATTTTGTTAAATCAAAGGAAAATGATTGGTTACCCCAAAATAGAACCATTCTGCTTTGCGCCAACGAAGAAATTCTGCACCCGGAAAATTAGAAATTCCGGATGCTGATGAAAACCTCAGCTATGTCAAATTCTAAGCCATACACAGCTGGAATTAAGGGCTCCCATTACAAGTGATGGCTTGTACGAGCCCCAATAACTGCATATGGTCCGTTCTTGGGGCGCGAACTCTGGACTATCCTCCTGACTTATAAAGCTAGCGGCTACACAATGGCTACGCGTACTTTGAGCTTAAAATAATGACGGTTATACCAGTCGAGGGCGCGTAAGTCGTGCATTGTCTGATGAGATTTGGAATGGTTTTAACTCCTTGGATTCCTTGGATTGGGGTATCGCTGATGTGGCTGTGATGTTTGGCGTTGGCTAATGTATTTTATCACTTTCTCGGCCGGTCTAATATTTTGTCAACAGAAATCCGAAGCCCTGTCATCCAGCAGCCCAGGACATCACCAGCGCATGTTTGCCTTCCCTGGATCTTCTGGGGTGACGGAGATTGTGATCTCTGGCGGCTGTGTTTTCCTGATTGATGCATCTTGTCCGCTCGCTCGTTGCCTTAATGCTGGCTGGTCATCCATGCTTGGATGCATTCGGTTTGCAGTTTTGGCACCGGCGCCTTACGTCGACCCGGGAAACGATACACCGCTGGAGGAGATGGCCCCTGCAGCGAGTATCATGCCTAATGTTTTCGCTCGTTTTGACAATCACCACTAGCCCATTGTCTTGGGCAAACGCAGGCTAGCTTGTCCTTATGCAAAGGGAAGGGCCATATGAACCGTTTGCCTTGTTACGCGCCTTGTTACATGCATGCGCGATTTTGGCACCGGCACCCCAATCAAGAGATGGGCTGCCAAAAATTGCTATGCCACTTGGCAGCCCGTGATTTCTGCTCATTTTTTCATCATTTCCTGTTATCCGCAAGCATAAAGGGATAGGAGCGACCCTGTCTTGATCTGTATTTTGATATACTTCACTGTCAGCCATTTTTGATATAGTTCGCCGTGCGGTCTTTCCCGGAGGCCTCTCCAATTAAGCACAACACACCGACTATGGACAAACAACAAGACCGCGGTTCTACCGATCGTCAAATAAGGTATAGCGGAGTCCACCCCACCCAGCAGCAGCCCAACCACCATGAATTGGAACGCCTCAACCTCGACGACCGCAGAACCCCAGCGCCTTCCACCCCACCAAGCACCGCAAGCTCACATGGCAATGCCTCTGATGAAAACCAGCCCGACGGTGGCTTTCACCTCCTAGTTGGAAACAATGAACAACATCTGCGAGCACACGGCTACTTCGGAGACCACGACGCGCGGATTATACTGAGATTCAATTCCAGCCATATTCCTGGAAAGCCAGGCAGCAGACACATAGTACTCATCACCACGTTCTTTGAGGACAAAGTTGGACGACAGTATAGCGATGACAATGATTATGTCCATCTACCAAGCGCAATCTTTGAACCAAATGCCAAGTGTTGGATGATCATAGACTTATCGGTTAAGCAACGACAAACTTTAGACAATGTGCCTTTATTTTGCTACCGAGTGCGGACAAGCAATGACGGAGCCTCTGTGTATGTACCCATCCTATGTTAAATTTTGATAATGACGCCCTTTAATTTTTGCAGCCAGTTTTTCCATGTTAATTTTACCGATGCCCGGCATTACTCAAACATTTTTCCCTGGGGACGTTTCCTTGGTATGTGTACCCTTTTCTTCCAACAGCGTTCACGTATAGCTGTTCAGTTAATCAAATGAAAATAGGTTCTGATACATCTGATGACTCCGGAGAGGATGAGGAGGAGAGCGAATCAGCTGCTCCTCAGTCAACTGATCCAGATCAACCTGTTGGAATGCGTAAGATGGAGCCTTCAACCGACTCAGGCAGTCGACCACGATGAATCCGCTAGGGAGCTTGAGCCAATTGCACCAGCCGATGATACTTCAACCGCGTCTTGCTCTGCGCCACCACAAATTTATATTCTTGCACAAAGATTGAGTCATTGCTGAAAAAAGTTAAGCATGGTGAGGTGCGGAGCTGAAAACTAGTTCACAGCTGGGGGTTTCATCAGAAGCATAGAAATATTTATCTGATAATTTAGATTTAGTTCGTTTCACACGTCGGATCAATAATTTTTCCGACGGTTTAGATTTGACCCTATCAGCCTTGACGTCCTATTTAGCTTTTTATTACCGGGTTTGGTCTTTCTTTCATTTAGAGCTAGGTGATTATCGAGAAAATAAAATTAGGTCATATGGTTACTAGTTGGAAAAGATACGGGCGAATGAGATTTCTTTTGTAATTAGTGGCTATGTACGGAGTAGATTGGAATCGCGATATCGTCAATACGGTAATTACTTCTTTCTGCCCATTCAAACCAAGCTCTATCTCAGCATAGTGGCGCGACGTCATTCATCACGTGATGAGGGGCTATTTTGATTTGGCATTAATACCCCTCCAAATAAATAATCCATGATGTTCTTGAATGTTCACATGACATATCAAGGTTCGCACTTCATCATTGCCGTTACTAGATCCCCAAAAATTAAACTTGAACCTGAAATCAAATAAAAAATGTGCGCTTGTCCTCCTAGTCTTCTTATTCAATACTGATCGTTTTCCGAATGTAGAATCAAGCGGAATGGACAAAGCAAAGCCTTACTCTTGTCCTATGTGCCGCGAACATGCAAAATGGCTATGTGTACTTTGAGCTTAAAATAATGACAAGTTCATTCCTACCGATGGAGTCTTTGACCGACATACTACCAAACCCGGAATCCTTTTAGAAGCTGCCTGCGTTTCTAAAATCTCTTTTGCCGGGGCCAGCGGCGCCAGGGCGCATGCGCATAACAAGGCAACCAAGCTCATGCAGGCCTAAATGACAAGATCCTCCTCATGGTTGGTGCAGGGGAATCTTCCGCCAGGATATGCACCCGTACAGCCTCCAGGTTGCAGTGGGAGCAGCCCATCTCCCGATTCCAGCGGTGTATAGTTTCCCAGATCAGCGCTGGACCTGTGCAAGCCACCAGTTGCAATTGGAGCCCATCCCTCAATTCCAGTGGTGAAAAGTTTCCCAGGTCAGCAATAAGGCGTCTGGTAAACCCGGAATCCTTATGCGCAGCTTTGGGATCAAAGCGTCCAAGCATGGGTGACCAGCCTGCATTCGAACAAGGCAATAAGTGCAAGGAGTGGTTTGGGCACTTACACTGCAAAAACACACGTGCAGTTGCTCTGCCACGAATTCTTTGCTTTTGGGATTATACAGTCCGGGTTAGGTTGTACCATCGTAGATGGCCAGCTTGGTGAAAATGTTACTGGCGCATGGTGGTCAACGCCCTCAGCCCTCCTATATATTCATAGCCTATTGGGTATGGGTGGCCATGGGCATATTGGTTCCCAGTTGGGTTGGGCGAAGCGAAGATCCTAACCGTATGTTCCGTGCTAACAAATTCCAGGGGCTCAATCCGAGTTCCCCGGGCAGGAAGCAGTCAAGGTAAGGCTGGCTTGCACTCTGGACCTTGTTGTGTCTCTCGCTAGACTCCATAAAGAGAGGCCTTGCACCCACCCTTCTCCCATCTCATATTCTGTACATGCGTCGGAAACATCGCCGGCATGGAATCGCCGAATCCAAAACAAGTGACCAATCTCAACCATCTCCTTGGCCCCCGTTCCAAAAGACTTTTTAGCTGCTTTCTAGTTTTTACCCTTCCTTTTATCTTGCTTGGCGTTGCCTTCTGGGTTACCCTCTGGATGGTCGCAAAAGTCGCAGTGTGGTTGCCTGCCCAGTTGGTCAAAATATTTCCTCAGCCACAAGGAGCAAAGAGAAAACAGGATTGAACAAAAGTTGTTATCCAAGTCCTCGAAGTTCTCGCAACCAACAGTTTACCCGGGAAGATAGCATGCACTGTCATGTACGTGAGGGAGAGAGGACGTCCGTTCCAGAGCCAGGTCAATCTTCCACATGGGTAAGGCCAAAAAGCTTCGACGCCAGATAAATAGAAGTACTAATCGAAACATGCAGGCCAACATCACCGCACTACCCGTTGAACTGCTATGGCAGATTGCAGGCCACCTGGACACTACAGACATCGCACATCTAGTCCATACCTGCACACGCTTCCGCTCCTCAATCAAGCCATATCTTTATGAGACAATCAACTTGGCCTCTGAGAAGGGATATTTGAAGGCGTTAAAATTGTTGACAGTGGTTGATAAAGATTCAACCCTGGCTGGACTCATCAAAACGCTCGAGATCGGCGATCTGAGAAAAGAGGATACCAAAGAGGTGGACGAATGGGTGAGAACAGTGGGGTGGGAGACCAGCCCATCAGCGGATGAAAGCGTCGCACGCTTGCTATCTCAATTGAGCAGCCTTAGGTCATTTCGCCTTAACCACCTTCATGGCGAGGTGCACTTAGCCGCTTTTAACTTTGCCACGCTGCCAACCCTCACCACGCTCAAAGTGCTGGCGGAATCTCTAGTATCGCGTCAAGCACTAATCAATCATCTGCCTCCCGCATTGGAATGTCTTTACGTGAAAGAGGCGAGCAATGAAGCGAACCAACACACCTTGCCCCAGTTGCTGATAGACTATATCACCGCAGCAGCAGAGCTAAAGCTCGTATCCATTCAATCAGACACCGAATATTGGAGTGACAAAGCCGAGTTGTTGGACAACGCGTGTGAGAATTGTGGAGTGGAACTAGAACTTCAATACCGAGAACTCCGAGGAGGCCGTGAACCCTGGGCTTTCAGTTGATATACAAACCGGGACACTCATAGTTCCGAATTATTTTCATGTTGTTTACCCATTGCTATTCTTAAATCAAAGGAAAATGATTGGTTATCCAAAAATAGATCCATCTTAGTAAATACATCCGGAAAATTAGAAATTCCAGACATAGCGAGTTGCTCCCGTAGCAGCATGGCCTTTTGCCTTAGTTATTCACATGCGCCCTGTTACATGCATGCGCCGCTAGAATCAATTGCAACTCGTGGCTTGTATGAGTGCATATCCCGACGGAAGATTCCGCTGCACAAACATGAGAAGGGATCTTGTCATTTAGACCTGCATGAACTTGGCTGCATGCGCCAGGCGTGCCAGGCGCTGGCCCCGGCAGAAAGAGATTTGAGAAATATAGGTTCTAAGAGCATTCCGGGTTTGGTCGTGTGTGGTTTGGGCTGAAAAAAGCAGTATCTTCCCTCATAATTTGCCTGATTGCTAAACTCAACCAGACCAATGATTGAGACTACCAGTGTGATCCAGCTGCAGTTGCTGTGCCACGAATTCTTTGCTTCGGGGATCAGTCCGGGTTTGGCTGTATCATCATAGATGGCCAGCTTGGTGAAAATGTTACTGGGGCATGTAAATATGGTCAATGCCCTCAGCCCTCCTATACATTCATAGCCTATTGGGTATGGATGGCCATGGACATATTGGTCCCAAGTTGGGTTGGGCGAATCCGAACCGTATGTTCCATGCTAACAAATTTCAGGGGCCCAGTCTGAGTTCCCCGGGCGGGAAGCAAATGCGGTCAAGATAAGGCTGGCTTGCATTCTGAACCTTGTCTCTCGCTAGACTCCATAAAGAGAGGCCTTACTTCCACTCTTCTCTCATCTTCTACTCTGTGCATACACAATGCTAGCCGGCATGGGATCACAGGATCCAAAACAAGTGACCAATCTCTCCTCGGGCCCGTTCCAAAGACTTTTTAGCTGTTTTCTAGTTTTTACCCTTCCTTTTATCTTGCTTGGTGGTTATCTGTTCAGTTCATCAAAATATTCTCCAGTGACAAAGAGCAAAGAGAAAACAAGGTTGAACAAGAGTCTTCAGCACATGAATCGTTATTGACCCTGATCCCAGTGAACCCGGTTCTCACTATTCTTTGTCAGGACAGTGGCAAATTGTTGAGAATGGATATCCGATCGCTTTTGAATCCTCTAGATGAGGGAGAGAGGAAAGTGATCGCTGCCGTTGCATTCACAGAGAAGATATCTCAGCCTCCGTTGATAACCCAGGGCCAGGTCAATTTTCCACACAGGGTAAGATTTCTCCAGCTTATGGGTCATACTTCTGGCTGATTTAATGCGCGCAGCAGCAAAAGAAATATCCATGTCCACACACTGCAGCACATTCATGCAAGTCAACATTCAGCACCCCCGGTCTCGCCTCACACCATGGAAAGAAACACACCGGAAAAAGATATGAATGCTCAGTGTGCAATAAGTCGTTTGCACAAACAGACAATTTGAGGGTACATCTAAAAACCGTCTGCCTAAGGAACACCTTGAGAAACCCATCGCCTTCCACCCCAACAGGCAAGAAACGGCCTGCCGCTGTCATCGAACATGAGGAGCGTCGAATTTCAGCGGGCTATTCACATGGCAATCCCTCTGATGAAAATCAGCCTGGAGGTGGTTCTCATATTCAAACTGGAAACAATGAACATCTGCGTCCCCGTCGTCGTCCTAATCCTATAGCTACACGGTCTCAGCCTCGTACCGTCGAAGACCCTCACAGCCCGTCAAGTGTGGTGGTAGAAAGAGAGGTCGAATCTGGTCATGATGAAGTTATGGATATACCCCGCCAATCTGACGATGTAACATTGGATCGAAACTCCCCAGAAAGTGTGGGTGGAAACGACGGGGGTAAGTCCATACGACTCGTTGACTCGATGGAACTAACAGGGAGGTAGAGGATTTTGATCACTGCCGTCGGTTGGTCCACCTCAACAATGGCTCGGACACTGCTTTTGACCGCGAAGAAATTTCGGCGATAAACGACATCTTTGATGATAACTGGACTTTCCATGCTCCGATCGATAGCCGATACTGCGACCGTCATGGCGAAAATGAGTATCTCTGTGCCATGGAGCCCGAAGGCGTTTGGGTGTCTGAATGGAACTTTCAAGATCCGGAAGCAGCAAGATCAAAGCTGGAAGAGCTATACAGAAACTATCAACAGAATGGACCGGCATCGTGTCTCTTGGATGTTGAATGCGATATCCCTGACCTCCTGGACCATATTTCATCTGTGACAAAGAGGGGTATTTCTGATGAGCTAGTGGTTTACTTTGTGCACTGGAGGCGTCAATGGCTGCGGTCGGAGAATGTTGGTGAAGATGGATATAGGTCGCTGAAGCAATTCTGCCATTAGCCTTCAAAGTTGGGATCGGGTTTGTCGGAAATTTGTTTTGTTTTGTTTCCTCTTGTCTCCCTGAGGTGGCATGAAATGCATTTGTACTCTCAGGAGCTGTATCTATTGACAACGCTACCGGATAAAATGATTTTTTCGCCATGATTTTGCGTTTTTCCCCTTTGGACAGTTCAATAATCTTTGAAAGTTAGTGACTTTTTAGATCCTATTTCTAAACGGACAGAGTGGAGGGAGTCTTGTGGATAGACCGCTGCATCTTTGGAGAACGCCTCGCCTCCCCATTCCAACACTGGGAACCACCCGCAAAACGGGAATCGATTGCCATGCAAAACATAAATGCAACGTCGAGTCCGTCCTGGCCGCCCTGAGCGGTGACAACACACCCGGAAATGAGCCAGACAAGCCTGTCTATCCGTGAGGAAGCAGGATCCACGACCAACACTTCAGAGCAGCCAATGCAATCATCGATACCAGCCGGAGGCTCAGCGAAGGCGACATTTTGCGCCCACACCCCTCCCATGTACTCGCCTCGTAGCTAGTTCCTAAATACATCTTTAAACGTACGTGTTGAAAGGAGTGTGACCCAAAAAGAAATGCGAGCCGAAAGGCGAGCCGAAAAGGGGATCAGGCGAAGAGAAGGGTTGACCGAAAAAGGGGGCGGGCCCGATACCTGGAAAAACATTTTTCCTAGACAAACCTCGTCTATTGAAGAGTGGGATTATTATTTTCAACTCGATCTGGCTAGTGAAGGCTTACTACGACCAAAGTAGAAACTTTTCTCCCATTGGGTATTAAGAGTTCCCCTCCAAGTCGATGGAGGTGGTTATGTGCGGGTTCCTGGCTCCAATAATTGTATGTACGTGGCACCGCACAATTGGACAAGGGCAACATGACTCACAATTACCCGCGGAGGAGGCGATGATCATTCCGCGCTCTGAATCTTGCTGAGCAGCATGCATTAGTGAGCGGAACGGCCCGGAACGCACGGGACGAGCTATTCCCGGCGGCCCTGGCATGGCGGTTACTTGTCATTGGCTGCAAGCTGTCAGACGACCAGTTGCTCCTCTGAGTTTACCAACATGATTTGAAGGAAGAATTGTTCGCTGCCTGCATACATCCATGCTGAAAGACATGTGCCACTTGGCCCATCTGTATTGGTAAATGGTACTGTGCCGCTGTTATAAGTACTATCATACCACCCTGGCATTTGATCAGTGACAAGGTGATATGCTCTCGAACAGGCAAACTTCCAACTGAGCTTGCTTATAGCAGTCTTCCATCCCCAGACCTCTACAGTAAGAAATGGCCCTTTAACTAGAGTGCAAGCATCAGTCTAATGAATTTGAACGCTGCGGTACAGATATGAGCAATAAAAAGCGCCTATTTATCTCTATTCACCACCGAGATGAAATGTCTCTTCAAGAGGGAATACGCAAGACGTACGGTGCATACCACTGGGGAGTTTTGTTAGCACCTAAGAAGTCCAACGGCCGCGACAACATGGCATACGACGTTTCGGACGGCGTTCGGTTGGATGGTGAAACTGGGCAAGACCTGAACTCGGAAAGAGATTGGTTCTTCAGGATTAAGAACAACGTGAATCCGTTGGACAGTGGGCGGTTAGTCGGTCGGGTCATGATCGGAAAAGTTCCTCCGCAAACGACAGAAAATGATCTCGAAACCATCCTCAGGGGTGTTGCTCTGCCGGATAAGGAATCAGGAGAAAGATGTCGCCATTGGGTTTGGAATGCCATATCCACTCTACAAAATGAATCAGTGATACCGAACTTTGATATCGAAGAATTCAAAGTCTGGATATTGGATTATGCCAATCAATGCCTGGCCAACCCTAGTCCAAGCAATGTTTGTGATTATAAATAGACAAACTAGTTGCGCGAAACATTTCCTGGTTCATCGTAGAGTCTCCAAAGAAGGCGTTCTGCCATGAGCTCGTCCGCATATGAAGGAAGCTTAAGTTTGATGCTCTCGGGCCAGTCCGGCACCTTGAATGAAGTGTAATATGCCTTTGTTAGATCCCAATATTCTGGGTACCAGCCTGCAAGTGCCCAGTCAACAACTCCCACAATTCTGCCATTGCGAATGATAATATTCCGCGGGGCCAAATCTGAATGCGAGAAGAACGTCCGATAATTGTTGCTATGACAAGATGCAATATCTTCCCCAAAAACCTGAGCCGTGTTTTCCAGTGGAACGCCACCCCGTAAAAAAGAGTGGAAGCTGGAATGAGACTGAAATGGGCCGACTAGTTGACTCCCAATACGGTAATCAAGAATGGCACCACCCTGCGCGGACGCAACCACTCCTTCTTTGGGGGGATGAAGTGTTCGAAGTTGAGTCAAGATAGTTGCAATATCATTGAGAATGGTTTCCTTTTCCTTGGGTTTCAGGCCGCGCATCCACAGAGTTTCAAGGTCGGTACCTTGAATGTGATCCATCATTATATATATGCCCCCTGGTCCATTGTATGAACACCGCACTCGAGGAACGGGAATTGTGGTGTGTTCTGAGATGTAGAGAAGCGCTTCAAGTTCTGGGAGCTGGCACGGCCCTTTAATAACATGCTTCCGGCCGACCTTAACAACAGTTGGACCTAGGGATCCAAAGATTGACCGGGCTATTCTAAATCGAGTGTGAAGAATGATGGATTTCAAATCTAATAGCCATTCAAGAACAAAGATGGCGTTAGCATTGTCTCATTAGGTGATAGGGATTTGATTGAGCAAACCTTGTAATACCATCATTTAAAGCTCTGAGGGTCGATTAAACACAACTGGCCCAGTACACTAGTGTTGGAAGGGATCAAAGACATGAAGAAAAGGGTTTGCGTGAAGTTCATGATTAATTAGGTAACTAGTAAGTCACCCAAGTTACCACGTGACAAGTATGCTGAAACGGAAGAATGATACGTTAGGTAAGCTCGCAGAAGCTCTGTAGATCGGATTGTATTAATCCTAAATGGGAATAGCCGGCTTCCCTCAAAATGGCTTGAGGCATATAAAGCCAGCTCCTCCCACTTTGCTTCATCTTCCCTTCTCTCCTCACAAAGACCACCCCAGCTTTGCAAACCATCCGACGCTACATTTTTATCATGAGTACCCGGACAACTCGAACTCGTAAGATCAAGGGGTCAGAGGCCGGCCCAGTGGACGTGAAAAAAGCGCTGCCGGGGAAGCCATCCATATCATTCTTTCCAGAAATCCACTGAATCTCCAGCTCGAGACCTGTAGCAGATTGGACTCGATCAATCCATACAGCTCTTGTAGAGAGCCAACCGATAATGCCTTTTCAGCAAATGTATAAACCTCTAAGTCAGGAAGAGGTGGGCTACATCCGGAAGAGGCTGGAAGAATATACGAGACGGCATATCCATAAATTAGATGGCTTTGACTGTGCAGTAATCCTCGCGGACGCCAGGACCCTATTTTCGTATATTGCGCTCCTGGAGTCGACGATCAAAACCCATCAGGTACAGTTGCAATCCAATCCTAAATTGAAGTTCGTTAACCGACACAGTGATATTAGACCGAGCCACAATCCAAGAGAACCATGCAACCCGCTTGGGCTGCAGGCCAGGAAAACTGTGGAAAGCGGCGGCGACGACATTAGGAACTCACGTGCAGATCTCCAGAGATTGCTAAGGAGATATGTAAACACAAGTCTGATGCCAGTCCAAGACAAAGAAAAAGGAGGAAAACATCAGCCAGCCTTGTTGACGATGGATATATCAACCAAAACGAAGGAACTTGCCCACAATAACGTAGGGCTTCGGCTATGAATAAGAAATTCTACAGGATAGAGTAGCAAGAATGAAACAGAGACATAGCCATGGTGAATGAGGGGCGGGATATGATTTACTGTTCTCTATCTGGCGCAAAGCCCACCTTGTTTGATTTTTTCTCCGTACATGCGTCTTTTTGTTCCTCTTTGGAAAGTTTAATAAGTTAGTTAAACCCAACTCGGTGCATGAGCATCCACGGGCAACCGAGGGGTGGTATTGACTAATCCAGATCAAGGCTGGTACTGTTACCCAAATATGGGTTAGTCGGCATAGATTAGATTGACCTGTGCCGACTGACCTGTACCAAATACAAACATAGAGCACAGTCACCAGGCCCTTCACTGGTCTATGCCTTTTGACCGAAGTACCCCGTAGGTACGAACCTTAGCAGGTTCTGTGGCAGGCAAACCAGTACACTTCTTAACCTATGGCGGCTGTTACATAATTGATGCTGGTTTATCTCCCTCCAGGTAAACAATCCAATGTCGGCCTAGCCGGACGTCAATCCAGTCGCCCGTCGTCAATCCAGCAGCCGTCAATCCAGTCCTCCGATTGGGGGTATAAAAGGCAAAAAGGCAAAAAGGCAGCCTAGCTCACTCTGAGACCCATAAATTTTCCCCATGAGATAATCTCTCAAGCTCGTCGATGAAGCAACCGCGGTTTCCACTACCACGAGGCCACTGGTGTAGCAACTGCCACCTCCAAAACCACTGGATCCCTCACGGCCAAGCTCGCTGCTTCAACCTCCACCCCGAAGATGCACCACCTGAGTGGGATCCCTGGGCCGTTAAGAAAACGTTGCAGCTCAGCACCGCGTCCATGTCATGCGGCTTCGGGAAGCCACTCATGGGAGGCCCGCTCCCACATCCGAGACATCCTTGCCAGTGCAAGTTCTGTGAAACGCCAGAACAGTATTGGAGTTGGCAGAAGAGTGTGGATGTGAGTGCGGTGGGAAAGAATTTACCCCCGCAGGTGATGTATAGGGATTCAAGATTTTATCAGGACAGGGAATATATGAGGCATATGAATACGTTACTTGCCGGCGTTCCTATATCAGACGAGGAGAAGGCAGAACCTAAGGAGTATTTTGAACTCGATAGACGAGAGTTTCTTTCTTGCGCTAAGTCTTGTTAACAACCCAATATCTTTTGCCTTCATCTAATTGGTTGGTTGCTTTATTCATTACAATACACCCCCGTCATCCCAGAATGCTGACTAGTGGCTCAAGATTGAGTTGGCTAGTTTGATTTCAAAGTTGAATTGCTGGATATTTTAAAAAGTGACTTTTGGCTCAATGGAGCCCACCTTATTTCTATAAATTGAGATCTCTTCCCAAAGTCTGATGCTTCGAGCAGCGACTTTCCACCACCAACAAAGATAGAGTGAGTGCCATGTCCGGCACGGCCCTGGAAAGACGTAACTCTTACAGAAACAGGGGAATTACCCCCCTCCACCCCGATCAACATGCGAGAGCTACACGAAATATCAGAAGTCTAGAGGGGGAAGTTGGGAAGCAAGGGAAACTTGAGAATAAGTGTGAATTATTGAAATATCTTGTTTGTTGTACAACGAATTCAGTAGTGTCTTTTGCACTGTGGGTGCTACTCCCTGGTGGGAACTTCTCCTCTAACAGAAAAATGAACTCCATGGTTTTGAGGTATGCTTTCGATCGCAGGGCCGAAAACATGGGCACCTTGCAGTCACGTTCGTTGGAAATATCCAAGGAGGCCCTGCGCCAAGAGGAACCAAGATTCAGCATGGCGCTTTCGGCTGCGATATATATTTTCCTTTGCTTCGGGGACCTACACAACACACAGCCTTCGCTGGAGTTCCTCGTTTCTTTAGCTGTGTACTGTCACAACCTCCTTTCTCTCTACGCTCTTTGATCTCGTCTACCATCTTGTAGTCTCCCGCTCTTCACATCTACCCCACATAATATTTTGAGGGCGTTTACTTTTTGTAACTTGGGTGGCTGTCTGGTCCTTTTTGTCCTTGTTTTCTTACGAAGGGCCACAGCACGGGTTTTCTGTTGATTACATCTGGGGATTTTCATGGATCAACAAGGAATACATTTAGACGCCTTCGCACGCATTGGAGACTTACTGCCTTGATCACTACAAAACTATGTGGGTCCGTACCAACCACGCCAGATCGCCAGATCGCCGGATCGCCGGGATCACCAAATTTAATATTTTTATCTTATCAAATTCATCTGCGGCTGAACCAGCGTTTGGCGTAAGGAGATGGTCTTGCGTGCGGGGTGTGCTTGTCTATTTCTGCTATTGTCGTTGTGATTAATCTGCCAACTATTCCATCCAGCTGAGTTGTTGATTCGATCCGTGGTGTAGGGATCGCCTTCTCTACAGCTTTGCCAATCTCTTCCCAGTTCGCTTGGTCGAAAAGTCTGCGTGGCTGGCTTGGATCTTTCTGTTTCAGTTGCAGATCCCATTCTGAGTAGATCGCTAGGTGGTCGGAGCCGTAGTTGTCTCGGTAGGGGTGGCATTTGAGTAACTGGTGTGGGACGTTACTGAGTGTGAGGTCGAGTGTGGAGTGTGTGCCTGGGTGGCTCGCTGACCAGAAGGTGGCAGTGCCAGGTGGGAGACAGCTATGGAGTTCTTGAGCCTGTATGAAGTCCAGGAGGCCCCCGGTGTCTCGGGCTCGTCTTCGGTTCACCTGGATTCCACCCCACATCTGATGATGTCGGTTGAAATCCCCTGCGATGATCAATGTGGTTGCGGGCGAGAGCCGGATTGTCCGGCTGATTTCGTTTAAGGTCTGGTGTATCGGGTTGTCTGCCGGGTCGAATGGCGGGATGTATGTGGAGAAAATTAAGATCTGGCTTTCTCCTATCTGGAGCTCGATTGCTGTTACATCGGGGCTGTGGCACCGCCTTTGCCGGTATGCCGAGGTTGATATGCGCTTGTTGACATATATTAGACTGCGCCCCGTGGCGTGTGTTTCGGTGCATGATGTTTGAAACACCCTCCAATGTGGGTGTTGTATTGGTGTTGTATAATATGTGAAAGGGGGTTCTTGTACGAGTAGCACCTCCAAATCTCCAATTTTGCGGTCATTGAGGAGTGCTTCCATGGTCGAACGTTTTTTGTTGGCGTTCAGTTGTAAAATCCGCAGTTTCTGTGTTAACATTGAAGGCTGGTGATATTGGCTCTCGATTTGCACTCTGTTGCTCCTGTCGGGTGGCGTTCTGCGCAGTCTGCGCATTTAGGAGTCGACTCTCGAGGGCAGTTAGCTGTGTTGTGCTCTCGCGTGCAGAAACCACATCGTAGTCTCTCTTTGCAGTTCCAGGCCAGGTGGCCGAAGGCCAGGCATCTGTGGCATCGTTTCTTCTTGATCTGATATGCCTCAATGCTGCCTATATATCGATGTCCAAACACCATTCCATTGTTTACCGCCCATTCGGCAGCTTCCGCACTATCGAACCATATTCCAAGTGATGCCGACGCGCCCAGCGTGGATTCCCTCTTCTTGAGCCATGCGATTTCTTCTACCTTGTATCCCTTTTGGGCGAGCTCATTTTCCTCTGTTATCTTCTTCATGCTTTGTGGTTTGTCCTCGGTGTCGACTTCATGTGTGGGTGTTCGGTGTACTACCACACCAAATCTGGGTCTGACCAGCTTTGTTTGGCTTCCCAGGTTCCGGAGCCACCCCTCGTTCACGCTGGCAGTGTCTCTGGAGGTTTCATCCCGGAAGCGGATGATGTACCCTGTTTTTGTGGTTCCTACCCCGATGATCTCGACTCCTTCGGTTGGCGTATTCTTTTGTAGGGCGTCTGTGACCCTCGCTTTGACCTCTTCCACGGGGAGATATCTTGTGAGGGACCCTCCATATTCCATGGGGTCGGGAGCCTGTGCCGCACTGATACGGACGCAGAGCGGGGGGTCTTTCCTGTCAGCTTTTGTAGGCGCGGGCGTTGGGGCCGGTGGAGGGGTTGAGGATTCGCCATTCGTTCCGCCGTTGGAGGCAATTGATGCCCAAGATCGTTGATCCGGTCTATGTGTCACCTGGGTTCTCAGAGCAGTTATCTCATCTTTAAGGCTCGAGTTTTGCCTGATTAACTCTTTCTGGTCTGCTTTTAACTCTTCACAGCATGTTTTGAGAGTCTCCACCGCCTGGCCTTGTTGTGCAATTATTCCTTTCAGCTCGGTTATAAGCCATGCAATTTCGTCAAGTTTGTTCGGGCGTCCATCGCTGTTGCCTGTAAATTCAATGTTTGGGGTGCCATTTAGCTGGACAGCCGTGAGGGCGTCGGTTTTCTTCCGCTTGCGTGTCGGTTTCTGCGCTTTTGGTTGGGTCGCATACTGGCGCGTCGTCGAATTAAAGTTGATCCACGTTGCATCCTTGGTTCCAGGCTCCACATTCGGCTGTTCCCCGTCGTTTACCACACTTCTCGACATCGACCGGGTCACCGCAGCCAGCGGTAACTGGTCTATCTCGCTTTCGATGTTTTCTAGCATTTTCGCTCTGCTGTGCCCGTCGCGGTCCGGACCAGGAGGACGCCAAGCCGTGATTTGGTTGGTGTACGTGGTTGGTTTACCATACCTTTTATCAGGGGCAGGAGCGCGCCAAGCGCTCACTAAAGCTATGTCTTGGCTTCCTTAAGGGCGCCTCTTGTGACGGCTTGGCGCCCTTTGTCTGTTGGTGGGATCGACTTTGCGTGCTCCAAGCAACACCGCCAAAAGGTGGGCCGTGAATGACGTCATAGATAGAACCTTCCAGACGCCAGCCCTTTGCCCAGCGATAGGAGTTAAGGTTACTGTAAGCACAGACCTACCCAATTTGACACCATTCTCCAGGGAATATCCCCTATTCTTTAGTAATTGGTGACCTGGTCATGCTCGGTGCCATTCCTAGTGGAAATATTCTCCTATTCTTTAGAATGTTATGGCCTGTTCTTATGGAAATGATGGCCTTGCCAACTGGCCCAGTATATCCCTCTTCTCCTTGTTCCTCAATGCAAACGAGGAGGGACGAGAAGAGTAACCGATCCAGTTGACAAGGAATAGGACTGTGAGAACTCCATTGAGAAAGCTTAGCAAAGGCCCAGCGCTGATATGACTGGCAAGGTGTGGTGGGCTTGCATTTCTGCACTTTTGCACTTTTGTAATTTTCATCTTTTGATGTTTTGTGCGATTTGATCAGCATACATGATTTGACAGTCATCTTTTTATCCCATCTTATTTATTTTCATTTACATTTTTGAGCTCCTGATTTCCATTCAAGAGTTATATCAGATCCTGTAGAAGACATTTCCAATACTCCCTCGGGACACGTGTATTCCTGTCCAAGGTACTTCAATATAACTAGCATATGAGTGTAAACCCAGTAGTCAGAAGTCGAGAAGGGTCAGGAAAGACCTAACAAGGCAGGGATAAGAACTGATGGGAAGACTATAGATAGAGGAAGCTCAGGCGGAAAAGAAGTAATTCTAGCAGAAATAACCGGGTACCAACTGGGAGTTTCTACCAAGAATAACTGAGTTCCAAGGAAAAGAGCAGAAACTCCTGATAGTAGTACGCTGCATGCTGCCTGAGGGCGGCTGGGACAGTCTATGAATAAATCAATCAATCAATCAAGCACAGAAGCAGCCTCAGAGCAGAAGGAGCCGCAGAGCAGAAGCAGCCCCAGAGCGGAAGCAGCCTCAGAGCAGAAGCAGCCTCAGAGCAGAAGCAGCCCTCTACCTATGATGTCATCCACGGCCCACCTTTTTGTTTTGGGAGGTGACATTTTTTTTTCGGATGGGTTCTTTCTCATTAAATTTGTGATGGAAATTGCTGTTTTCAACCAGGTTCAAGATTGCGAAGCTTCTCTCAAAATTGAATTTTGATGGGATATATATACCCCATGGATTTAAAAGCTAACTTCTTCTAAAAGTTAACAGCCCACCCTCCCCTGTGGGCGCTTCTCCCCTCTTCTAGGAGTTGGGTACCCGCTGGAGGACCTTGACTACCATCTAGATTGTATATGATGTGACATTTCATGTACACCACAGCTACAAAATGGAAGACAGCTAAAGCTTCGCAAGGCCCAGCTCTGACTGACAAGCTGTGCGCTTGTATTTCTGCACTTGTGCAAAAAAGCAATTTTTGCAGTTTTGTGATTTTGCAATTTCATCTTTGATGTTTTGTGCGATTTGATCAGCATACACGATTTGACAGTCATGTAGTTTGTGGAAATGGCTGATGGAAGCAATCACGGCTTGGCGCCCTTGTCTTTTGGTGGGATCGACTTTGCATGCTCCGAGCAACATAATGGAGTTCTCACTCTCCTATTTCTTGTCAACCGGTTCAGTTACTCTTCTCGTCCCTCCTCTTTTGCATTGAAGAACAAGGAGTGACAAGAAGAGGGAAAACATATACTGGACCAGTTGGCAAGGCCATCATTTCCGTGTGAACCGGCTGGCGCCGCTTCTTAGCGGCTAAAGCTTAGGTTGCCTTTTAGGTTCGCTATTCCTATTACGGACTAGCGCAATGCATTTCATCGTACCTGGTTAACAATCCGACGCCTCCACATCCAACAAGCGGCAAGGCTTAGCCGTTTCTTGGCATATGGAAGTGTTGTTCCAATTTTGCATTTCTGCAATTCGATTTCTATATTTATTTACCTTTCATTCAGACTAACAGACTAACGAATTCCATCTTCCGCGCGGTGTGATTTCGAATAGGACACTTCCAGCTTTTTTGACCTATTTCTTCGCGTATGGCTTTTCTAGTGTAATGGTTGCTAGATCTCAGTGTACTCGGCTTCAATCCAGGGCTGCAGTCGTTAATTTATGTTTTATTTTTCTTTTTCGGGTTTTGTATTTCAATATTTAAAAGCTATAACTATCATTAAAAGTTCTTTATTATAAGGATTTTTTCCTTCTTTCGTATTCTCTTTTAGCATAAATGGTCCAGATCGTGGCCGAGTGGAAAATTGAGTCAAAATGGTGAGGGCCACGGTTTCGGATTGCAAAGCGTGGCCATGTATTCGGATCGCGTGGCCGAGTTCAATCGCGAATCAAAATGGCGTGGACCACAGTTTCAGATCGCAGATCGTGGCCAAGCATACAAGCGCCGCGACATAACGACTAGTCACATTCGACAAAAGTACACAATCAAAACGCGACTTTTGGTTCGACGCAGCAACACTTCGTAGCTATATATCCAGCCCTCTCCCCATAATATCAAGTGATAATAATTAAGTCCCTTCTTCTACACTGGAATTAAATGCTACACCATGCAAACATCAGGCTCAAAGCGTGTCAAGAAGCCATGGGCTGAGCACAGTAGCCTCGTGCAGATGCGTTACCGACGGAAAGGCACACTGCAGCGTATGCTGCGTAGCTATTTCGATGACTGTCGCTGCAAAGGTGTCTACCTCCTCATCCATGAAGACAACCGGTACTTTACAATTAATTTTAACAAGTCTGATGCTTCGAACAGCCACTTTCCACCACCAGACAAAGATATAGTGAGTGCCATGCGTACAGCCCCGGAAAGACGTAGCTCTTACAGAAACAGGAGAAACATTATCCACCTCCATCTCGAACAACGTGCGAGAACTACATGAAATATCAGAAGACTAGAGCAGGGAAGAAGAGGAAGCAAGAGAAACTTGAGAAGAAGCAGGAATAGAAGAAAGACTTGTAAATTAGTGTTAATTTGAAATCATCACTAAGCTCTTTTTGGAAAGTATATCTAGTCGAAGTTTTATTGGCTGCTTTCGCGTGTATGTGTCATGATGCAGCCGCCGAATATACAATCTATCCACTTATAAATTTAGACACGCTCAAAGCTATGGTGCTTGCTGAACCCTAAAATGCCAAGAATCAATAAGATTTCAAGTTCGTCTTTCACCTCAAGGATTGTCATTATCTGTGGCCTTTCACTTAAAAAATATGACATCCCTGATGGGCATCCTTTCTGTGGCTTTTTCAGTCAGCATGGCGCTATCCTCTGGTGAGAGTCGTCTCCTTACGGACTTTTAATTTTGTGGCCTTCTCTTCTGAGGTTATGGCGCCCCTCACGGGATTTGCTATGGTGGCTATGAGCTTAAAATTGTGTCATTCTCTGAGGGGCTCACTTCCCCAAAGATGCTGACACCACATGGGAATTCTATCTTTGTTGCCTTCTCACTCAAAATTCTGGCACTCCTCAAGGAGTTTACTCCCCCAAGGGGCTCACTTCCCCGAGAATGCCAACCCCGCATGGGACTCACTTCCTCAAGGATGCTGACACCGCATGGGATTCTATCTTTGTTGCCTGTTCACTCAAAATTCTGACACTCCCCAAGGGGCTTACTTCCCTAGGGATGCTGACACCGCATGGGATTTCAGTTTTTGTTGCCTTTTCACTCAGAATTTCGGCGCTCCTCAAGGAACTTACTTCCCCAGGGATGCCGACACCGCATGGGGTTCCATCCTTACTGGCCCCTGTGCAAAATTGTGACTCTCCTTGAGGGTTTGCCTTCATCAGCATTCTCCCAATTCCCTAACTCCCATAGGGGAATTACAGTTTTGGTCGTGGGCCACCACTTCACTGACTCCCGGGGGGGGATCCATATTAGGGCGTTCCGGCAGATGGGCGAGACGTGGAGCAAGATGTTGACTCGACTATACTAGCCACCACTTCAGTATCATCTAATTAATGCAAGAGGCAGATGGACAAATGACTGTGTATTATAATATCAAATAAAGAAATGAGCGGTTTGACATCCCATCTTCCATTAATTGCGTGTTGATGGTCGAGGACGTAATGTCCTCAGACGTCTCTTTCGTTGCATCTCCTCCTTCCTTTGTTGCTTCTTCTCCTTCCTTTTCTTTTGTTTCTCCCCCTTCCGTCTTTGTTTTTGCTCCTCCTTCCGCAGCTGGAGCCTCGCATTTTCGGGGAGCCAATGGTCTGGGAGATATGTTTCCTTCTCATAAAGCACACGGTGAACATATTTATTATTTCGCCATACTTTATCTCCGACATGACAAATCCTAAGGCTCTTTTCAACCTGCTGCGCCTCATACCAATAGGGAAGATTCTCCAATTCATCATGGGCCAACGGTTCTGTCGTAGCCCCAGAATCCGAGATATTGTCTCGGCCGTCGAGTTCGATACCACCAGGAGGCTGAGGCCGGTTATTTGAGGTCCTGTCAACAGACAGCCGCTCAGGCGGGACGTTGAGGGATCCTGCAGTCTTAGATGAGAAATAGAAATAGAAGGCCGCATTATGAGGAGCAAAACAGACAATAAAGAGGGAGAGATCATTAAACCCTTACTGGAGGTATTGGTTTGAAACGGCGCCTTTTGGAGAAAGTCACCCAACATCTCGCAATAAGCTGGAAGAGTGGGTTGTTGCGCACCGGGCGACAAAAGTTGACTGGGTAGTGGCGGAGGGCCCTCGGCTCCTTGTCTATCCATGCTGAGGATGTGCAGAGATGCAGAGGAGGAAGAGAATATTTGAAGCAAGATGGGCGAATATTTGAAGCAGGAAAAAGATTTGGAGAAGGGCGAAGGCTGAATTTCAAATGAGACCTTTTATAGCCCTTTATACCTCAACCCCATGTTGGCTGGACTGGCTGCACTGTCTGTTAGCAATCCCTTCCACCTGGTCCTTAATTCCTGAAGGGAACGCTAGGGCGGGCTGACCCGATACCCATCTTGCTGCGCCCTCTCGCAAAAAAGAGCACAGGGGTGAAGTCAGGGATGCTTCTGCACTGGTTCAGGCGCAGATGATTGGCTGCGGGTGTAGTTCCGTCTTTCCATTACATGCCAGTCCCATGTCCCTCGCCTTATCGACTGGAGGAGAGGATCGAACAGTTTGCCGGTTAAACTTCCTGGCATATCAGGAGGGTTGGGGAAAGGTTTGACTGGTATGAGCGCTGATTCAGTGCGGGGGAATCCCGTTCAACTGGTCGATGTTGGCTGGATGAGAGTCCAACGTTTGCTTGATCTGACGCCCACCTTGCTGCGCCCTTTGGAGAAGCCGGCATGGATGATAGGGCCAGAGGATGAGCTGCATTTGGCATTTCCCTTCATTTCGCTTTCGCGTATAAAGCCCCTATGGGATTGCCAAACCGCACTCGTGGGGGTGTGTATCACAAAATGATAAACCTCGGATGCAAATCGCGCCTTGGATATTGCTTCATGTTGGTGTTTTCGCTTAGAGTCGAGCGAGCACAGAGACGAAGTCAGGCGCACTTTTGACTGGCACACATGGTTGGGTGAAGTTCGGCCGTCCTCATGCATGCCCCCGTGCTCCTTGTCCCCGGGTTTAGCGGTTTGTGGATTCGACTTCCTGGCGCATGGCCAGGGGGAAAAGGGGGGGCTGAGTAGGTTGACTGGCTGATATTCACTGGACGAGAGCCCATGTTGGCATGGGGGTGGTGGCCAGGAGCACTTCTGCGTTAGCCCACCCCATCAATGCAACATTCCCCGGTTCGGCGGCTTCTTCGGTGTGGATGATTGGCGATCCACGCAAGACACATCTCAGCTACTATTTTTCCTACCCTCCTCGATTAGCCTCGACCTATTTTTGCTCGCAGGCGGGGGTTGATCGTGAGACATATAAAGACCTCCAGTGCCTCCTGGATCGAGATCGAGGGAGAAGAGCATCCCATCATCTCACCTCACAACATGGCTACCTTCACGTACGATATCACCTCCTCTGGACCTGCCAACCGTTCTCCCTCACCTCGGCTGCACATGGAGCACCTCCTGTGGGCGTACACTCCTGATCCTCGGTCAGACGAAGTGCACCAGCACCTCCTTCCAATGCCCATGCCCATGCCCGTGCCCCTCTTCTCTGCGTCCGGTGACCTCTCTAAGGATGCAGCAAGTGAGGTATTTGCTGATTTTTCTGCCCTGCCATCCACCGTCTCTGGTCTCGATGAGATTAACTGGAACGAATGGATCCTGCCCCCCCCAGTCGATGTTCCCCCACCGTCACTCCAACTGTCGGATTTCTCTGACGACCCCATCGAGGACCCAAGCCCGAAAGACGTTGCTGATGACCCACCCAATCAACGAGAGCCAACCCCTTCCCTGGCCCCAGATGATCGTGAAGGCAACATATCGAAGGAGCAGTTGAATTACTCCGATGGTGAGGCTGACCCACGCCTGGGCGAGAAACGCCACGTCCAAGCCGACCGATCAGAGCAAGTTATGCCCCTGGTGTCCGACCGTTGGGAAGGCGATGCGTTGGGGGAGACGCTGCATAATCAGGAATACATTATCTTGCCCCTTTCTCAGGTGAAGATTCTGAAGCTGGTGTATAAGCGAGACGGGGATGAGATGTACCAGATAGTAGGACGGATAGATTTACAAGAAACACGCGGATATGGCACACAAGGAAAGCCGTGGAAGTGCTTGGGTTCTGCTGGTAAGGCTCAGTACCTGCTCTGTGAAAAACATTTCTCACGCCTCACTCACTCTCGCAGAAGACCCAATCATCATCGATGAGCCAATGAGTCCCAACCTGCTTAGCGACTCCGATCCGTTTGTCGCCATTCCATCCCTTCAACGAAATTTAGAGAGGGTTCCCGGGGGTTACAAGGTGTATGCCAAGATGACATTGGACGATTTGCAGGAGCATGGAGGGTTGGAACTGCTGGCAGCCTACTGGAATAACGAATGTCGTCGAACGAGGTCACGTGGATTATGTCAGCACTGATTCAAGATGGCCCAACCTCACGAAACCTTTCTATTTCTAGTTAGTTAGCTGCTTGGATTTGTGTAGCAATTGACGCTTTCGTTTTCTATGTTTGGTTTCTTCACTTCGTTTCACTTTACTATTTCTTCTTCATTATATCTATCCTGGCCAGCACACACATTTCCAGACCTTGAAATTCCATGATAACACTTCGGATACCATTGCCCCGGGAGAGAACGCCCAGACCTCTCTCCCTCCTGATGCTCGCGAACCCCCCCTTGAAGAGCACACTTTGACCTCAGCGATGTCGAACGCGAATCATGGCATGCAAAAGTATTCTGCCTTTCTACTGCTGAGACGGCCGTCAGCCGTCTGGAGCGATCAAGGAGATTTGGATTGGATGCAGATTAACAAGAGAAGAGCTGTGAAATAAATTTATAATTACTAGCTTTCATTTACCCCATCAATATGTCATACAGGCCACCACCTTTCACTTGTCAACTGCTGAAGGAACCAAGGCTTCAATTTATCTGACTCATCTCATATATATCACCATATCACCACCACTAATATTGTAGCTTCGCTCCCATGATCCATACTCTCCTTTTCCAACATTCTTCTCCCGGAACCATTGGTCTTTCCAGTGTGCAAAGTAAACACTCATACCTCTTGTTCCCCTCGCTGTCACACAGAAAATATGGTCCAGCAGTTCAGGAACATCGCACCCAACTCTTGAGGACCATGATTCCTGCGGGTTCTGCTGATTGATGTTGTACAGCTCCTCCAGTTTTGATCTCGCCACTTCTGGATCATCGAAGTTCCACGGTGATACCCAAGTAGGGTCGAAGCAACATAGATACTCATTTTCATCATGGATGTCGCAGTATCGACGGTCAACGGGGCCGTGGTAGTTCCATTTGTCGTCGTATGTGTTTTCCATCGCCAAAGCTACACTGTCGGCAAGAGTAACTTCCGCATTGCCATCAGAGCAGGGAGCCACATCGTGGGTGCTCAAACTTTGTCCCTGGGCTGAACTGCACACGGGATCTGCCTCATCTGCTCACCTATTAGATATGTTTGCGGGAGAAGTTGCAAGCGCTTACACTTATCATTAACACGTTGATGCATGTCTGATTCCATCATGTCATCAGGAGAAGGTTGATCCCGATCCTCCACCAGATTGGGTGAGCTACGGCTGTCACCCTCCCCGTGAGTTTGTGGCCTTGTGGGCGTAAGATGATGGCGGCGAGAACGAGCTATAGGGGAACGATGGGATGCGTGTGCGCGGTTGACTCTTCTGGAACGCAGGTTAAGAGCATTGGCCTTTTCAGCGGCCATGGCTTGTCTGCGGGTTCTAGTCATCCTGTCAGGACAAGTAGGCAAGGAGCAAGTGCGAGCGAGATAATAAGAAAGAAGGGGAATGGAGAGAGCTGAGGGGGGAAACCACGCGTATTTATACCCGTAGTGAAAGCACAGCCGCCTCTCAATCACTAGACCATGCATCCTGTGGCAGCAGCAGGGGGTTGGCTGTAGACCAGAATACTGATCATCTGATTCACCTCCCTGTCCATGGGAGAACAGCGCCGGGGAAGGAGACCAAAGGCTCCATCGGCGCTCCCTCCCCCCCTCTCCCCGGCAAGCACCCGCGACACTGAGCACGGGAACAATAATCTCGATGAGGTTTTCCCCAAAGGTGTGGGATGATGTCCTCCGTGCCGCTGCACATCCGCCACGCGGAGAAGCCTCGGGGTTGTTTTGAGTGATGCGCATCCCGGGTCGACCTGGGCAGGCATTTCCAGGTGCATCAACTGGAACACACGATGCACAGGCGGAGCCACCCACTCTTCCCTTCTGTAGAGATGCCCGCGATGGTTTTGCATGGCCCAACCCGCCTGCGCCTATATGGAGAACAGAACACAAGCGGCTCATGGTCAATGATCTGAGGCGCGTTTTATTTTCAAGGAATTTGGCTTTGAATGGGACCGGGCTGGGAACTCTCGGAGTAGTGGAGGGTCGTGTGGTGCAAATATAGCTCAGGAATGGCCGGATTTCCAAAACTGCCCTGGGTCCCGAAATAGGGGCGCGAGCCGATTGTTACTGCGGTCCTTTTTGGAAAAGTGGCCCTGGGGCACTGCTCTCCCTAGGGCCACTGCTCTCCCTGGGGACACTGCTCTCCCTAGGGACACTGCTCTCCCTGGGGACACTGCTCTCCCTGGGGACACTGCTCTCCCCGGGGACACTGCTCTCCCTGGGGACATGGCTGTCCCTGAGGACATGATTTCCCTAACCGTATTTTGTTCAATAGATAGGCGATATACGGCGTCGGCTCGGCTTTCCTGGTCGAGCGCAACTTGCCGTGCCACCAGCCGTGGATGGTCTTGTGAGGCGGCTGTGCCTACCGGGTATAAATATGCGTGGTTTCCCCCTCAAGTCCTTCCGTTCTCACTCCTCCTTATTATCTCGACTCATCCTGAGAATGTGGATCCGCCTCTCTTCCAATTCCTTCTCCACCCACACCGCCGCGAGACACCAACCACCGAGAGGCCCTTGCGTACTCGAGGACGACCGAGCGAACATAAAAAGACCGACAGCAGTGCTCTTCATCCCTCCTCTTTGTTTTTCCTGAGCACCACCATCTTTCAATCATGGCGTCAGCTGATATTCCCCACGACGGGCTTCATCACACTGTCACCATCAGTTCAGATTCCGAGATGAATGAATGCCAGCCCCCAGCGCGAAAGCTGCGAAGAAAGAGACCCCGCACAGACTACAGCTATCCTATGTATGAGGCTCAATTTGATGACCCGGCACCCTCCGAAATGTGGCAGCCACCGAAAAGACGTAACCTGGACATGGTATTGGTAAGACTCCTCCCTGTAGGGTCCATGGCGGGGCTCCTTCTTGGCTGATAATGAGATAGGAAACCGCGAACCAGGAAATCCATAACATTTTCAAGGCGGAGCATGCGGAGAGAGTGACGCTGGAGAAAGAAGTGCGGCACCTGCGTGCGGAAATGGCTAGGAAGAATGAGCGGGTTGACAAGCTTGAGACCAAACTCCGTGAGCTAGAGCATGAATGTCGATGCCGGATCTGTTATGCCATCCCATCAGGGTGGCGGACCCTTCTGTGTGGACATCGGTATTGCCCGGAATGCACTCCCCCCATTGGTGAAACCTGCGGAATGTGTCGCCAGGTTATCGTTGGTGTTATCAAGAGCCACTAGGCAGAACACAGACGGTTGATTTTGGTTGTATGGGATGTACAGCTAAACGAGTGTAATCGAGATTGAAGAAGCAGATCTGCACATGCGAGCTGTATTGGCACCTCAGTTCTGTTCCCCGGCTCACTCTCAAGATGTTTTTGATGTTGGCGTGTTGTTGGCGGAGCATTGTGTTTTTGAAGATAGATCCTACACGGTATATCCGGTCATGCAAGTGATAGGTCAACGTGAGATTAAATTTTCTTATCATAATGGCAATAATTAGAGGATTCTACTGTATTCATAACTAGCTAGAACCACTGAGAAGAGGAGATTTCAAAATAAAAAGAAAGAAAACAATAAAGGGAAAGAAGCAGAGATAAGTAGAGAAGGAAAGATTGACAGGCCGGCTGTCAGGGCCATCGCGGGCATCTCTAAAGAAGGGAAGAGTCGGACAGGGAAGTGGATTGTACTTGGTGGAAAGAGGACTCTACCGTTGATCAATCCAACGAAGCATAGGTCCACGTGCATATTGTGCCTCCTGTACATTCTGCCCCTTACCAGCTCCAGTAGACGACCTCGTAATTTCATCTTTGTGGACTCAGAATGGATCCCCCCTCACTTGCGGCCTATGTATGCACTCGGTGGACCATCTTCGCATGGCTCTGCACATGCATCTTGTGTTCCAGTTTGATCTGGCACCAGCTGCACCACGCCGGCTCCCCGTCCTTGAGATGCCGGAGGTGATCATCCCGGAAATGGCGGCCCAGGTCCGCCGGCCGCGAGTATCGATGAATGCGCCGGTGATCCGACGACCGGGGGTGCGCGTAACACTCAAAACACCCCCGAGGCTTCTTCGCGTCGCGGATATGCTCCTCGGCGGCGCGGAGGGCATCATCCCACCCCCCAGCAGAGGTAACCTCGCCGTGAGCATCGTTCCTATTGTCCGTGCCATCGGGTGTCTGCGGCGGCGGGTGGGGGGCCTTTGGTCTCCGTCCCCGGCGCGGCCCACCCTCGAAGACACCACAGTACATCTGAACGCCATCAACACCGGCATCCCGTCGCCGCAACTCCCCCTCCACCGATCTGGATGTCGGCCATGTCAGGAGCTTTGAAAAAAGATAGATCATCTCCGGGAGCAACTGTTCGTCCCGTAGCATCTCCTTTGCCTCCTCGTCCACCGCCTCGCCGGAGAGCTGCCGTTCGATGTCGATCACGGCTTGCTTATCGTCGAACTCCGCCCGGACCTGTTTCCGGTACTTATAGAGAAGCCGCTTTCTTGTCTTCTTGACATCGGCCGATCGCCTCTTATGCTTCTCGATTAACTCGGGATCGTTGGTCTGCACGGCACGCCGTTTGGCCTGGTCCCTTTTTTGGATGGCTTCCTGCAGCTCTGGGTCCTGCTCGACGATCGCCTTCTGCGCATCCGTCAGATGCCGTGGACGTCGTTCGTCGAGGAGGCTGCCGATCCGCATGATTGCTCGTATCAGAGGGGAATTGGGGTCCAAGCCGCTGATCAGTGCCTGCATATTGAGGCCCACCTTGCGTGGAATATAGTGTTCCAGGAACGTGCGGATGCTAGCATGCTTCATGACTAGATTCTGCTCGGCATCGCCGACCAATCCTGCATGGATCGGTGTCAGCGCCTCTGCTTCCCAGGCAGTCTATCTGGACGAAAAGAGCTGAGGGCGTCTTCTTACCACTCTTGTTGAGGATCAGACCCCCACCATACCGGAAGCGATGGTTGAACCAGGCGTGCAGAAAACCCGCGATCTCGGCCATCACCCTGACGGAGGACGAAGGGTCCATCGTTTCTTCAGGGAAGATGCGGACCTCGCCGTCCTCCTTCGCCACTCTACAGAAGACATAGTGATTGGCCATCTCTGGCTTCAGTGGGATCGGCAGCTGCTGTCGGCCGCCCTCGATCTTCAGTCCCCTGAGCTTGGCCATTGAGGTTAGACTGGGAGCACTGAACGCATCGAAGAAGAACAGGATGCCGAAGAGAAAGACATGCGGACTGAGGATCAGAGACGGCTCGTAGATGATCTCCGGCAGGATGAACGTGTTCCTGGTCAGATGTCAGCCGGTGTGCGTGTCTGGGGATGATACCGGGGAGAACTTACGTCTGTGTGAGGCCGAGGTGCTTCTTCGTAAACTCGTAGCTCAATTCCACCGTCGGAAGGTGGGGCCCCCCGCTGGGGTCGCGCTGGAGCGACACCCGCAGGTCCTTGAATCGCAGAGCTAGGATGGCGCTCTTCCGGTTGATTGTGAAGAGGCCGAGCAGGTTGTAGAGGCAGATCTGCATCCGCTGCAGCCCAAGCCAGAATCTCTTCTCCTGCGTCCGCAGGACGGTCTCCTGAAGCGTAGCCATGTCCTCGACGTACACCGGGTCCTTCTCTTTCTCCTGCGTATCCAGCCCGTGTTTCTTGGCCAGCCGTCGAAGGCTCTTCCGTAGCGATCAGCCTCATCGATTAGCGCGCCCGATAGGGAGTGGGACTTACCTTCCGCATCAGCCGCATCAGCCGTCCATTGAGCTTGGTGCCAGTGGCACCCTCGTAGTAGCGCATGAAGTTCTTCCAGTCGAGATCCAGGGAGCTCGACTTCTTCGTCCCCTTCAGTCGTCGGCCGCCCTTCCCAAATTTCAGTTTGAAACGCCAGTTGAGGAACAGGTACAGATTGCGTCGCCCTGTGGCGCGGAGAGCGTCGACCGGATCCCACCACTTGGGGTCCGCGGAGGTTTTCGCCTTCTTCCTACAGTATCTGGAGATGGTTCCCCGTCAGTCTTGGATCACGGAGGTTGGGGTTCAGAGAGGGAGAGGGAGAGAGCTGACCGCTGCCAGTGATCCTCTAACCGAGCGATATTGACCCTGGTGCCAAAGGCGTAGTCGTCATCCTCATCCCCTGACAATATCTCGTCGTCCGTATCATCCTCGGGGTCTGTATCATCGTCTGAGTCGTCGGTAGCAGAGGCAGCTGCGCCCTTGGGGACCGGTGTGTTGGGCTTGTAGCGCAATCGTCGACGCCTGCGTTTGCCCTTCCGTCTGTCGCAAGGTGCGTCCGAATCGGGCTCCGTCAGCTCCGTCTCATATCCTCGATCGGACTCGCTGTCCGTAGCGAAGGGGGATAACTGGTCAGTCGTGCCTCGACGACGCCTGGGCATGTTCACGGCGCCGTGGAGGTCCGAACCGATGACGGTTGATAAAGCGATGAGAGGGGGAAGTAGCGGCGAAGACAGGACAGAGGGGTGAAGACCAGCAGGTGTGTTTTGCCGCGCAGAAGGGCCGGCTTGCTGGGGGTGCAAGTGGATGTATTCTCTTGATGTGGATTGAAGGAGGGGTGGCTCGAGGCCATCGGGGGCGGCTGGCGCTCATTATATAGAGCCATGATGGGATTAGGCGGATGGGCAGGGTGAGGAGGGCGACCCAAAAGGAGGCCGAAGATCGAGAGGAGCCGTTTCAGGTGGCCCTGAACGAAAAGGACCGTGGCCATCGAAGCGACCAGAACGCCAGCGGGAGAGAGCAGGCGTCGCGCGAGACGCCTGATCGTTGGACCCACCACGAGCTCACGTGTGCACGGTGGTTGGGGCGTGGCGGTTGGGGCGGCGGGCCGTGGACGGAACGCGTTGCGCTGGAGCGGCCGAAAATGGCGTGAAAACAGGCCCAAAGCAGCCGCCCCAGAGCAGAACGAAATTAACAGTCAGTATAAAAAACAGCAGCTATTAAAAGAAAAGAAAGCATTCACAAATCAAACTTTTCAAAACAAGTCAAAATCAAAAGTAATCAAAATTGCTACGCCCTGCCACACGCAGTGCCACGCCTTCGCTCCATCATACGCGTAGTCACATGACTACGCACAGGGCTTCACCTCCTGCTTGTTTCCGCTTGCACAGCATATCTTAGAGTTACGATGATGAAGAATAAGAATAGCATGCCCAAGAGCTTCTTCGTACGGCTTCGCCTTACAAATTGGTAGCATGTCTTGAGAGCTTCGCTCTAGATGTGTCAGCCCTAGCCAGCGAGCTCCGCTCCAGGAACCTGGACCCAGCACGGTCGCCCCGCGTCGCGTTCCAACATCATAGCCCAACAGCAACATCACCTCTACACGCCACCCACGTCATCAAGTCCCCGCAACCATCGCCCGCCCGCTCATGCAGCGCTTAGCAGATCTTGCGGAAGCCCTACCCACGGAGACGACCAGCTTCCTTCAGCCTGTGATCGCCACCGCATTCCAGCTCGCGGCCTACATAACGCGCTCCAACAGCCAATTCCTCCCCTTATTCCATCAGCAGACTAAGACAGCCGTACAATACATCACGACCCATTACGCCCTCCCCGCCCCATCCAGCTCCATCTTCCTACAGGACGGCTATCCGGCGGATTGGCTCATCGAAC
>NW_001813974.1:665643-851854 GCF_000149585.1 Histoplasma mississippiense | reverse complement strand
CCAGTTCGCGCCTTCCTCTAGCCGTCCTACCTCCCCAGCTCCTGCCCAAAGCCACCACAGACCCCCCCCCCGCCCCAAGGCCACGTCGCTTGACTACTGTCGACGACCGACCGATCCACAACAACGCGTTGGATCCCCGCCTCCATTTACCACCAGGACGCCACCCACCGCTTGTTATCGCCCCAAACCAAGCCAACCCATTCAGTCTCGCGTCGACGACCACACCCCCACCGTCAACAACCTGCACGCCCAAGGAGAACGTGCCTGCCCCCGAGCCCGTAACAGCCAACCCCACGCCTGAGCAAGCAGACATGATGGCCTCCAACACCCCCGCCCCAACCAGCGACGCCGGATTCACAGCTCGCCAACAACAACAGCTGCAACAAATGATAGCTGAAGCGATCGCCAGTATCCCCAGGGATGGCGGACCTCCCGGACCACCCGGCCCCCCCGGACCCCCCGGACCCGCGGCGAAACCTCAGGACCCTGATGCCCCCTACACCGGGCATTGGAAGCCCGACGATCTCGGATTCTTTGACCCAAACCTTGACGACAAGGACGCCATAGGCACCGGAGACATAGTATACATCGGCAACCACCCCTACTACCGGGACGTCCACCTGTTCACCGCGCGCGTCAAAGACGTAGCGCGCACCAAGGGCGAAGAGGCTGTCCGCCGTAACCTTACCACATGCCTCCGCGGCACCGCGCTCGAATGGTACACAGCAGAGCTAACGGACATCGAGAAGGACTTCATGATCGAAGTCGATATCTCCCGGGGATGGATCCCCAGCCTCACCAAACGTTTCCAGCAACGCGCCACACAGGCATGGACCGCCATAAAGCGCGATAGCTACACCCTAAAGGACGCGTCCGAAGGCCGCTCTGTCCGCTCTTACTGCCAAGCCATCTTCCGCAATGCCAAGAGCGCAGGAATCTCCGACACCGCCGCCCAGCTTACGGCCGCTTACTCCAACATATACTGGGAGTTCCGCGCCCAAATCACAGAACCCACCCCAGCCACCTCCATGCAGGATTTCCTCCGCGAGGTCGAAGGTAAGCAAACGATCTGGGAAGATATGGCAAGGAGTCGCCTCCGGCTTCTGGCGGGCCCCTCCTCGCCTTTCCCCTACCGCGGCAGAGGCCGTGGACGCTACCCCTTTGCTCGCCCGCACGGCTACAGTCTCGAGCCTCGACGCGGAGCATACGGACAATACAGCGGTCGTGGCACATACGGACAGTATAACCGCCCCCAGGGAGACTTCCGCACCGTCACCAGCCAAGGCCCTGCCACCGGCCAACAACCGCAACCCGGATACTCGCAAGGCTTCGAACAGGGCGTACAACGCGCCATGCAAAACCTCCAATACCAACTGCAACGCCAACAGCAGCAGGGCAACCAAGCCCCCAGCCAGCCTGCCCTTCAAAACCCGAAACCTCAACTCCTCCTCACAGCCCCACCACGAGGGAACTTCAACAGGCCTAAAGCATACAATAACCACCCCGCAGATACAAGCCCAGACGCCGCCGAGGAACAAGACGACCAACAAGACGCACTTTACGGCAACCCCGAGGACGATGTGCACACAGGCGGCAGCTACGAACCCCCCTACTTCCGCGCCGATGGATACTACGTCGACGACATCGCCGACAACGACGAGTGCCAAACCACTCCTTTTCACTAGCCGATGATGCCCCCAAGGCGGAGGGTCAACAGCAGGAAGCTGTCAGCACATTTATGCATAATGACCATATCCTTATTGTCTCCTGCAAGCACTGTAAAGCATCCTTTACATCGAACACCAAGTTACACAAGCATATTCGCCAACTATGCTGTTCCCCAAGTCCTATCATTACCAACGCCAACACCGCTACACCCCACACTCCCAAGCTAATCTCATCCAATGCCCCTCCCCACACCGACGCACCCGGCTCCGCCTTCCGCTCCTGGCGTTATATCACGGCGTCAGTTTACATCAAGGACCCTACCAAGCTAACCTCAATCTGCCTCGACTCCGGCTGCACGATGAGCTCCGTCAGCAAAGACTGGGTGCTTGAACAGCACCCAACGATACGCGCTGTCCGAGCAAGGTGACTGTGGGGAATCCGATATAAGACTTCTCGGGGTTTAGGGCTACGCCTAGGTTCTCGAGAGTCAGGAAGACGGCGTTGAGGTGTGTGATGTGGCTCTCGAGGTTGTCGGAAAAGATTACCAAGTCGTCGATGTATGCCTTGGCGTAATCCTTGTGCTTACGGAGCTCGTAGTCGATTTGGCGTTGTACATGTTGGGGGCTGTTACAGAAACCCATGGCAGCGACTTTAAGGTGCTCCTGACCGCGGTGGCTTATGACGGTCAGCTTGTGCTGGTCGTCCGGGTGTACACGCCATTGATAGAACCATTTGGTGGCGTCGATAACGGAGATGAACTTCTTGCCGATGAGGGCGTTGAGGATGTCAGTTTGGCGAGGCATAGGGTAATTGTCTTTCTCCGTGATCTTGTTGAGGTTTCGGATGTCGATCACTACACGACCTTTCTCTATCGGTTTACCGTGGATGAAAACGGTTCGCCATACCACGAAGACTGGCGCGCCGAATGGGGTGTGCTCCGTGGTCCATCCCATGCGGTCGTGGGTGTGTAGTTCGTCGAAAGTGGAATCAACAATGTCCTTATCCCTGGGAGATAGGGGGTAAACTTTGGCTTTCCTGAAGTCCTTGCGCCAGTCCTTGTGCAGGGGAATTCGCATCCATCTGTCGGGGGAGACATTGGCGATGTTGCCCTTGTCATTCCAGATGTTGTATCTTTGGAGAACCTCTGCTAGGCGTGCTGCTGTGTTGTCGTCGCCGTAGATTGTTGTACCGCTGGTGGTCAGATGTTCGGTACGGAGGGGGTTGGAGGGCTCTGGCCTGCTGGAGTAGGCTGCCAGGGCGTCGGCTTGGCAGACTCTGACTTCGTTTGTCATGTCATAATCGCCGAGGGTGCCGAGTCGTGTCCTGGCGGGGATCGTGAGCGGCCTGGGGTTCGCGTTTTGGATGGGGACAGCTTGGAACTGACTGTCGGTGATTGCGGCGAATAGAGTGGCGGTGGAATGGTGCGGGGTGAACATGTAGTCACGGTCGGGGAAAAGTGTTCCTCTGTATGATATGGGGACGAGGGCGTATGACTGTGCGGGGACCGTGAGGGTGTGCGCGGAGTATATGGGGCGGTCGGGCTTGCGGTGGGGCTTTGGAGTGACGGATATAGGGATGACAGTGTCGCCGCAGGCGCGGATGGTGGCTATCCGGCGCTGGGGGTCTAGGATGAAGCCTTCAGGCCCGAGAATGTCGATACCAATTAGTGGGATTGCAGATGTGTTTTTTATTATGTGAACCTCCCGGGTAATTCTGGCTGTGACTGGGTTGTCGTTGGGGTCCTTGCCGGGTAGGTGAATTGGCAGGTTCACATATTCAGTAGAGTCGTGGAGCTGGTCGCCTAGGCCTTTGATCTTGATGAGGTCTGAAGGGAGAAGGGTGATCGTTGGGTGCTGTTCAAGCACCCAGTCTTTGCTGACGGAGCTCATCGTGCAGCCGGAGTCGAGGCAGATTGAGGTTAGCTTGGTAGGGTCCTTGATGTAAACTGACGCCGTGATATAACGCCAGGAGCGGAAGGCGGAGCCGGGTGCGTCGGTGTGGGGAGGGGCATTGGATGAGATTAGCTTGGGAGTGTGGGGTGTAGCGGTGTTGGCGTTGGTAATGATAGGACTTGGGGAACAGCATAGTTGGCGAATATGCTTGTGTAACTTGGTGTTCGATGTAAAGGATGCTTTACAGTGCTTGCAGGAGACAATAAGGATATGGTCATTATGCATAAATGTGCTGACAGCTTCCTGCTGTTGACCCTCCGCCTTGGGGGCATCATCGGCTAGTGAAAAGGAGTGGTTTGGCACTCGTCGTTGTCGGCGATGTCGTCGACGTAGTATCCATCGGCGCGGAAGTAGGGGGGTTCGTAGCTGCCGCCTGTGTGCACATCGTCCTCGGGGGTTGCCGTAAAGTGCGTCTTGTTGGTCGTCTTGTTCCTCGGCTGCGTCTGGGCTTGTATCTTGCTGGGTGGTTATTGTATGCTTTAGGCCTGTTGAAGTTCCCTCGTGGTGGGGCTGTGAGGAGGAGTTGAGGTTCCGGGTTTTTAAGGTCAGGCTGGCTGGGGGCTTGGTTGCCCTGCTGCTGTTGGCGTTGCAGTTGGTATTGGAGGTTTTGCATGGCGCGTTGTACGCCCTGTTCGAAGCCTTGCGAGTATCCGGGTTGCGGTTGTTGGCCGGTGGCAGGGCCTTGGCTGGTGACGGTGCGGAAGTCTCCCTGGGGGCGGTTATACTGTCCGTATGTGCCACGACCGCTGTATTGTCCGTATGCTCCGCGTCGAGGCTCGAGACTGTAGCCGTGCGGGCGAGCAAAGGGGTAGCGTCCACGGCCTCTGCCGCGGTAGGGGAAAGGCGAGGAGGGGCCCGCCAGAAGCCGGAGGCGACTCCTTGCCATATCTTCCCAGATCGTTTGCTTACCTTCGACCTCGCGGAGGAAATCCTGCATGGAGGTGGCTGGGGTGGGTTCTGTGATTTGGGCGCGGAACTCCCAGTATATGTTGGAGTAAGCGGCCGTAAGCTGGGCGGCGGTGTCGGAGATTCCTGCGCTCTTGGCATTGCGGAAGATGGCTTGGCAGTAAGAGCGGACAGAGCGGCCTTCGGACGCGTCCTTTAGGGTGTAGCTATCGCGCTTTATGGCGGTCCATGCCTGTGTGGCGCGTTGCTGGAAACGTTTGGTGAGGCTGGGGATCCATCCCCGGGAGATATCGACTTCGATCATGAAGTCCTTCTCGATGTCCGTTAGCTCTGCTGTGTACCATTCGAGCGCGGTGCCGCGGAGGCATGTGGTAAGGTTACGGCGGACAGCCTCTTCGCCCTTGGTGCGCGCTACGTCTTTGACGCGCGCGGTGAACAGGTGGACGTCCCGGTAGTAGGGGTGGTTGCCGATGTATACTATGTCTCCGGTGCCTATGGCGTCCTTGTCGTCAAGGTTTGGGTCAAAGAATCCGAGATCGTCGGGCTTCCAATGCCCGGTGTAGGGGGCATCAGGGTCCTGAGGTTTCGCCGCGGGTCCGGGGGGTCCGGGGGGGCCGGGTGGTCCGGGAGGTCCGCCATCCCTGGGGATACTGGCGATCGCTTCAGCTATCATTTGTTGCAGCTGTTGTTGTTGGCGAGCTGTGAATCCGGCGTCGCTGGTTGGGGCGGGGGTGTTGGAGGCCATCATGTCTGCTTGCTCAGGCGTGGGGTTGGCTGTTACGGGCTCGGGGGCAGGCACGTTCTCCTTGGGCGTGCAGGGTTGTTGACGGTGGGGGTGTGGTCGTCGACGCGAGACTGAATGGGTTGGCTTGGTTTGGGGCGATAACAAGCGGTGGGTGGCGTCCTGGTGGTAAATGGAGGCGGGGATCCAACGCGTTGTTGTGGATCGGTCGGTCGTCGACAGTAGTCAAGCGACGTGGCCTTGGGGCGGGGGGGGGTCTGTGGTGGCTTTGGGCAGGAGCTGGGGAGGTAGGACGGCTAGAGGAAGGCGCGAACTGGCCGTTGGCAGGGGCGATGGCAAGTGGGATGGGAGAGAGGGCTTTCAAACGGTGGAAGCCTAAGGGCTTTTTGGGTGTAGCGGAAGGGGGGTCCAAGGTCGTGAGGAAGGTGGCTTCCCACCGTATGAAGTGGTTCGTCGCTTCGCCTTACAAAAATGAAATAAATTTCAAAGCAAAAGTAACAAACTAAAAATAAAAACAAGAACTAAAACTAAAGCAAGCTAAATGCAAAGCACTCTTACAAATCACTGAGAGCAGCTCTTACAAAAAAGAGGGACAATTGTAATGCACTCACTTATTGTTTTCTTATATATTATGTTTGCTTATTTTTACCTCTTTCTATTATGTTCTCACTACTACTATTTCTATATGTATATATATATATATAAATGTATGTATTTTACACATCTTCTTTTCTCTTTCTTTTCCTTTTCAGTGATTAGGTACAATTACTACTGTTATTATTATTACAATTATTATTGTTATTATCATCCACTATGCTATCTACTATCTCCCATTATTCACTCTTCACACTGTCATCACCTTTCACAATTATCTACTCTGATAGACAAGGAGTTCTTTGCTGTAATGAATTTTGGTTTCATCATTATATTACACAATCATATTGCTTTATATACTTGTGAGCGGTGATGACAGTGTGAAGAGTGAATAATAGAAAATAATAGAGAGTGTAGTGAATGATAATAACAATAATAATTGTAGTAGTAATAATAATAGTAGTAGTAGTAATAATAATAGTTAATCATTAAGAAGAAAAAGAGAAAAGAAGATGTGCAAAATACATACATTTATATATATATACACATAAAAATAGCAATAGTGAGAATATAATGGAAAGAGATAAGAATAAGTAAAGATAATATAATAAAAAAATAATAAATGAGTGTATTACAATTGCTTCTCTTTTTTATAAAAGCTGCTCTCAGCAATTTATATAGATTGCTTGCTAATAAATATTTGCATTTCCATATCATAAATGTCATTTATTGATAGCAGTATATTGATCACATTCTTTAGATACTTTGTATCTATTATGACGGGTTAGCACCCGTTAGTGGTTAACTTACGCAACCAACCCCTTTTGCCTCACGCTCCGCGCCCGCGTAGTCGCGTAGTTGTAACGATTCTTCCGCGTAACCCTCAATGTTCTTCCGCTCCGTGCTCCACTGCGGGGCGGCTTCTGATATTCTTCCGCCCCGATCTCCCCTCTATAAGAACCCCCTTCGTACAACCTTTCCTTCTGATCTCTTTTCTCTTTCTTTCCTTAATCAATTCGTAATCTGTATTTAGGATAGTGCTAGATCGTTAATCGATGTACGCCCGTTACATATATGTTGTTATCAATTTTTTAATAAAATAAAATTGATGAGTTCTTTGATTAGAGATTGCATGCAGAAAAGTAAAAAGAATTTTTTTTTTTTTTTTTTTGAAAATTTTTCTTCTTTTTAAATTTAATCATCATCAAAATTTGTTACTTTTCTACCGCGATTTTTTCATTTTTAAATTAATTTTTTTTGTTAAAATCTTTCTGAAAAATGCATTTAATTGAAATTCAGCTGAGATTTGCACTTCTAATATTTTTTTGATTTGAAATTTATACTTTTAATGTTTTTCAGCTGCGAATTTGTGCTTTTAATGTTTGAAAATATATTGATTTTATTTTGTCATTCATTTTTTTATTTGGAAAAATTTTTAAATGTCTGAATGTCCAATGATGCTCTTGCAAAAAGTTTTGTCTCGCCCTACTAAGCACTAAAAACGCTACAATTTTCTTCTGAAATACACACTGAAATTAATACTAAAGATCCTGTATCTCATTCTTTTGTTATCATTCAAATTAATAAGTAAGTTACAGTGTAATTAGTGAAGTCTTCCTTTTTTATATTCATTGCCACCTTCCAACTCTATAACGTTGTTAATATGAACAGAAATCCGCTCTATTCAAGCCTGAATCTGCTCCTGTGGTAGATCCCTTCATGTTTTTTCCCATATTGCTATAGCTGCTGCCCGGTTTTGTGGAGCTCCTTTGACAGTTGTTTTTCATTTCATCCAGGTCCAAACAGGTTCAATCATATTGAGAACTGGGGAATTCGCACACCAGAGCATCCGTTGAATGTGATAAATCTCATATATATGATGTTAGATATAGTGATCATGAGCAGGAGCTCGATCCTCCCGGACAATGGTATTTGGACGTTCTTTTTCACACTCATTGGCAAAGGGAAAGAGCTTTAGAAGAAGGATTTTGACCTGATATCGATACCAATCAATTCCATTACTTTTGCCACGGGATAGCTTGCCTGTCTCTTTCTTCCACTTCCATATTGGTTGAGGTCCTGGCAGTTGATGAAGGTTTAAACATCGTATTCTATTTTGAAGCTCCCATTCTGCTTTCTTGATTGGTTCCATCATTTCATTAAGAGAATCTATATCCTTTACTGACTGAGCCTTTTCTTGAGCAGTTTCCGGACTCCAGCAGTGACAGGGACCCTTTTTATCATATGAGAAACAACCCCAGAATTTGAACTCTGAAGACCCCTTCCATCGCTCGTGTATGCAACTTCGAGAAAATCTTTCCTTGGAGGTTCTCCAAATTCGATATCCTCTACAGTGATGAAGCAATATAACAGATGTCTCATCTGACCATATAACTCTTTTCCAATCTTCTAGAGTCCAATCTTGATGATTTAAACACCACTGAAGTCGTTCATGTTTCATTTTATTGGTCAAGCCAGGTTTTCGAGTAGGTTTGGTCTTTTTCATGCCTGCTTTTCGCAAGATCTCAGTGTTGGGTGCAATATTAAAGCCCTCCTCACTGAGTTCAAGAGCAATATCAGCACAGGATTTCTCCCGTCCATATCGATTTCAGCGCACCTTCGCTAATACTTGCTCTCGAATAGAAGAAGTCTGTTTTGTAGGTCTGCCACTGCGGGGGGCATCTTGAAGGAATTCATCACGGATAGTAAGATAGAGGAGATCAGGGTTGAAGCCACGTTCAAGAGCTCTGGCATATATATGGTTGATTTGGCGAGCAGAGAGATTTGTAATATTCATGATCTCAGTGGTAGTTTTTGCAATATAAGGTGATTTGAGAGCCACCACGAGCGCCCGAGTGGCGATATCAGTATTGGAAGCCAGGATTGAAAGCAGCACTGATGATGAAAAGATAACAAACTGAGGCAATAAAAACTAGGTGGGAGCCTCTTATATTTTAAATGAGGGGTAGTTTTATTACATTTTAATACTGTGGTGGTGCTCACTATCTAATATAGCGGTTTTTTAATTATCTTGGCGAGACAAAATTTTTTGCAGCGGCTTCTGTATATTTTCTTTTAATTTTCATATATCATCATTAAATTTTCAATTTGTCCATCTCACAAGATATTCTGAAGGTTTATTTTTTCATTGTTGTTTTTTAAAAATTTTCTCAATTTCATATTTTTTTTTCATTGTTGTTAAATTCTGATTCTGATTCTGATAAAGCTTCATTTCTGCAGTTGTATGGTTTTAATAAAGATACATGAAATACAGAATGAATGCTTTTATATGAAAATGACAATTTCAATTTATATATGTATTTTCTGATGATATTCAGAATCTTGAAAAGTTCAACATATTTATAATTGAGTTTATAAAATAAGTGTAATAATCAAAGATTTTTTGCATTGAGTATGATATAATCATTTATTTTAAATTGTTGAAATTTATATTTTGCATTGTAATAAGTTTTCTGTGCTTTGTATCTTTTGTAAATTCTCAATAAACTTGTGATGTGTTTTCTTGATATGTTTCGCACAGCTAGCAGCATGTATGCCGCCCCGTTGTGATGATTTGCTGATATTAATTTTTAAACCAGATCAATATCTCATTAAGACTTTTGCAGATGCCATTCTGATTGAAGTATATTGAAAGGTATTATAAACAAACTGCATCAACAGTAATCAGCATGCTCAGTCATTTTGATGATAATTGATAAAGTATTAAAAATAATGTTTCAAAATTTGATTCTGTCATTTTGTTTGATCATGTGTTTGAGAGTGAAAGGCTGTTGAAAGTCCAGTGTGTCTAACATGTAACAAAAGATGAACCAATAATGGCTTGTAAACAGCAATTTTTGATCATATATATGGTTTTTAAATACTCCATAAATTGTATAAAACTTGATATAAACAATTTCTGCTAGTTCATCAGCTGTAATGTT
Source organism: Histoplasma mississippiense (assembly GCF_000149585.1). Taxonomy (NCBI): domain Eukaryota; kingdom Fungi; phylum Ascomycota; class Eurotiomycetes; order Onygenales; family Ajellomycetaceae; genus Histoplasma; species Histoplasma mississippiense. The sequence goes on along the minus strand of NW_001813974.1, from coordinate 842,048 downwards.
TTTGATGCAAGGAATATGAATTGTGAACTTGGTATATATATTCACAATCACTAAAATCACATCATAGATTTGATGGAAGAATGTAGAGGCTGACAAATCTGTAATAAAATTTATAATAACAGATTCAAAAAAATTTGATGATAAAAACATTATATTCAACTCTTCATATTGTCTGTGATGTTCTGACTTTAACAAGCATTATAAATGAATATATAGTTTTTAACATTTTTAATTAACTCATATCAATAATATTTGTTCTGAATGCTATTATGAACTTTTTTATATCAAAGTGACCCTCTTGTAGATCATCATGATTTGCATTGATAATTTCATTAATCAGTGCTTTTTATTGAGGGACATACATGCGACTATCAGCATGCAATATATCATTCTCAGAAATTATTTATAATATATTTTCAATGACAGTTATACTCTTCTTCTTTATTTTTTCTCTTTACTCAACAGTAAAAGAATCAATTTTTTATATTTAATTTAAAAATAAAATGAAGGTTTCAGACATTTCTGTATATACTGAGTTCTCAAAAATAATCTTATTGGATGCAATTCAGAGCATATATTGCTCAATGCACAACAGAGGGGAAGAGTTTACATGAGAGGTATAAAACATTGATATATGAAGTGCTTTTCACTCATTAAAAGAAGCATTTTGCTCATTAAAAATCCGTGCACAGATTACATCAGAAGAAATATCATTTTGAAAAGAAGTATCAACTTTTCAATCTAATTTACTTCATGTTTCAGCTTCTGTTGTAGAGTAGATAATATAATTTGATTATTATAGACTTCATTGTAATCTACATAATGACTGAGCTCATCAGCTGAATTCTTTAATTCAAAATGATGCAGTGATATAAAATTATAAACAAATAAAGCTTTCATTCATCTGATCTGACATTTGTTCAATTTCTTAATCATCATAAAGTACTGCATGTTTTCACATCAATCAACTTTCTTGATCAGAAGGCAATTGAATGTCAGTGCTCATTATTCTACAATTGTGACAAAATAGCAATGATTGTAAAAGTCGACAGATCAAATTCAATCTGAATACACTGAGCTGGGTCAAAATGAGCTAATAAAGAAGCATGTATAAAGTGTGATTTGAGCTCATTGAAAGTGCTTTGAATACCTTCTATATGAAAGTGGCTTTTCTTTCCCTTTTTTTTACTCTCTTTTGTAAGTTTGAATAATAAGGCTGCAATGAAGGACTTAATAAATCATTGATAGAAGTTAGTAAAGCTCAAAAAGAATTGAACCTCTTTAATTGATTTAAATGTAGATCATTTCACAATAATGAAGACTTTGTCTAACTTCATCTCAACATCATTTGTATCTATAACAAATCTCAGAAATGAGATTTTATCCATTTAGAGAGTTTTGTAAATAAATTCATATGCTCAAGATGTTCTAACACCTTAGTAACATACACTTTATATTTCTGCTTTAAATTGAAGAATATGAGAATGTCATCCAAGTAAACAACACGATATATATTCAACAAATCGGACAAGATATTGTTAATGTATGTTTGAAATGTCACTGAAGTATCAGCTAATTCAAATGATATAATTACATATTCAAAATGTTCATATCTCATTCTAAAGACTGTCTTTCAACGGTCTTTTACTGCTATAAATATGCAGTGGTAGGCATTTCAAAGATTCAGCTTAGTGAATATCTTGACTCTTGAAAGTCTATCAAATAATTCATTTATTAGAGATAGAGGGTATCAATTTTTGATGATGATTCAATTTAATTCTCAATAGTCTATATAGAAATGGAGTCTACTATTTTGTTTTTGAAAATAAAAAGAATTGATTCATCAGCTGAGCTACTGAATAATTGTATTCTCTTAGAATAGCTAACTCAGTTTTCAGAGAGATTGTATATTGATATAAATAAAGATTACAGTATATCAGATTTGAAATCTATGCAATGTTTCATTTTTTTAAATTTTTACATGCTTATAGCAGCTTCTTCTGAGAAGATACGTGTGTATGGCATAACATAATCAGATAGATCAGTCAGTAAATTCAAATACACAGCTGAGAATATATATGAAGCATGTTTTGAATCTTTTGAACATTTTATAAATAATATTACAAGCATTTCTACTCTAGCTTCTGTAAGAACTTCAGTTAAAATATTTTATTCAGAAATAATTAGAAATTGTTGTTCATCTTCAAAGCTTCTGAAGAAGAATTGTCAATCTGATCAATCTATTAAAGGATTTGTTTGTTAATTAAAGAAATTCTGATACAAGATTGTAGTTCTTCATCTTCATTGCATGAATGAAATGAGATATCTGCTGTGCATTACTTTTATGATCAATGACAGTAATTGCAATTTATACTTTTCAAAAAAACATATTATGCATTCATCAATCAATTTAATCATCTTGATTTTGCAATGAACAGCTTCTAAATTGTGATTCTTTGCTCAAAATTCGTCAACACAATTCACTTTTAACTCAGAGTTTACTAATGCAAACACTTTTTGCAGACTCTTAAATGTAATGATTTCCATTGTGACAGGGAAGCTTAAGACATTTTTACATCAACTTTCCGCATTTATAACTGATATTGCAAGCTGAATGATATGCTTTAAACATTTTTTGAATTTTTTGAATTCTTATGTTTTTTTGCATCAGTTTTTAAGTCTGATTTGATGTTCATGAATTCATCTTTTAATCATTTAAAGCATGAATCAATGGTATGTTCTGATCGCTTGCAATAACAGCAATATTTTGATCAAATGGAGTTGTCGGATTTTGGAGTGTCATTTCATTTATATTTATTTTATAATCTATTATCAGTATTATTTCTGTTGTTAAAGTTTTAAATGAGGTTTTTAAAATTTGACTTTTCTTTAAATTTCTTCTGTTTTTCTGACAGATTTGATTCTGTCATTGTTAATTTTATAAAGAGTGGCATCATAGCTTAGCTCTTCTAGTTTGATTTTGTATTTGTCAAATTCTCAGTGTATGAAAGATAGAACTTTTATATAAAAATGTGATTTTCAACGATATTTGCTATAAAAATGCTGCAGATATCTTTCAATTGATTGTAAATATGAAGTAAATTGTTGAATTGTCTGATCTTTTTGTTGCGTTATTTTTCAGTACTGTCTATTTAAAACTTTTATCTGAATTAGTGACTTGACATTGCATTCAGCTAACAAATTCTTCCCATGATGGCAAAATTCACATATCATGTGTATGTTGATATCAACATTGTTGCATTTCAACATTGAAATGAGTGACGGCTTTGATGATCTTCTGATGATCATATTCATTATAGTAATCAAGATCACTGACATGAAAAGCAATAACAGCTGTAACAAAGTTTTCAAATTCTTTCATACTTTAATTTCAGAACTTTTCCACATCTCTCTGAAAAGAGTGACTGCTCATACTGAAATTTTAAATCTAATTGTTAAAATGATACCTGACTATATCGCCCACTGACAGTAGTCACAGCACTTTTCACTAAGGTGTTAGATGTTTATAGTATAGATTTCAGTGGTTTGAAAATGCTTGTGACATTTTCACAGTTACAATTCACATTAATTATGTCTCTACCATGACTCAGATATGCTGTAAATGTATTTTAAATGATTGAAATTGTTTTATTCAACTTTTATAGTAAAATATTGCATCAATGTTAAAGTCCTTTTCTTTTCAATCCGTAACTTTTTAATTCTTTTAATCACAGCTATTTTTTTAATTTCAATTGTATTCAGATCTTCAAAAGAGGTGTTCTCTTTTGAATTATATTTAAAATTTAACTTTATAAAAAAGAATGATGCTTGTTGCACACTTTCAGTGGCAGAGATGCACATTTCATAGTTTTCTTCAATGATGTTTATTGCTTCTGATTCAGCAGTGGCACAAGTACTGCGGATTCTGTGAGTAGAGGTCATAGTTATTACTCAACAAATTGTCATTTAAAGATTGAATGATTAGAAACTGTGAGAAATGATGACAGTGTGAAGAGTGAATAATGAAAGATAGTTATTATTATTATTATTTCTTCATTATAGATGTATGCAGTCCGTGACTATGACATCTATCTGAAATACTTCAGGATTTTTCAACTTAAGAATAAGCTAATATACAAAATCAATTTAATACATGCAAAAGCAGAATTCCAGCCCAGAATCAAACAATTAATCAAATTATTTAATTTAAGAAGGAATGTCAAAAAAATGACAACAGATCAATACATTCAATTTAAAACAAATGAAATAAAGAGTATGAAAAACAGTAGCTATTAAAAGAAAAGAAAGCATTCACAAATCAAACTTTTCAAAACAAGTCAAAATCAAAAATAATCAAAATGAAACAAATTTCAGAGTAAAAGTAACAAAATAAAAATAAAAACAAGAACAAAAATTAAAGCAAATACATAGAAACAAAAGAAAAAAAGAAAAACAAAAATTGAATTCATTATCAGATCAAACTATTCAATTGAAATCTTGTAGCAATATTTGATTCTTTCAAATATTCAATCAAGAATTCATTTCCAGTTTTTGTATTGAACAAAGGTTTTAAATTTAACTGTCTCAATTTAAACTTCTCTCTCAATCTCAATCTTAACTCTGTATGCTTTGTACAAAGTAAAAGAAGATGCTCTGGATTTTCATATAACTGACAATCTGAATATAAATCATTTAAATCATTTTTAATCTTTGTTAAATATGATTTAAAATAACCATGTCCAAGCTTTAGCTGCATTATTGTAGCAAAAAGTCTGAGAGCATTACTGTCTGCAATCATTAAATTCACACTCATCATTTCACATTATTTAAATGAGTGCAGAACAGATTTTATGAAAGATGTTGATAAAAAAAATACTATTCAAATTTTTAAAAAATAATAGAGAAATCAGATTTTAATTGATCTGTGTATTTTTTCAAATGAAATAAAATTGAGTTCTAATGACAGCAGACAGATGAATTATGACTTTATAATTTATTATGAAAACAAACAACTGATTAATTTCTCTGCAGCACTGAGCTGTAATACAGAGACAGTTGATGTAAATACATAATACAGCTTCTATTTTATATTATAAATGACAACATCAAATTTTGAATCTGACTTTGTCCGATCAATCATTTAAAATATACAAAGCAATGCAGCAATAAAGTTAAACTGAGTTTTTAAATATTGTTATGAACTGTTGAAACAGTACAATATCAGTCTGAAGCGATCTTCAAAGTATATGAAGATTGAAAGTAATGAAAAAACAGATTATCTGATTAATTAACAAGCAATTTCTCTTACAACAGTTTCATCTCACAGATCTGAAACTTTCTTCACAATCAGTGAAATTCACACAATGATCAGACAACTCCAGTTAAAAGATCAAATAGAAATGATGAAATGAAATTTATAACAAACTTTTTAACTGATATTGAAATTGAAGATTCAGTAGATCAATAATGAAATATTAGATAAAGACTCTTTTAAAACTCATCATATTGTAACATACTCTTCACTGCTGATTGACACTCTGCTTTTTACATGGAGATTTCTCATCATATCACAGATGCTTTCATCATGTGGATGTAAGATTCATCTGTATTTATGAATATAACAAAAACTCAAAGCATCTAATGCTCTATCAACATTTTCAAAAACACTTTCCACACTGATCAAAGAAATCAGTAGCAAAGCCACATAATTGAATTACAATCATCATCTATTTAAAGTTTCTCAGCTCCACAGAATTCATAGAGCTGTTGAAATGCATACAATTCTATATATGATATTGTATAAAATGAGATAAGTAAGAGTACAGCTCAGATAGACAGCACAACTGTATGATTAATTCAATCATACAGTTGATTCAATCAATACAATCAGTTCAATCAGTATGATTGATTTAATCAGTAATATATTTCATTTATCTGATTTGTCTCTCTGCTTTTAATGTTGATGCTCTTTCTGTGTCACTTTTCTGCTGCATTTCCTCTTCTTGTCATGAATGTGTGTTATGTGATCAGACAGCAATACTTTAAATATGATTCTTTATTTTCATTCAAATTTTCTCATCTTTCATTTGTTTTTTTTATTTATATGAATACTCAGCATCTTTCAACACACTTTTTTTCTTCTTTATATTTTCTTTGTTTCTCTTTTCTGCTTCACTCTATTCATTTCTTTTCTTTTCTCCTGTTAAAAAGAGTATATAGTTCTTCAATAATCAAAAAGTTCAATCTCTTTTTATCTTCTTTGTTAATCTTTCAGACACAGCAGCAGTGACCCTCTTAAAAGAGGTCACATTATAACTTTATCATGAATGATTATATGTCAGATCAGAAGTGAATGAGCAGTCAATTTATACTGAGTTTTCTCAAGAATTGTCATCTGATTTCTGTTTTCTCTTTTTGTGTATATAGAAATCTCTTTAGGCTTCTGAAGTGTGAGTGTTGCCTGTGACTTTTCTGAGATGTTAAATTTATACATACATACATACATTAATGATATTTTCTACTGTTTTGTATAAAACTGTGAATGTACACAGTTTCTTAAAGAGTTCCAAAGAAATCCAGAATCTTTAAACCATATCTGTGTAAAATAAAAAACAAATTTACATCAATTGTTACAAAATCTCAGTTATTTATAATTATCTCAGTATACAGCAGCAGACGGCTTCATTTGTTTTATAAATAATTACAGAATTTTCAGAGAATGTTTTTAATTATTTATATTATTCTTTTAATAACTCTATCAATCATTAAATGATACATTGTTGACAACTTTCAATTAATCTTTAGCAGCTGATATATACAGATTTAAAAAGCACCGATGAATTGACTGACTGTCTTTATTAGTTGATATATATATAATGAATGAAAATAGATTGTGTATATAATAAAATGAATTTCTGATAAAAACATCTGCAACAATCTCAGTGTTCATCTTGTCACACAGTTGTAGTATTACATCCTTATTAAGACAGTTGACAATAATTAAAATGTTCATAAAATCTCCATTTTCAAATAAAGAAATTGTAAAATTGATGATTATATTTCATCATATTCATTCAGAGATGATTAGCAGCTTCAGTATTTTTTTTAGTACTGACATCATATTATCATCAAATCACAGCAATCACAGTTGCATATAAACTGATGTACATTTTTTAACATATTCAGTCAGTAAAATTTTCAGACAATGATGCTGTATATAATCTCACATTATAAATATTCAATCATCAATGAATTATAAATTTCTTAAGATTCTGAATCAGAGATTCATTGTCTATTTCAAAAGTGTAGACAATTATCATCAATTGAGTATGCTGGGATGTTCATTTTTGAGTATACATTTGAAAGATTCAGTTCTGGAAAACCTTCCTGCAATTGATGAGGATCAAGAGTTGGATGATGACCGCATATAATTCTCAGGTCAATGGCCAAAGTGAATGTAGCAATCTAACAATCAAAATTACATTATGAATGATTCTGATAGGCAAATAAATATGAAGCTGGCTGAAGCACCCTACTTCCACAGATAGAGTTAACTCTAAATTCAGTTGCTGCCCACTCAACCTCCATTTCACCCTTTCAATTGATGACAGGGGTGAAGTCAAAATGGCTGTTCTAATCAACAAAGAGACTACCACAGATGCCACAGAGTTTCTCACTGAGCAGAAGATAAGAAAGAATATATTGAAATAATATACACTCATTCAAATAAAAATGACAAAAATGTTCAATCACAATCATCCATTCATCTATTATTCAGATCAGTGATTGAATATTTATTAATTTTATCTGAAAGAGCTATGCAGTGAAGAGATCATTAAAATTATTTTCTTTGAGAATAGACCTCTTTCACATCATTGAAAAAAAATCTAAAGTCATATTTTAATTGAAGCTGTCAACCAGCTGGTGGATGCATCTGATGATCTCAACCATCCATCTAAAAAGAACAGAACTGACAGAGGTGAATATAACCCATTCATTTTCAAAATCAATGATCATTGATAGTCAGTTGCAATTTGAGATCAAAAGAATCATAGAAGAACATGAAGAAGACAGCAGAATTTACCTTCAAATCAAATGAAGAGAATATGATGACCTCACATTTCCACCTTTCAATATCATTGCACAAGACACTGCAGAATTGGTCAAAGCTTTTATGGCCAAGAAACTACACGGGCGACTGTGTAAGAAATAAAACAAAAGAAAAAACAAAGAATTGAGAGGCAAGAAAAGAAAAGAAAACAAAGAAAACAAAGAATTTCATTCATTTTACTTACATCAAAGAAAAAAGAAGCAATAACATTCCTTCCACATTACATTCACACCCATACTTCAATCAAGTAAAAGAATCAGCAACAAGCAAAAAATCAGAGGCCTTTCACCTCAGAGTGAATAAAGAAAATACCATCACTTAATTTTCACTCTGCTCAGCTTCCGCTCTACCCAGCTTTCTACCTCACCCCATCTTACTAACCATTATGATGAATACTCTCTATCAATTGTCCTTAAGCTCATGCTGCAATTTAGCTTCTTGGTTGATGAGGCGTGCATCTCAGAATGTAATATCAGTGGATAATTTCTCTTGCATGAGATTGTGAAAAAGTGCATCCTTGAGCAACCTGAAAAAGCAGTTTTCAATGATGATATCACTCACATGAGACACCTCATCAGCAAAGAGTCATGATCCACCCGTGCAGTTTGAACCTCATTTAAATTGTATTTATTAAGATTGAGTGAATATTCAAACACTTTTAAATTCTGCATCATATAATACACCTTGCATTCATCTGAGAACAGAATCAATAACACTGCTCACTGCTCATTTTAATTATATTCATTTCCTTGACAGAAGTAGACCCCACAGCTTTCTCATTGAAGCAAATATATTTAACAACCTTCAATGTAAATGGATCTACTGCCTTGCATTTTAACAGATCAAATATTTCCATCGCAGAGAGATCATTCTCATTAACAATGTTAATCACTCCCTTATTCAAATTCCATACTCTTTTCTTACTTACTCTTTCTTTTGAGGGTGAGTGTTCTCACTGAGGAACCCTCATTTTCCGCATCACTACACCCAGCATCAACCTCATTCATTTCCATGATCAATCTTTTAAAGTCAGACACACCTTCAACAAGTAGTAAATTGTCTGTGTTTTTTTCAGACTTCATCAATGACAGTGATTTAGACTGCAGTGAGTGTCCTTGTTGTTTCATTGACAATTAATATAAAATTCATGATCTTGACAATTTGTAAAACCATCCACAGGTGTCATCATGCATTCAATAAAACAATCATGATCAGTGCTGCAGAATTCACAAGAATTAGATGTGAGCTCACTGCAAATTTGAAGAATGATTACATTGTGATTAACATTGCTTTTCAAATCAATTATCTGAGGTATAATGATCCCTTTGTTGCTCATCTTTCAATGTAACTTGCACAGTGGGGGTTGCTTGCTCAATTTCTGCAGCAATTGTTGATTAATTAAAATGAAGAATTCACAATTGACAAAAGACATTGTCTCAGTTTGCTTAGATAGCTGTTCAATAATCAATACCACATTTGAAAGTTCTTCAATTAACAGATTGCAGCTAATGATCATTGTGAGATAAGCAGAGTGATCATTGAAATGATAATGCAAGCCACTGCTATCATCATTGTGCAGGCCCTGCATTTGAGAGATATTTCAAGCTCAAGACACAGACTTTTCATTAATGTTCTTTCATTTGATGCCTTCATGAAATCTTCTCTCTTACTTGACTGTCTTTCATCAGACTCTCTTGACCTCTGCAGTTGGTTTAAAATTCTCTTCATTAAACTCTGAGTCGACTTCTGTTCTTTCAATCATCTCAACAATCACAACATCCATCTTTTCATTTAGAAATCTGCTGTCATTCAGTCAATTTTTCAGTATTTCTGTAAAAAAGATGATAAGCTTTCAATTCAAATCTGCATTCTTTATAGAAACATCATTTTTCTCTGCACTCACATCAACTGCAACCACTTTCACAGAAGTACCTCTGTGCTCTGAATTCTCACCACTCAATCTCTTTTACAATCATGCAGAACATCAAAGCAGTGCATTTGCTGCAGTATATTTCAACAATAAAAATGTCAATAAAGGTTGATCATTTATTTCAGAGTGAATGTGGATTCTGATATTGACAGAATTAAACAAGTTGAATTCATTCATAATTTCTTTTTTTAATTGCTTTCATTTTTTTCATTGCTTTTCTGTATTTTTTTCATTTTCTGTCTTTTGTTCACTTTCCTTCTCATCATTTTTCCTCTCTCTATCACCTTCTTCATTCATCTGCAGAAGAGCATCTCGCTCATCTTGACTGAGGTTATAAAAAATCTGTTCAATAGATTTTCTCATGTCTTTTATCTTCATCTCACTCTGAGTCATTATCTCTGTATATTTAGTGCTTGCAGTATGCAAATAATTAAATCGCTCTGAATGGATGAATCATTGCTAAAAAAGTTGAAAGTGTTTTGATGAAAGCAAGAGGGGGTGAGAAGCCTTCTTTTATAGATAAAGATTCAGCCTTCATCTAAATGATGAAAGCTCTCTGCTATTCAGAAAATCTTTCACTCTGCTCTATCATCTCACTTCTCATCACACAAGAAATCTCTTCTTGATCAAATGCATCAAAAAATCTTCCCTTTATTTTTTTGAATTTTTCATTCATTCTTTGGAATTCTTTGACAATCTCCTTCTTTCTCTTATTTGTTTTGCAATTCAGATCTTTCAACCTCAATCTCATTGTTCTTCCACCTCTACATCCTTTCACTCTTTATATGAACAAATTAATTGTTGATTAAAATACTCTATCATTTAATTTCTTTTTTTTACTGTGATATTTGTCTGATGTCTGCATTGTCTCAGCCCTTTATTTACCCACTCTGCTGCTTTGTATGATATCAAACAGTGTCTTACATTGCTCTGACTGCTTTATCAGATTTAATGTTTGCATGTCTATCAGCTTCTTTCAACATTGTTCTTTCAATGTTATTTCTCTCATTTACAACTATCTTTTTTTTCAATAAAGAAATTGTGATATTTTATTTCTATTCTTTCTTCTGCTTTGTTTTTTTCACTTCTGCATCATTATTTCTTCTATTCTTTCTACATGCTGCGATCGCTCCTTCCTCTGAAGTAGATCGCTGACAGAAATGATTATATATATATAGAGGCGTTCACCCACCCTTCTAGATTAGAGAAACACATGAATTATTCTATAATTGAACGGCGTACGCCATATAAAGGAGATGTGATCACAGATGAAAGAGAAAAAAAAAAAACAGATAAAATAAGAAAAGAAATAGAATACAAAGGAATTAGAATATTAGAGAGAACAGAGAATAAGTATAACATGAAAATTTATATGTGAATGTGTATAAAAAAAGAATGATATCAGAAGTTGAAAGATTCAGAAGAAGTAATAAAGATAATAATAAAGTAAAGAATAATGTGAATAACTGCAATGATTGCAATCAACAGCAATAATAAAGATAATACTAGTAATTTAGACAAAGAATTCAAAATAAGAAATCTGTCTTTCTCTGCTTTATAACAATTTCAGTCTTTCAATCTCCGAGATCATTTGAATCTCTTGTTCTGAAAAAAGTAGAAAACAGATAACAAGAAAAGTCATCAATTGATTTACTTGACTGTATAATAAAGGGAATCTGAATACTCTTTTAAAAGTGTTAAAACAGTATAGTTCAAGAATAAGCTTAGAAACTTCAAGCTGAATTTGATGTGTTCCACTGAATAATGATTTAAAGTGGGGTGCTATGCCTCTGTGGATGGCTGGATGGAATGGGGCAAAAAGCTCATCTTTGATGAATATGTGTCTATCAAGCAACCTTCTCAATGTTCATTTTATACAGTATCTAGTGGTGTACTGTGATCTGTGATTGGAATTGAAAAAGAAGACTCTTTTCCAGAATTGAAGAAAAAAGATCAAAGTATAGACTTGTGAAGCATATTCTTCATGATTATATATGCCACTGCATCATCAATAAAATTAGAAACAGCTTCAAACAAATGTTTCTGTTTCAATACATTATAACCAATTCAATGTAGTCCTTGAAATTGGACAACTGCAGTTGATTCAACAGAAGTTTCAATCAGTGAATGTAATGATAGTGACTGTTTCATCTTTGTTCTAAAGAGAAGCCTCTTCTAATTCAAGAATAGTTGAAACTATGATGCTGTTCAAAGCAGTTGATTTCTTTGTAGCTAGTAAATATGATATCACTTTGTAAATGTATTAAATGCATGGATAGAAAGAATGAGAAGAATGAGAAGAAAGAAGAAGTGTTGAAAAAATAAAATGAGATTGATATTGAATTGTCTATTCTGATAATCTCAGATTGTCAATGAAAATTTCTGAAATGGAACAAGGGACTGCAGAGCCTCTTTATGGCAATTGAGACATTTTTATTGTTGATACTCATATAATTTCTTCATCAGTGTGTAAACATGTTATATTTAATCTTTCATATTAAAAGATACTTAGATAGTTAGTGCCTTTAGTTGTTCTTTGTATTTAGACAAGAAAAAGTAGAATGAACAGATTGTCAGTGTCTGAATTCCTTGTTTCAATTTGTTTAACATCTCTAGAGCTAAATTTCCTGCTCTGCTGATGAGAGGGGTTAAATGAAAATGAATGAATTCTTCATTGAAAACAATGTATCTTAACAAGTTTGCAGTTAGAGATGCATCAATTGAAACTGAAGAAATGTATTCCTTTTCTCATTTTATATACAGTCTTCAAGTTTTTAATCAGATTTTAATAAAGAATAAAGCTGTGTCTAATTGCTTAGTGTGATCAAAATAAAAGTAAATATTTGAATAATATCAAATTCAGAACAGATCTTGATAGTAGTTTTTAAAGTATATAATGAAAAGTTCAGATTCTTCATTTCTCTGCTTTAGAAGTAGTTCCTTCTCATCAATCAGTGTAAATGAAATTCTCTCTCAAGAAGAGATATGATATATGTATGTATGTATAAATTTAACATTTCAGAGAAGTTGTGGGCAACATCTGCACTTTAAAAGTGTTTTAAAGAGCATGGGGATGTGCTACACTGAAGAGATTTCTATATATATAAAAAGAGAAAACAGAATTCAGATGACAATTCTTAAAAAAACTCAGTATAACTGCTCATTCGCCCCAGTGGCCGAATAGGTAATGCGGCCACCAGGTAGCGCCTTGGTGTAGGGACTTAAGGCGCGTGGGTTTGAAACTCACAAGGGGACAACATTACATCCGGAGCTAACTTCTCAGCTTTTAAAATAAAGAGATGTGAACTTGTTAAATAGATATCTTCAGATGAATTTATTATCTGATTTAATTTATTGTTTCTGAGCTGGAAATTTGTATCATGAATATCAAATCCTGTCTTTCATTAATTTTTCTATATTTCTGTTATATTCTTGACATCATTCAACACTAAGCATTCCTTTTATATAACCAACTCTTGCCTGTATTTAATATTACATAAGGACTCGTCATAAGCACTGTTTGTATATGAGTATAATGAAAGAATAATAATAATAATAATAACTGCTCATTCATTTCTGATCTGATGTATAATCATTCATGATAAAATTATAGTGTGATTTTTTTTTAAAGAAGTCATCACTGCTGTGTCTGAAAGATTAATAAAGAAGATAAAAAGAGATTGGGTTTTCTGATTATTGAAGAGCTATATACTCTTTTTAACAGAAGAAAAGAAAAGAAACAGAAAGAGTAAAGCAGAAAAGAGAAATAAAGAAGAAATAAAAAAGTAAAAACTATATTGAAAGATGCTGAGCATTTATACAAATAAAAAAGAACAGATGAGAGATGAGAAGAGATGAATGAGAAAGAAAAATCATATTCAAAATACTGCTGTCTGATCATATAACACACATTCATGACAAAGAGAGGAAGTGCAGTAGAAAAATGATGCAGAGAAAAGTATCAGCATTGAGAATAAAGAAGCAGATCAAATAAATAGAATATATTGATTAAATCAATTATATTGATTGAACAGATTGTATCAATTGAATTGAATGTATTATTAATTGAATTGAATGTATCGATCGAATTAAATGTATCAATTGAATTGATTGTATCAATTAAATCAATTGTTATTATTATTATTATTCTTCTTCCGTTATACTTGTATGTGTAATGAGCGTACTTCGATTAACGATCTAGCACTATTCTATGAAGAGGGTTTTTATAAAAAAAAGATTGAAATGAAAGAATATCAAAAGCTGTCTCACAATGAACCGCGGAGTGAAAGAATGTTAAAGACTATTGTAATGCACTTGCTTATTATTTCCCTATTATATTAATAATCTTTGCTTATTCTTACCTCTTTCCATTATGTTCTCGCTACCGCTATTTCTATATGTATATATATATGAATGTATTTCACACATCTTTTTTTTCTTTCTTTTCCTTCTTAGCGATTAGCTACAACAACTATTATTATTACTACAATTACTATTCTTATTATCATCCACTACACTATCTACTATCTTCCACTATTCACTCTTCACACTGTCATCACCCCTCACAACTATGCAGAAGAATCGTTAAAAACTATATGAATGCAGAGCATGAAATAAAAGAATGTTAAAAGCAATATAAAAGAATCATTAAAAATTACACAAGTGTGAAATGTGAAATGAAAGAATATTAAAAACTATACAGAAGAATTGTTAGAGATTATATGAACACAAAATATAAAGTGAAAAAACATCAAGAATTACACAGAGTCACAATGATAAAAACAAATGAGTGTAATAAAGAAGTTGATTGTGTAAGTTTTATTAACAAATGCTAACTTATCACATTATCCTCTTCTACTGAAATGAGTGAGGATTTGTAGATGTTGAGAGCGGTGGTGTTCTTCAAAGTGAATGTGGGTTCCCAAATCGGACGATTGTATTCTACTCATTTGATGAGGTATTCACAGCGGTGGTGGTTGGTTCCATTGTCAAGAATTGCTTCAATTTCCCACTCAAGTTTGTTATCTTCTTTTACAATGACAGATGACTGTCAATTGAAGGTTCTCTGTGAGAGGAATGGATACTCAGCCGCGGGTTGAAGCAGGTTTGTATGAAAGATGTTGTGAATGTCAGATGGAATGTTGAGTTGATATTTGTGTATATTTAACACTTTTTTCACTGTATATTTGATGTGATGATAATTTAGTGTATGTGAGAGGTGATCTGTTTTTATATTTTTGAGATTCAGTCAAATTTTGTCTTTTACATGATATTAGATTGCAGAACTTCTTCTGATGTTCATTTGATTTTTATAATTTTATTCAATGCTGATTATTTTGAAATTTCTGCTCATTTATGAGCTTTCTTTAACTTACTTATTCACAATGTTTTCTATTGTTTGTATGAGGCTGTGGGGGTATGCAGTTTCTCAGAGAATCTCAGAGAAGTTCAGAACCTCTAAATTATATTCATATAAAAAAAAATTAGTTTATATCTGTTATGATGAAATTTCAACTGTTAATTGCAATCTCAATGTGTGGCAGCAGATCATTTCAGTTGTTTTGTGTGTAATTGCAGAATTTACAGAGAATGTTTTTTATCGTTTATATCATTCTTTCAATAACTTCATCAATCTCTAAGTGATATGTTGTTGATAACTTTCATTCAATTTTTAATAATTGATATACACAAATTCAGAGTGCATTGATAAATTGACTGTTTCTATCTGACACAATGAATGAAGGTAGATTATGTATATGATAAAATGAGCTTTTGATGAAGGCATCTGCGATTACTTTAGTGTCCATCTTATCAAATCACAGAGCTGTAGTATTATACCTTTATTGAGTCAGTTGACAATGACTAGAATGTTTGTAGAACCTTCATTTTTAAGTAAGAAAACTGCAAAATTGATAATTACATCACATCAAATTCACTCAGAGATGAGTAGAAGCTTCAGCATTTTTTTTCAATGTTCACATCATATTGTCACTGAGCTGCAGTGATCACAGTTGTATATGAATTGATGTATGTTCTTTAACATATCTGATCAATAGAATTTTTGAGTGATGATGTTATACATGATTTCACATTCTGAATGTTTTCATCAATGAGTCATGAATTTTTTACATGATCTGTGTTTGTAGAGGTTCTGAATTGAAAATCCATCATTTATCTTGAAAGTGTAAGCAGTTGTCATCATTAATTGAATATGCTGAAATATCTGTTCTTGAATATACATCTGTGAGAAATTGAAATACTTTGCTTTATACAGCTTCAATAATCTGTTGTCAGAATTCATCTGCTTCTGTGTTAGTCTTCATTGTTCTTTAAATGAGGGCTCTTGAATTTGAAATTGATTGATATGTATGTAAAGTTCATCTGATTATGTAGAATCTTCTATGATGGTAGAGTTGATTAACTGATGCTTTTAATGTTTCTATCTGTCATTCAAATCATCAGATGGTATATTTTGTTTTCAGTAAGATAGAGTATTTATAAAAATGTTCTTTATTTTAAATTGATAATGAATTGTCAATGAAAAATGATTAAAGAATAATGATCAATGTATATTTTCAGTGAGCTTATAAGTGATTGTGAAATACTCTAGATTTTTATGATCAGTAACAATCTCAAATCTCTCAACATTTATGAATTCAAACTTTTATTTTTTGAAATATTGTATGATCACTATAAGCTTCTTGTTGTAGATTTCATAATTGCATTCAGCAGATGACATCTTTTTCATGATGAAAGCATAAAATTGTAGAACATCTTCATTATCATATTACATCAATGCTTCATCTATTATATAATCTGAGATGTCTATTTCAAGAATCATATGCTTATCGGAATTGAATGATTGTAGCATTGAAGCATTTATGAATAATCACTTCAGCCTTTTGAATGCTGTGTCTGCTTGATTCATTCATTGAAATACAATGTCTTCTTGAGTCAGATTCATCAATGGTTGTACAATATTAGAGAAGTTCTTGATGAATCTTTAATAAAAGTTAATGAACTAGAAAGCTTCTAGCCTCTTTTACTAAGACTGATGCCTTTCAGTTGATCGCTTCCACCTTCTTAGAATCCATGTGTACATTTTTTTCACCTTTGATGATGAATCTCAGATAAATTGTAGATTTAATCTTAAAGTTGCATTTATCAATGTCCATCTGTAATCCAGCTTCGCGTAAGCGGGTAAGCACTTGTACATGCTTGCAATGCTCAGTGAGTGACCCATCCATGAAGATTAGAATATCATCCATGTATGCTGATGTGATCTCATTCAGCATGTCTTGTAAAGCCCAATTGATATATTTCTGAAATGTACTTGAGGCATTCCAGTTCAAAGGAGGTCACTGTTCATTCAAATAAATCATAACATGTGTGAAATGCTGTTAACCACTCATCGCCTTTATTGATCCTTATCTTGTAGAAGGCTGCTGATATATCAAGCTTTGTAAATCATTTTGCTTTTTCTATTCATTCAAGTGTTTCATTGATGAGTGGGAGAGAGTATCAGTCCTTTCATGTGATTCAGTTGAGTTCTTGATAATCTACACAGAATCATAAACCTTCTTCAGATTTCTTTGCAAATAATACAGATTCTGCAGCAGAGAAATTGCTAATTTGAAACAAATCTTTATCTAAATAATTCATTGAGTGTTTTTTATAAAACAAGAAGCTCATCATATGATATACTGTAGAGAGAGTTTCAGAATGATTGTGAGTCTTTGCTATCTTCTTTAATGAACTCAATTGTATGATTTATATCATATTCTCAGTGGGAGGGAAGCTTTTCAGCCGCTTTTTCATCAAATATGTCTGTGAAATTCTTATATGATTTGAAGAGTTCTTTGTGAGATTTCATGAAATTCTTAGACTCTAATTTTTCTAATGTTTTCTTGATATCTGCTATACTGACAGTGAACACTTGGACATTCTTCTTCTTGTATGTTTGATGAATTGGTAGTAGCTTGAATGCTTTTACTGATATCTGAGTGAGATCAGTGATTCTGTAATATTCTTTTCATAAACACAGCTTTAAGAAAAATATTGGGGGTATTTAAAACCTCTTCAATTAAAACTATGGAGATTGAAGCCTCTCTATCACCACCACAAGTGAGATTTGATAAAATCTGTATGAATTATGCTCTCAGAATTATGAAGATATCCCAATCATTCAATTAGAAAAAGAGTCTCAACGTCTTTTCCAAGTGAATCAACTGGAGTAGATTTGAATTGGGAGTCATATTTTGATTGAAATGATGAAATAAATTCATCTGATAATTCAACATCTGTGCAAAGAAAGAAGATACCATCTCAGTTATTTAGAATTTGCTCCATGATTAAAGACAGTTTCTCTAATTTAAATGTGGAGAAAGTGGTCTTTGAAAATCTCTCTCCTTGGAAGAAAGATCTTGTCAGTCTTATTGATTTAAATATTAGTCAACTTTCAAAAGAAGTTCAGACTGGACAACATCTAAATCTTCTAAAACAAATGAGAAACAAAGCAATTCTTATATACACTGATGGCTCAAAATGTGAGAAAACAGGCAATCTTGAAGCTGGAATAGCATATTCAAAAAATGATAAAAACTATATTCTTGATTGTTGACAAATTGGAAAAGAGTCAGAAGTTTTTAATGCTGAATTATTTGCAATTTCAAGAGCTTTCAAATTGGTTGAGATGAAGATTGAATAATGGAAAATATTTGAGCATATTTGAATATTCTCTGATAGTCAAACTGAGCTTAAAAGACTTCAAAGTAATAAAATCAGTAGTGGACAGTCAATGCTAGAGCTGATTTTGAAAAGTCTTCAAAATATTCAAAGAAAAATCTCATTCAATTATTCTATTCATCTTCACTGGGTGCCTGCTCACATGGGTATGTATGGCAATGAAATGGCTGATAAAGCTGCAAAAAAAGCAACTGAATTGGAAGTCTGCTTTCAAAGAATTGTAACATGAGCTTTTATTAAGAGAAAAATAAGAGAATCATGTTTGCAAAAATGGCAAGATATCTGGTTTTTACAAAAAAAGTGTACATTATTCCAGGGTTGAAACTAAGCCAAAATGGAAAGCTTGCTCAATAAAATGTAAAAAGAAACTTTTGCTACAATAATGCAGCTAAAACTTGGACATGGTTATTTTAAATCATATTTAACAAAGACTAGAAATGATTTAGGTGATTTATGTTCAGATTGTCAGTTATATGAAAACCCAGAGCATTTTCTTTTACTTTGTACAAAGCATACAGAGTTAAAATTGAGATTGAGAGAGAAGTTTAAATTGAGACAGTTAAATTTAAAACTTTTGTTCAATACAAAAACTGGAGATGAATTCTTGATTGGATATTTGAAAGGATCAAATATTGCTTAGTTTGATTTGATAATGAATTCAATTTTTGTTTTTCTTTTTTTCTTTTGTTTCTATGTATTTGCTTTAGTTTTTGTTTTTGTTTTTATTTTATTTTGTTACTTTTACTCTGAAATTTGTTTCATTTTGATTATTTTTGATTTTGACTTGTTTTGAAAAGTTTGATTTGTGAATGCTTTCTTTTCTTTTAATAGCTGCTGTTTTTTATACTCTTTATTTCATTTGTTTTAAATTGAATGTATTGATCTGTTGTCATTTTTTTGACATTCCTTCTTAAATTAAATAATTTGATTAATTGTTTGATTCTGGGCTGGAATTCTGCTTTTGCATGTATTAAATTGATTTTGTATATTAGCTTATTCTCAAGTTGAAAAATCCTGAAGTATTTCAGATAAATGTCATAGTCACTGACTGCATACATCTATAATGAAGAAATAATAATAATAATAATCAACTCAGAAACAATAAATTAAATCAGATATTAAATTTATTTGAAAATATCTACTTGACAAATTCACATCTCTTTATTTTAAAAGTTGAGAAGTTGATTTTGACTATAATATTGTTCTTTCATGAGTTTCAAACTCACATGCTTTAAATTCTCATTTCAAAATGTTATTTGATGATTGTATTATTCATTCAACCACCGGGGCTCATTTTGTGTTTTGTTATAATGTAATTTTTAGTATTTTTTTTATTTCATTTCTTTTTTTATAAAAATTTTTTTATATGATTTTTTCTTTTAATCTTCTTTCTCTTTCTTTCTTTTCTTAATTAATTCATAAAGTGTATTAGAATAGTGCTAGTCATTAATTAAAGTACACTTTTTATAGAATATAATGATATTTAAATATTTCATTAAATTATTAAAATTTTTCATTAATAACAATGAGAATGATTAAATTTCTGTATGTAACTTGTTTTGAGATGATTTAAGTTAAGATAGCTAGCATGGAACATTCATAGAAATACATCATGCATGTTGATGTGTGGGGGGATGTTGGGCAGGGGTGGCCCTCCACCGCACGTGATTACCCCTATGTATCGTTGTTAGCTCGCGATCACACAATGAGAAGATCAACCATCTCACACGTTATCCTCCCACACGAACGGGCGGTATTGGTTGCGTAAGTTAACTACTAACGGGTGCTAACCCGTCACACTTTCATCATATTTGAATCGCAAAATATGAAACAGAGGTTACACAAGCAATATAAAGTTGTCTAATTGTCTGAAAAGAATAGGCCTCTTTCAGTATTTGAGAGTCTTCCCTCCCTACCCAACTTGGCGAGTATCAAGCCTCGGGAGCTCAAAATGAATGCCTGTTTCACGTTTCTCCTGAGGAGACGAATTCAATTAGCTCTTCGATCATGTTGGCTAACAGACACAATAACAGGAACAAAATATAAGCAGCTATTACCGATTCTAGCGTTGTTCCTTTCACCCTAAGCGCTGAATTCTTGACTAAGCCAAGGTCCATTGAGAGGAACTTAGCCTTGGTTGCAGGCGCATTGGAGGCAAGTAATAGCCGTGGATATGGCGAAATTGGCGATGGAAGGTTTGGCGGTGTGATATCGGAGAATCGAGCATATTGGGAGTAGAATTTAGGTTGTGAAACGGGTGAGATTTTGAGAAACAATGTGTATGAATGATGTCATTGGTGACCCATAAGACAACCCGGGTTGGATGAGGGTAATCAGGACAAATAAATGACTATTTAAAACATAGCGGATTGTAAACCTTTATTTTTACATACATGTTGTCCACGCACCGGGTCGAAAAAGAGAGGCCGGGTTTCTGACCCAATACATTCGATGTCGAAAAACAGCCAACGTCTACCATCCCCCAGAACAATCAATAATCATAGAACCCCTTGGAGGACTTTTTGCCCATCCAACCAGCATCAACCATCTTCTTCAACAATCCTGCGGGCCGATATTTGCTATCACCAGTCTCGGTATGCAGCACATTCATAATAGCCAAGCACGTATCCAAACCAATGAAATCAGCCAGCGTCAGCGGGCCCATTGGCACATTGGTACCGTACTTCATGATGCTGTCGATATCCTCCTTAGTGCCAATACCGTTCTCCAGACACATGATCGCTTCATTTACATATGGCATGAGGATACGATTGGCTAGGAAGCCAGGAGAATCGGTGGAGCGGGCCGGGATCTTGCCCATGCGTTTGACGAACTCCATGGCAGTGTCAATGGTTTCCTGGGACGTTTGTAGGCCCGTGATGATTTCCACGCCCTTCTGGACGGGGACGGGGTTCATGAAGTGGGTGGAGATAACTCGCGACGAGGCAGACAGGTCTGTAGGGTTCTTGGTGGTTGCAGCGGCGATCTTGGTGATGGAGATGGAGGATGTATTTGTGGCAAGGATGGCGTGTGAGGGAGCGATTTCAGCTAGTTGGGCGAAAATGGATGACTTGAGCGCTGGGATTTCGGGAACGGCTTCTATTACGAAGTCTACGTCTTCGAGGTCGGAGAGGTTGGTGCTGGGTTTGATCATCGAGCGGATTTGGGTGGCGTGGTCTCTGGTAATACGCTCCTTTGAGACGTCTTTCTCAAGTAGCTTTTCTATTTTGTTGTTTGTTGGTCGGCGGAGTTAGATCCCTAAATCCTCAATTGAGTGCGTTGTGCAATTGTATGAGGCAAACCTGCAAATTGCATCCCCTTATCGATAGAAGCTTGGGAGTTATCAATCAGGGTTACGGGTACGCCAGCCTTTTGGGCGGTAACTAGCGCAATCCCCAGACCCTATTCCACAGCATGTTAATATTCAATTGACAATGTATCCGGTATATCAATACGTACCATTTGTCCAGCTCCGATAACTCCCACCTTTTTCACCTCCGCCGCTGCCTGAGCAATTGGGGATGTACTGAAGGATCTCGAGGCGATTGAGCAGCCCGCATTGGCGATGCACCATCCTACAGTAACGCGGAACATCGTGACAGGTGAATGAGTAGTGATAGAAGAACAGCTCCCCATGCAAAAAAAACTTAGCGGTCGGCAAAGATAAACTTGGATATGGAACAGGGTGTATGGCGTGGTGTTATCACATGATAATAGGTCAATGGTTCTGGGGAGATTCGGTTATTCTCGGAGCCAGTATCCTGTTACAGCACGCTTTTGTCCCAGGTGAGCTTGGCAATAAAAGGTGATTCCCAGCCCAATGCTGGAAGTTAATAATTCCGTTCCTGATTAGTCAGTCACACGTCAGAAACGCGAGTTTACACACGCGAAAAATGATTGGACATCGAAATTGAATCAGAGCCGTAAACACTGGCAACGATATGATATCAAGACAGAAAACCACAACACCATCTGCTAGATATGACATTGATACCCTATTAGCAATATCCCAAACAATATGGAGCCAGAGTCCATTCAATCAGGGCAGGTGGTGGATCCTGAAGTCCGCGCTTATGTCTACAATCTCGTTTCTGCGGTAGGTCTATCGGGAAGGAAGCCAACCCAACTAATCATTAAAGTTTAATGGAAAGCTGACAGGATGATGAATTCTTCATATAGCTTGGAGGCTCTGGTAGTAGCAATACAGGGAAATATGTCTTGGGGGACGATGCCCTTGCCTGTTTGCGCGATATCAAAAAATGGCTCAAGTTCTACGACGAGAAGGCGAACCGTATGGACGTGGCCAGGTGCTTAGCGGAAACTAACCTCGTAAATCGAGACTTGATTCCGATTCTCGCACTTTTGGGGGATGATATACATGATGATAAGTACAAGTCGAGAGTTTCGTTGGCTTGTTGTAAGTGCTCTGCGCTCTCACACCCCTCTTCCCAACTCATAATTTGTGAGTGCTGCTGATATGCTTCATTTTAGTGGAATTGCTTGTTCCTCTAACATGGCCGCTCGAGATCCATAGCCAGATGACAGTCAATCATCATAGACATATACCATACTTGCAGCATTCGCAGGTTTTGTATAAGCGTGGGATTCTTGGAAATGATGCCACGGCCACTCTACGAACAATTATCCGTATTGCCTTGCCAAGCATGACCACTCCACGATCAGACCGTTCCTCGCGAGACGAAGGGATTCTAAAATTAATGCTGTACCTATTCAGAAATATTGCGATAGTAACGCCTTCGCATCTAACTGCCGAGGGCGACGAGGAAGAAGCGTCGAAGTCCGCTACCATAAACGTATTTCAACAACAGGATGTATTTGCCCTTCTACTAGCAATGTGCTCCAGTATAGGAGAAGATTTTATTTACCAGGATGTGGTTATTCTAGAGATTCTATTCCATATTGTTAAGGGGGTCGATATAAAGAAGCTGTTCATGAATGATACTCAACGAAATATTGCGGGAACGGATGATCTTGAAGCTCTCCTGGATAAGGAATCACATTTAAAACGGGAATACGCCAAAACTGCCCCGACCAGGCATGGGCGATTTGGCACGATGATCTGGGTGAAACGAGATGATGAAAAAGTATCCACTGTTTCCGGCCAGGACGTACTCAAAGACGACTGGACGACGATGTTGAAAATGGACAAATCAAAAAAGTGGGATAGGCCGAAACATAGAAAGGGGGACATTGACACGTCGGTGAATAACTTTAATGTGCCATCTCCCTTAACGCCGCTGGCGACCAAACATTTAAGAACATTCGTTGAAGAGTTTTTGGACTCTGGTTTCAACCCACTCTTCTCACATATCCGCAAAGCCATTGAACGGGAGGCCGACCGCGTGACCGAGTCCACACCACGTCACTTCTTTTATGTAGTCGCTTGGTTCCTTGAGGCTGAAAGGGCTCGGCGTACCCGCCAACAAGAAATTCGCCAGCAAAATGCACATCCTTCGAGGGATTTTGAACCGGACGGTTTCCAACTCGTTGCAAGCGTTCTCAACCAAGAAACTTTCATTGCTTTAACCAGACATATGCAAAACTGTTTAGATTTCAAGGATTGGCAGGATCTGAACGCCAGCATGCGGTGTTTTACGCAAATCCTTCTGACGGTCCAGCAGATGTTGCATTCTGACATTGCTGAAGATCAAGACATTGCTGAAAATATATTGAGCAGAATATTCTATGAGGAGACAACACATGACAAGATATTGGCTATATTAAGAGTCTATGAAAGCCAAGGGTTCTGGTATTTGGATGCTTGCACTGAACTAGCCCATGTCTTCTTTCGATTATTGGAACAGTACTCGAAGCAGAATGAATATATGCAGATTCGATCTCGGCGACGAGCCAGGCGCAAACAACGTAAGAAAGCGGCTCCCAATCCTGAAAATGGCGAAGCTCAAGATGGTGACGAGTCCGAAGCCGAAGACTTGACCATGGAAGATGCAACTAAGACGATAGTGGAAAGATCTTTCAATTTCCAACGTTTCGCGGCTAAATTTTGCACCCAAAACTCTGTCAACACATTCCTTGCATTAACAGCATATTATAGGGAGCTCAACGAGGAGCAGTTGAAACGAGCACATCGATTTTTCTATCGCGTGGCTTTCAAGCAAGAGTTAAGCGTGTTGCTCTTCCGCGTGGATATAATTTCGCTGTTTTATAAGATGATAAAGGGTCCGAGAGGCCTTGATTCGACTAAGCCAATTTATGTCGAATGGGAGGAGCTCACACGACGAATTATTAGAAAGCTCGTCAAGAAATTAGAAGAACGCCCGGAGCTTATCACAGAAATACTATTTAGTAAAATTAACGCCACTGTCTTCTACCTAGAGTATGGCCATGAGAGACAGACACTGTCGCAATCGAAGGCTGCTGCTGAGTTGGAGGTGAAGCCCGGTGCTGCCAATACACTAGATTCTAAATTAGGCATTGTAGTAGCAGCTCTGCTCCTGGAAGGAAAAGAGAGCCTAGTACAATGGTTAATTAAAACCATTGACACTGCGGTAAATGAAAGGAGAAGCTGGGAGCTGGAAGCCGAAGCTAGGCGATCTGAATCTGGAGAGGAGCGTACCGCCAACACTCCTCCTTCAATAGGTATGTATAAGATATCGTTCTTGCCCGACAAAATTATGTTGACAATTTTCATTAGCTGTTATCCCGTTTGATGATGCATGTCGTACTGCCATGTTCAAAAACGGACGTCTCCGTCTTCTAATGACATCAGCTGGGCTTGAGAGGCTTGGTGTTGAGGACACACTGGGCTCCTCGTGGATAATCCCCTCGTCATTATCGGCTAGAACTCTAGAAGAAACGAAAAAATCAATTGAAAAACACAAGGAGAACCCACCAACCGAATTCGACGGGTTAGAGCCTCGTGATCTGCTACGTCGAAAACGAGACATCGACACTACGTTGTCCCACCAACGAACATCAGGTGAAGTAGATTTTGGAAACGATTCGGAGGGCGAAGATGACATTGATGATGTCTTGTTCCCGCCAAATCTCCGTACTAGAGCCGACACACTAGATGAACGTAAAAAGAAGCGACTTAGGCGAGGGAAGAAGAACGGAAAGGATGGTGATGTCCTGGACGAAGCATCATTGGAAGCACGCCGTCTGGCACGACATGCTACTGCATTAGAGCGTCAAAGGAAAATCAAAAGCAGTTTATATATCCATGCCAGTGATGAGGAGTCGGATGAGGAAGCCGATAGAGA
Source organism: Histoplasma mississippiense (assembly GCF_000149585.1). Classification (NCBI taxonomy): domain Eukaryota; kingdom Fungi; phylum Ascomycota; class Eurotiomycetes; order Onygenales; family Ajellomycetaceae; genus Histoplasma; species Histoplasma mississippiense. The sequence continues at coordinate 816,019 of NW_001813974.1, read as the reverse complement.
GTTCTTCGCGCGAGAGGAGGAGAGGAGGAGAAACCAGGCCATTCGCATCAAGCAAGCTTTATTGTCGGACACCACCGGTGGAGATGATTTACCAGACCAAAATTCTTCCACCAAAGCGAGGAAACGGAAGGGTACTGCAGACGAAGATGAAGTCAACAAACGTCGCCGGAACGATCATCTGCTACCCGATAGCGATGAAGAAGTTGATTTAACTAGCATTGATGGTCATCAGGACCACGATGAGGAAAATAGCCTGATGGTCACAAAAGATGAACCATCATCATCCTCCGAGACGACATCGATGTCATTTGGGTGGTGAACATGAACGAATGAGCGAAAATTCCACTCCTCCAACCTGACAGAGCGCCATCCAATATTCGGCATGAATGACGATGACTACTTTGATAACCCATTTTACTTCTCTAGTTTAGTCGACAAGGAGAAAGTCTGGAGAGATGAAGGGGTTGGGTAAAGAGGTTGGTTCAGACGAGGAGGAAGAGGAGCCCGGCGGCGCATGCTTGGCGCGTTCATCGTTGAGATTTGGGAAGTAGATGATGTTTCTTGTCCGATGCCATTGTCAGAAGCCATTGAATCTCTTCTTTATGCATGTGATACGAGGGTTTCTATTTATCTTCTTGTTCGCTTCTTTTTTTTTCTCTGTACAACGACCACGATCATTTTACGTGAACTTTCTAGAGGTATACTCCGTACAGTTGGGTTGAAACTTCATTTGGAAAAATCCCTTTAAACAAGCAAGTAGAGCGGTGGTGTTTATTCATATTTCTCAATTCTTTAACCTTAACCGATCCTACCTCGATATATCCTTTCCTAGCTCTAATCCCTAACCGCTGATCATCAACGTCTAACCTCTAATTTTAACCCAAGCGACCCCTAGCCTCGTGTTGCAAGTTGCCAGTAACGAGTGTATCTGTAAGAAAGGTTGAACCTGATTGGATATTATCTATCTAGCGGCGGCTAATTTATGTTGGGTAAGAGAAGTGAGTTTTGTGCTGGACCTGATTTAACGGGTAAGTTAAGTTTTTTGATAAACAACAACTATTTGTTTAAGCCTTGATTGGGTAGGAGGAACAAAATAAATAAAGTTTCATGTGTGGATGGATTTTATGGCGGTTAGTCCTGAATTTCAAGCGCTAAAAACTACCACCACTTGTTCAATCAATTCCTGAAAATGCAAATAAAATAGAGAAAAACCCGGAAAAAAGAAAGAAAATGAAAATAAAAGGAAAAAAAAAAAAAAAAAAAAAAGATACAAAATTAAACGCCACAAACCCGAATCCTGAAGCTTATTCACCTAGCGCTTAAAACTACCAAAATCAAAAATCTAGAATGGAATGATAAAAACTCCCAATCATCCGGCCGCCCAGCACCACCCCTCTCAGGCTTCACCGATCTATCCCGGCGCGCGGGGGAAAAAACCAGTCATCTGCGCCGTCATCAGCCTTGCTTACGTCGGCGGCTGCGAGATCATCAACAGCAAGCGCAGGGCGAAGTTCGCGTTACCAGAAGTTAAGCGCGGTGTCATCGCGTTGGCGGGTGGGCTGACGAGGTTGATGCGGACCGTGGGAAAGCAGCGGGCGATAGAGATGGCGTTGACGGGGAGGGTGGTCCCGGTTGAAGAGACAGAGCGGTGGGGGCTTTGTTAATGAGGTTGTGGGGGAGATTGTGGCGAATAATTCTGACGCGGTGATTGTGAGTAGAGAGGGGGTTAAGTTGGGATGGGAAGGCGAGGGCGTCGAGCATGCGAGTCGGATGTTGATGGACGGATGGGCCAGGCGGCTGGCTGAATGGTCACCACAAAGGTCACGCAATTAGAAATAAGCTTGAGGAAAATGGGGCTGGGTACCGGATTCACCAACTGAATGAATTGAGCCGTTGAGAACTATCATGGCCACCGTACGAATGGTTACCAGAGCATTTAGAAAACACAAACCACCCTCTTTAGAGCTATCCTATTAATTCTCGGCCTGGCCTTTTCAAATAAAACCATACAGATTACCCACTAGAGCGAGACCGGCAGGAGGGATTGTTCTTCGAAGCCACTGGCGCATCATTCCAACCAAGGAAGCGGCTCCATTCTATGCAACAGGAAATTTACTAGGAGGAAACGGGGATGCTGAACCATCTCTATCTCCTATTTCCTTTGCCATTGTGTTGTATGGTTCTGGATGAAGGATCGGGAGATGATTGACAGCCACCGTTTCCAAAAATTTCACAGCTAAACTCAGGGCGGAAACGGCGTGCGGGCTCGGAAACGCCTACTCATTCGCGTAAACCAGGATCTGGAGAATCTCGAGTAGCACGCTTTCTAACATTTGAAATACCATTTGAACCAGGAGCGGGGCGTGGAGATTTTTGAGGTTCCTTTGTATTTTTAGGGCTCTGGGGTATGGGAATGGGTATTTAAGATGCATTCCCACCTGTGAAAGCGTCTCCATTTCTTCCCTTGACTTAGAAGTTAAGGGAAGTCCAGCCTCCCCTGTTGGTTCCGGGGACGCGGAAGGGACCTCATGTGAGCGGTACATGTAGCGGACACGGCAAACAGGACGGTCGTCACTTTCTACAGCATTGTTAGGCACAGATTCGCTGGTGGGAGGGTTGTCTGATTACTCGGAATCTTCATCGTCGGGCACTTCGTGAATCCAGGTCATCCCAGGCATATCATTGCCCCATTGCGGATTCCAGATCTTTTGCGTGAGCCAACGATTCTTAACGTTTTCATAGGCTTGGACATCGATATCAGTGCATCCACTGTCTGGTTCGTCTTCTAGCCACTCGCGCTCTTTGGATATCTGATAAAGAAACTGATAGTAGGGGCGGAAAGCCCGTGTTTCATGTTCGTGGGCAGCCCTACATTCCTCACTGACAATTTTCGGCCTTGGGTCCAGTGGGTCTGATATAGATATCGAACGATCTGGTCCTGGCTGGGGCTCAGGCTCGGGAGATTCTTCATGTTTCCAGCTCGCCCCCCTAGCCCATCGCGGCCACTTGTCATTCCATATTCCTTGTCGAAATCCTCCCCTATGCTGTAAGGCAACGTTTCTTTCCGTCTCACAAATCTTCTGTGAATTTGATCTATTATACGCTCCTTCTCTAAACTGCATTGGAACATAAATAAATTGCCGTGTTGGTACCGAGTTTAGGCGTTCTTCTCTGCGCTGCAAGCGTCGATCGGCTTTAGAGAGGGGGGGGGGGGGGGGGGGGAAAGGGCTAGGAGGCCGTGTCGTCTCGACCGACCTGTACGGCGGTGGAGGGTCGTTGAACATCGATCGCTCGCGGGTGAGAAGCTCTGGGTTGTGCTGCAACCTCTGGAGGGCTTTAATGATCTGCGGGAAACCGGCGGCCCCAGAGGTGTTCAATGTGACGGCCATGATCACAGATAAGAGGGACAGTCGATATCGGCTACATCATCAAATTTGTTGAAAAGAAATATCGTGGGTAGAGAAGACTGCGCTGAGGCTAATATCGATGTGAGAAGAAATTAATTCTTTTCGCCAACAACAATCAGCCGCCGCATAGTTGGGCTTGCTCTGTCTTATACCGCAAGTTGCCTCGTCCAGGTCCCATGGCAGCCATGGGATTTCCCAGCCGCCCCAACCGCTCATAGCCAAATATGCAAATATTACTTGTGGGATACAAGTCGCAAAAAGCCGGCATTTGCGTCCCGTTTGTCTCCCATTATTGAATCGCTGCTGTGTCGCTGTTTCATGCATGGATGCCTATCTCTACACCCTAGACTGCCTGCATGAATTCTTCTTAGGGAGGATGCATGCAAACCCCCGTCCTTGGGTAGCAGCAAACAAACATGGATCGAGTCAAACGCCCAAGCACTCGTCTGGTTTATAACCAGCGTCACTCCGTATTAATAACGGAGGCTGTTATGTGCCTTCCTCAGGTGCCCCTCAATCAATCATGTCCTCTCGCGGCCTGGCTATCCACCTGTTTACTCTACCAAACAAACTTCCTGTCGTGACTTGCCACTCACGGACATACGACCTTTTGCTTTGTCGCCGCGACAAGTTCCTCATCGTCGAGCTTATTTTCGCTAACGCCTCTGAATCAAAATGCTCACGCTGTCATTAACAATCCACTCAACCGTCGCTTCCTATCCAGGTTTGTTGACAATAACATGCAATACCTTGGATTAGACATTGGCTTCCACCTTCAGTCAAGTACGCGATATACATTGGCAACTCTTGGGCGCAGCGGCGCTGATATCACCGTTGATGGACCAAGCATATCTCGAATACAGTGCTCATTCGAGGCCCATGCAGAGAGTGATGTTGTGATGATATAGCATCGGTCAATCTCGCAAACAACTGAGGCTTAGGGTCGTCGTGCGATCAGATGTCACCTGCATGGGTGGTAGAGAAGAGGACCTAGTTCAATTCCGATTGGTGTGGCACCGGGTTGAGTTTAACGCGAATTATAGGGTTGAGAATCGGGTGGAAACTCCCATGCAGACTCGAACTAGAGACAATACCGACGGCGTCACCCAGTCGTCTCCCATCAATCCAAGTGCCTGTCCACCATGAGCCGCAAATAAGGTATATAAAGAATTGGCTCCGGTTGGGGCGAGGGCTTACGGTACGGTTTCTAAGGTTATTGATATGGATTCTGGGAAAATTATGGGTGTCAAGTGCGTTCGGCCGCCTCCCAGCGGATTTAAAGACTTGGATCTCACTCGACTACAGCGAGAGATTGAGGCACTTTACAGCTGTTCTCATGTTAGCCAAATCTTCCTGGCCCTCCTGTTCATGTTTCCTAGCTGATATCAACAGCTGAACATCATAGAATACATACACTACCAGAGGTTATCGGAGCAGTTCTAGATCTTCATGGCCTTGAAAGAAGCATCAATTATCTGATACAGATGCGCGTCTTCGATGAGTAAGAGCACTGCAGTAGCAATCTTCTTTATCAAATGCTCAGCGCGCTAGATTATCTCATCTCTTATGGTATTATCCATCGCAATGTTAAACCTGCTAACATCCTTTCCGCCACCTTGGGTAAACTCGACTCTCAATATAATCTCACAGATTTTGGTTTTTGCAATTCTGTTGATCGGGCTATATCAGGGGTCGGCTCGCTCATGTATATGGCTCCGGAATTGCTACAGGGGAATCAATTTCCGCAGACACCTAAGCAGACATATTGTCGCTATTTGTGACCCTGGCGTGGGAGGTGAATGCGGACAATTATAGGAGCAAGAACATGTTCACAGCGGAAGAAATAGTTGGTGCGGCCTTGGATGCCGCAAGAACAGACCGCATGCATCATCTCAAAGATATGGCCGAAATTGAGCCGGATAAACGTGCTTCGTCATCGCAGATGTTACTACGACACTACAACGGTATTGGCCGAACCATGCCGCTTGAACAGGTCGAAACCATCACTTCTGCTAAGCATACCCAGGAACATGTTATCATGGGCAGCACAAGCCCGCAACTGAGATGGCTGCCGCCCGGTCCCACATATCCCTCACCTCAGACTGCTTTGACCACCGGACTCGGGATGAGTACCACAGCACGAATTTCTAAGCATGTTTTCGCGTAGACGATAAAAGTGCTGTACATCCCGGCTATGATCATCATTTTAGCAGCTCCACTTAATTGTCTATTTCCTCGATATTTCGACCTTCATATTTCTACCCTCGCTTTGCTCTCAAACATTTAACTCTTCCTTCCCTTTTCAGCAAAAAAGAAACGACACGGCTAGCCTTCCCCTTCCCCACTTTGTCCTCCGCTATTGGCAACGAGTCAATACGCACTTGTCATGTGTATGCGTTGTTAGGCCCGTTTTCCCACTGCCATTGCCAACATCCATGGAACCGAATGGCAGATCGCCAGACTCCAGTGGAGGACGCCTTTGCCGCCTTCCGTATCACAAAATCCAGAACAGGGTGTGGGAAGAGGTGGCGTCGCCAATCCCATAATGGAGTTTGAAATAGCATTGTGAAATGCTAAATAGGGAATTAGAGATTAAGCCGCGACTTTTTCTATTTCCTTTTTATCTATGCCTGCCTTTACTCTCCAGCCAGCATAGAGCGCTAGTTCCATGATTGAGGCCGTGTGTGTGGTTCAAAGATTGCTTGAGCAGTTGAAGCTTTTAAGCTTACACTGCTCTTTTTATAAGAAAAATGCGGAATTAGTGCAATAGTGTACACCCTCTATTGTTGGCATACACTTCAGAAGAACAATTATTCAAAATTACTATTCTCTCCCATCAAATTCACCTATACTCTCATAATAATAATGTAATTCTGCTATAAACACTCATCACTGCAAAGCATTGATTTATGTTTATAGTATGATATTAAATCATTTTTGTACGTGTTTTATACTTTCAATTTTAAAATATTATCACAGCTGATACTCTTATTATTCTGTAAACTCTTTAATTCAACTTATAACAATAATTATTAATTAAATGACTTGCTTGACTTCACTTCTATTAAGCTACTGATTTCAGACACTGTATAGAAGTGCAAATCAACTGTCTAAATATCATACACAGTTTATATAATTAAATCTAACTCTATAATAATATAATATATAATAATAATGAAGAAACAAAGATCAAAGAGTAAGAATAGAACAGAATAAATAGAATAAAAAAATTAGATAAAGAAAATAAAAATAAAAGTTTTATATATATTTTATTTAATAAAAATGAAAATATTTTATAAATCAGATTGAGCATCATATTGGTATGCTTACTGAGCCGGCGGCCTACAGCAGGTCATATGACTATAGATCCGCCCACCCACCTACTAGATAGCTAGCTAGCACACTCTACATCTTAATGCAAGCAAGCTCTACACTCAACAGATTATATTGTCCTTAGTCAAATAACTTCTGTGTTTTATGAGCAAGTTGCCTATTAATTAGATGTATAGCTCTTGACGTATTATTCTCACTTCTAGCTTAATTGCAAAGGCGAGGAGCATTGAAAATCCTTTTGTTTACATTTGAATATAATGAGTCAAACCTCTATTAAGAGCACCCAAGAAAGACAGCTTAATGCCACTAAAACAGACCTCTAGAGAAGAACCATTTCTTGGGACAAAATCCCACTTCCATTTTCAATTGAATGAATCAGCAAATATGCAAGAGAGTGATATGTGTTTTGAATCATCTGAACCTAGCTTCAACCCCTTTCAATCACCATTTCAAACAGCAGTTAAGCACACTACATCCAGCTTTGCAATCTGTATATAAAATGTGATAACTACCATACAGGAGATAATCAGAGAGGCTATTGAACAATTGAGCACTAATACAGATCTAGACAACTCTAAAGATTCATTCTTAGTGCATCAAACAACCCCTTCTGCATTCAATCTAAGTGTTTTAACTGATGCACTACGGGAGCTCAAAGCTGTCAGCTTAAGTCATGATGAGGCACTGAAGATAGCAAAGGAGCAATGATGTGTCTCACTGACAGTTCAAACAGCAACAGCAACAACAGACACTTCTACTCTGAATACTGCATCTACATTTCAAAACTTTAAAAATGAGTTCAGCTATATGAATTTGAAACTCAACAACAAGCTTGCAGAAGTATTGAATTACAACATTTGATGTAGAGAAGTTCTAATTAAAGTTATACTTCTTCAAATTAATGACATGTTAAAGAATTATGAACAGGAACTGAATCACTCACTCAGTGCTGATGAGGTAAAGATCTGATGATACAAGGAAATCAAGATGTGGGAGTGTATGTAGAACAATTTGAAAACAGATTCTTAAACCCTAGTTCAATCAAAACTCAAATAGAAAGATGATGATGAATTCACAAAGATGAGCAGAGCATCTGCACTCTGAAATGTTTTGAAATTGAAATATCAACTTCACTGAGCGGATCTGCAAGCACAACTGTACATCAAGATCACCGCGATTAACATTGATCAATATGAAAAAGATATCATCAAATACATGAAGGTGTGGTGTCAAGCAGTCAATCAGATAAATTTGCATAAATGGAATCTATCTGACATATTTCTTGCACAGCAGTTCATTAATGATCTTAAGATGTACACTCAGTTCTACATTCAATTTTAGCTGAAAGCTCTAAAGCAGAGTCATCTGAAAATTGAAATCTCTGTAATCAATCTTGATGAGTTAATTGATGACTTGATCTGATACAAAACATTTATAAAAATTGACAATAAAAAAGATAAGGCATTGCAGACTGACAAGAAAGATGACAAGAAGAACAGTAAATTCAATAATAAAATTAATGAAAAGAAGAATAAGAAGAGCTCTACAAATGTCTCATTCAACTTTTTCAACACAAATTCAAACTTCAATGTAAATTTCAGCTTCAATTTGAGCAGTTGTATGAACATTCTCAAGTACACATTCTGTGACAATATAGATCATCAAGTCATCAAATACCAGTTCAAAAATTGAAACAAGCAAAATCAAGAGTTCAAAGACAAATTCCAATCATTCTACAACTGATTACAGCAGAAAAATAGCCAAGTGACTGTCCGCAATAATGAAACAGCCATCAATTTTCCCAGCAGTGTCAAGGGCCTGACTGTGATGACTGCAGATTCCAACTGGTATCTTAATACAGGTGCCAGTTTTCATATTACAAATAAATGGAGCCTTCTTCACCATACAAGAATGTCAGAGGGTGAAGAGGTAAGTGCAGCTCAAGAAGTCAATAAAAACATATTGATTTCAAAATTAGTAGATAAATTAACTGTTTCTATGAATGGTCAAATTCTACAGCTTCAAGCAGTCTGTTGAATGACTGAGACTAGTTGCAACCTTGTCAGCTTTAACCAACTAGTCACTGACAGGTTCAACATCAAGACCCTTTGAGATAATGAGAATATTATAGTGGGATTTGAAATAGTAGATTCAACAAGTGAATGCTTTTATGCAATGATATCAGATATGAAAGTGTTCTCCATTTATGAAATTAAAAAAGCAGCTCTGATAGCTATGAGCAAGTCAATAACTTCAATGTATGATGACATTCTGTTTATCTGACATGTCAAGCTGAGCCACCTCAACACTGAGGATGTCTTACAGCTCATGAAAGACCTCAAGATAAATATACAAATCAAGAGTGGCAAAGAGCTCTCATTTTGTGAAACATGCAAGCTTGCTAAAGCTCACAAGAAAATATTGCAAATTTCTATCCTCAGAGTGAAAGTTCACAATCAAAGATTGCATTTTGATTTAGTGGGTGAAGGAGAATCTTTTGAGGATATTGACAACTTTCTCTCATCCTTTCAAGAACTCAAATATCTACTGCTTGTGATGAATGATGCCACTCACTATAAGACCTTTTATTTTCTCAAAACCAAAGATCAACTCCTGGATTTTGTTAACTTCCATCTTCAGCAGCTGTTAAATAAGAGTATTAAGATGACTACAGCTCACTCTGACAGTGTGCAAAAAATTTATGATCAGAAAACACAAGCAATTCTCATCAAGTTTGAAGTTATATGAGAATCTACAGAGCTTTACACTTTTTATTAGAATGGGGTATTCAAATGTGGCATTCAGAATGTCATAATGAAGGTTAGAATTTAAATGATTCAGACAGATCTGTCTGTGAAATTGTGAGCAAAGTAAATGAGCACTGCAACATTAATGTCAAACATCACATTAACAAGAACTCACCTATTTTCAGAGTTAGTTGCACAAGATAGAGCTTTCATTATGATATCATTTGAAACTTGAACAGGCAAGTCTTATAAGTGTCTGCAAGTCTTACAGACAATTGATTCTCTGTATTACATTCTTAAGAAAGGCTCTCACAAAGAAAAGAGTAAATTCACTGCATGTAGCAATAAAATGATTTTATTGGGATACTACGGTGGTAACATATATAGACTGTGGGATTCCATTGACAAAGAAGTCATTATTTCAAGCAGTGTTGAATTCAATGAAAATGCGACATTGGCACGTCTAATAGACTCTGCTCAAGATGATCAAAACACAAGTCAAGTCTTTTCTATATTGATCAAGAAACAGACAGAGATGACTGCTCTGTTTGTTCAAATTTTAAATAAAGATACTCAGATCTTTGACACCAATCTCCAATCTGAAGTTCCCTCAGTTGAGAATCCTTCCAAGAACACTTCTCTATTATCCACACAAGCAGTTGCAGGATATAAAAGAGGCTGCAAGTTACTCAAGTCAACTGAGAACTCTGACAATTCCTCATCCACACCTCCAAAGAAATGTGGTTGTTCATTGAGCAGTAAAAACAAACTCCAAAATTCTGCTAAGTCTAATGAAAACCCTCAAAAGCTCATTTCTAATCTCATGATGTTCATTGCCACAGCTGTCCTCTTGAATGTTGAATTCTGCTCATATAAAGGTTTCAAGACCTTCATTTCTAGAGTCGAAGCAAAAGACCCTCTGTCCATAAATGGCACCTTTGTTCCCCAGACTTACAAGCAAGCCATTCACAGCATTTAATGAGAGGAATGAATAAAAGCAATGAAAAAGGAAATTGACAGCATTCACACTCATAACATCTTTGAAATCATTGAACACTCTAACCTCAAAACTCCTGTTCTTGAGGGTTGTTGGGTATATAGATTAAAAACAGATGAGGATAGAGAAATCATAGACTTTAAAACTCATTGAATAGTGCAAGGATTTTGCCAATGTAAAGAAATCAACTATAATGAAATCTATATCTCAGTGGTCACTGTGAACACAATACAGATGCTTTTCACAGTCGCTGCAGGCAAGAAATGATAAATATATCAAATCGATTTTATTACTGCATTCTTAAATTCCTTAATGCTATGTATGTATGTATGTATAGGTTTAACGTCCCGGAGAAAACACGGGCAGCGCCCGTGTTTCAGAAGCCTCCCGAAGGGCATGGAGACGTGCTACGCTGGAGATTTCTATGTACACAGAGAGAGAAAACAGAATCCAGGTGGCAACTCTTGAGAAGACTCAGCTCATTGCAAAGGATTTTTCTGAGCTGCGCATCCACTTCTGGCCCGACGTATGGCCATTCATGGTGGGGCTATAGTGTGGTTCCCTGAGGGGACCGCCGCTGCCGTGCCTGGAAGGTTTTATAGTGAGCAGAGAGGGATACCTCTCTCAGTTGATCAGAAAGCTGTCTGTGCTTCTAACATCAGAAGAAAGACAGACAAGATAAATTATGAAGGAGAGAGCACTGAAGAAGGTTGTGACAGGAAAAGAGCAGAGAATGACAGAGAGAGCAAAGAAAAGAAGGAAGAAGAAGCATTTGAGCCGATAGAGACAAGGGCAAACGAGAGGAAAACAAAGCAGAGCACGCGTAGATACAATGCCGGCAGTCAAAACCATATCAGCTGAGTCAGACACGTAGACTGTACTGATTACACCACAGCTAATTGAGACAGATGAGCCTAGTTGTGCTATCTGTACTGTCTGCATAGACTGTGATGATGTGTTGAATGTAAAGCTTGCTTACATTAAGATGTAAAGCATGCTAGCTAGCTATCTAGTAGATGGGTGGGCGGATCTATAGTCACGTGACCTACCGTAGGCCGGCGGCCCAGTAGGCATGCCAACACCCCCCCTGACCGCCACGCAGGGCAGTGTCTTTGAGTACTCATTTTTACATACAAAATAGATGTGCAATCAAGTCCCTAAGAATGATCACTGTCACTGTAAAACATGGTTATTAACATGGCAAAGTTATCAGTATTAAGCTTGCCAATACAGGCTGTTATAATGGTCCCGGGGCAAAGAAAAACTAGTTAAATCCAGGCTGCATATTTGAGGCCTTTTCCTATCCTTCAATTCTTGTTTATACCCATCATATGTAGGGCGTTCATGTGCAATTCATGGGTGAGAGCTTTGGTGAGCACATCCGCAACCATTCCGTGCGTGCCAACCCGCTCAAGGGTGATTATGCCGCGGGCGATTGAGTCCCGGACATGATGGTAATGAATATCAATATGGCAAACATTACAGATCACTTTTTCACTGTTGGTCACAGTCAGAGTGTCTGTATTGTCAGTGTAGCAAGGGACTGCCATATTCTTGAGGACAAAGCCCAATTTAATAAGAAGACCTCTGAAATGGATAGCAGTCTTTGTTGTCTCACTGCAAGCAACATACAGTCACATCCTTACAACTACCCACGAACGTAGGGGTACATTTGAATTTTCCACTTTTCCAACTGTTTTTCGTATAATTTTAACCCCCCAACCCGTTCAATATCATCGCACGCCCTCTGCGATTTCTCTACGTGTGTGTACTGCACAGGTTGAGTGGTCGTGGAGCCCTCAACGCCCTCCCGTCCGCCCAAGGACATCGACACGGCCTACACCAGGCCACTGGAGCCGGAGTCACCGGCCAATTTTGTCGCTGGAAAGGCTGGCAAGAGGCAGAGGAAGACTGTCACAATGCCTCCCCCAGTCCTCAAAGGAGCCAGCGACAGCATCCCCACGGCCACCTCTCGGCTGCAGAAGCAGTTTGAGGAGGCTCAGCAGCAACAGAACCTGCAGCAGAAGGCTCTCATCAGATTGGCGAAGACTCTGGACAGCTGGGTTGAGGAGGAGAAGCAGTCAGTCAGTCAGAACTTTGCCCGAATCTTCTGTGAGAGGTTTGTCAAGTATGTGACAGCAGATCTGAATGCAGCATCAATTCTGAGAGGGGGTGCTGCCCCGGATACTCATCCGCAGCCAAATGCAGCAAAGACAGCTGCGAGGGAGCCGACTACCTGGGCGGGTGTTGCTCAGAGGGGGAAAAACTCTGCCCTCCCTGGGGTTGCCCCTGCCAAGACTGCGGCTTCCTCGGCAGGCAGGGCTAGTGGAGCTAGCCTGCAGCCCAAAAGCGCCAGTCAGCCAGGGGGCCCCACAGGGGGCACAAAACAGCAGGAGGACCCACGAGTCCTCGTCACCCTCCAGCCAGAGAAACGGGTCGCCCGGCTACAGCCATATGCTGTGCGGCAGGCAATCGCTGCAAACATTCAGGGGGTGGGGGATGTGGCCAATGTGCCGAAGGTGGAGCCCACCAGGACAGGTTGGGCGATCACACCAAGCGACAGAGGCATACGCGACGCTCTGACCACTGAGAAGGCAGTGGCTACTCTCTGTGAAGTCCTTGGCGCCACGGAGATCCGGCTACCAGAGCGGTGGTACAATTATGCTGTCCCAGGGGTCCCAGAATTTGTCCAGGACTGGGAAGGGGCTGGCCCGAACACGTGATTATCAGCGCATCAATAGCCCGACCAATCAGTGCGGTAACATAGGGCTAGACAAGGATAGGCAAGTTTTCAATTTATTGGACAGTGAGGATACTTTTACGGCAGAGATGGCATTGAAGAGTGAGAAGCCTTTTACCGGGGCAAGGAAGGAGACAATCCATGTAATCTTCCCTGTCTTGGGGTTCACCCCATGACGCGAGGGTCGACAGCTCACTGGCTTTACCTTTGCCTGAGCCAGAACCTCTCCCTCGACCATCTTGTCTGTGGGGATTCTTGTAAAATACATCTTCAATTTAAAGCCGCCTACATCCCCCATTTCAACACAAGAATGTTTTTTACCTGTGCAAATCCGCCGAAATCATCCCGTCCTGCTAAGATGACTCCTAATGAAAGTTCCGAGGCCACTCCGCATCCTGATCCGCCATACGATATTGTCAACTTTTGGTGTGGTGATAAAGATAAAACCGAAATGACTGTGATGTGCTACGATAGGCGCTTCGATATTTTAGCCCTAGCCAAAAACATGGAGGAGTGTCCAGCAATCAAAAGTGAATTTTTTGGTTTGATAAAGGACCTCTTGTCTATGGATAACGATGACTTCCAGTTTAAACCTGGCCAACCAGACCCAATGGAGGAGATGTGCTACTGGATGGCAAAGGCTTGTTTTGCACACTTCCGTACCCTGGCGCCTCGTCCAACTGAGCCGCGGATAATAACCTTAGAGGAATATTACACAACACCAGCAATTCATTTGACCATAACAGTCAATGATGGCAAATTAACTGCAATTCAATCCTCACACAAACCGGATGACCTTATGCCTCGAACCCGCCTTTCGTCGTCGTATACTGCTATGACTGCTAGTGTTCCTCTACTCAAACCTTCGAAGGTGAAATTACCCTGGGATTCGGAACATGAAAGACCATTACGACCTTCAAGAGTGCTTGTGGGTAATGAGGGAAAGGAGCAATTTTTCAAACCAGCTTATCGAGAGCTATTAAAACATACCGAACGCGAAATCAAGACACTGCTCCGCCTACATCAGTTAGGGCTAAGCGACAAAATTCGGGTACCTAAAATTCACGGTTTTGTTTCATCTGGAAATAAGAGCAACATGGAAATTTGTGGCATCCTAATCACCTATATCAAGTTTCGCCGTACGTTGGCTTCTCGAGATGAAATCCGAAAGGCAGCACCATATCTTCGAGAAACATGGATTCATCAGTTGAAAGAGATGGTCAACGAGTTTCACAAAGCTGGAATTATCTGGGGAGATGTTAAACCAGGAAATGTCCTCATTGACATGGAAAACAACCTGTGGATTATAGATTTTGGGGGATCTTACACGCCCGGCTGGGTTGAAGAAAAGTTGATGGAAACAGTGGAAGGGGATTTGCAAGGGCTATCGAAGATCATAAATTTTATTAATGGCAGGGAGATAGAGACTGAGTAATCCATTCTTATGGTGGATACGCAATCAGTCATCTGGAGCTTCTTTTGTATTTTCATAATAGCAGTTTCTGCTTATTTCATTCCAACGTACAGAATGTGGGCATCTCAAGCAGGTTGTTCGCCTCCTAATGCTGGACGATGCCAAATAATGAACACTCTTTAAATTCACTGTCTTTCCAATACCTGCCTGATGATTACCCCAATCCACAGCTTAACTCACGCGGTTCGACTGATAACAAGGGTCTGAATGGCAATGGCCCTATTTTGCCTCGTAACACGGCTTCTTCACATCCCGTCGGTCCTTTCCCCATGGAGAATCAGGCCAACGCGTCTGTGTTATACAAGGGTTGTTTGTTCCTGTTGATAATTTTATTATATCAAAGAAAAATGATTGATTACATCCTTGCTTGCGCCAATAAGAAATAGCGCATCCTGGAAAATTAGAAATTCCGGATGCTGTTGAAAACCACAGCTATGTCAAATTCTAAAGTATACACAGCTGGAATTAAGGGCTCTCAATATAAGAGATGAATAATTAGCCATGTCGAGGTCACGCTTGCAAAGCATAAGAAATTATTCCTGCAACGTAGAAGAGCCATGAAAGGCCATATTCTGGGCATCCAGGTGGCTTCATTTCTGGAGCTTTCAAACTATGTTTTCTAGATTGTTGAAATTTTCTTTGTTCGTGGTCTTTTATGTATTTAATTTCTTGCTAGACTCCTTCCTGACAGTCACACCTTTCTGGCAGTAGCTCCTTCTAAGTCATTAGCAGGTGCTCCTCTCTTTCTAATAATAAGACTATTTTATAAGGAGTGAAAACGTAAGTAAATTTGTTCTAAAACTAGGTATAGGGGTATCTGTCATAAAGTCTTCAAGAATGGGCATCTTTTCTTTCTGGACTGCAAAAAGTTGCAGGCCGTCATCTAATCTGTTGTCGATAATTATCAGGCGTCTTGTAAATCGGGAGGGGGTAGTGATACGCCTGTTGTAGGTCAGTAGAAGCACTTAAGCTGGATCCAAGAGTCGTACAGTTTGCTCCACCGATGGTGGCGGATTTCATTTGTGTATAGGGTGATGTATCGATTGTTCACGTAAATGATGACATAGACATCAGCACTGCATTTATCACTGTACTCCACACTCTTTCTGAAGAGAGTCTCTCTCCGTCCGCGCCTCTTTTTAGATGATACTTGATAATCTTTATATGTCTTGCGAACTGTATGAGGATAGTGCTTCTCCTGCTCATTGTCAGTTGTGAATGGAGCTTCCAGACTAAAATTGGAGCTCATACAATCTGTTCTTCTGAAGGTGGCCATGTACCACTTGAATCAGTGTTCAAGATAAAGTATTGGCCGTGAATGTCAATTAGAATATAAACCTGTGCCTCGTTCCCATCAGTGTATTCAAAAAATTTGCGGAAGAGACATTGTCTCCGCCGACGTCTTCTCTGAACAATGCCCTGGTGTGGCGGTAATCGTTTGCGACTCTGGTGTGACATCCAGACTTCGTCATTTGCTGTAGAATCTGGCGAGGAAGTGAGTTCAACCGGGCCCTGGAGCAGATTCAGTTGATTGTCTTCAAGTGTCAGCTGTGGCCATTCCATATTGACTATCAAGAGAGAGCGGAAGATCTAGAGATATACGTCCAAACTGAAGGGTATCCGCGAGAATGCTTTGCTCGCCCGCAAGCAAAGCGCATAGTATTTATACGGCTTGAGAGAAACAGAAAAAAAGCAGACGTGTGCTTAAAATGGAGTGCAAGCCCAAAAGTATTTCCTCTCTCAGGCCTAGGAGCAGAATATAACCACGACCATGTTCCTTGAAACCGTGGTTCCATCTATACCAACTTCTCCCCATCAGCCGTCTGCCACCATGTCAAATTTTTTTCCCCCGTATGATCCCAGAGCACCATAGACATGGAATAAGGAAACTGTGCGTAAAAGGATGGCTGTATGCGAGTGCAAGATCAACCTAGCCGTGATGGCCTGCTAAAGCTGGTTGTCACTACCATATCGTGATCGATACAAATATGTCTGTACCAGAAGCCGAAAATACCTTATTTGTATCTCACGCCAATCCTATTGTTGCGGGGCCCCCTGGCCCCTGTGGAGAACAAGCACCTCCAGATGGAGATACTGACTTTCCTCCAGCTCCACTGGAAGTTTCTTCAAATGAAAATCTACAACCAGTGAGCAATAGTGGACTAGTTATGGAGCTTCCTACACCACCCTCTGATTCTCATTCGCCTGCTACACAGATCCCAAAGAAGAATAATCGTTGTAGGTTGAGACCAACGCAATCTAAGATCACCAAGGTGACACATAGCGATATGAAAAAATCTTTGACAAAGCGTAGCCAGATGGGCAGGCAGCCAGCGTCTGCCGGACTTGAGGAATCGGGTGTAATGACTAGGTCATCTCTAGCAAGGAATGCTCTTTGCGGGCTTTCTGATCCAGATCTTCAACGGGCCCTAGAAGTCGGTGAAGGGCTTATCAGAGATGGCTTGGCTGACTACCAGGGCTCCTGCATATGGCAGGAGAACGGCTTTTGGCCTGAGGATGCCCTCAATCTTTCTATTTTGACCGATTCCTCAGCTGAGGAGAAGTTTTGTCACATCTTTCGCTATGCTAATACACTGGTAAACCGGAGTTCAGACCAGAAATTACGGCTCCGCATCTCACACGCCATATTATATCTTTCCTTCGAGTCCCTCACGCAGGAAAGGCGGAGTGGCATACATTTCAGAAGACTGTAAAACCATGACCAGCATCGTGCTGCAACCCTCTCTGCTGATTACCTGCTGAGGCGCTCATATCCAGACAAGTGGGACTTGATGGATGACCAGATGAAGCAGGCACTTCGGAGGCAATTCCATGAGCAAAAAAGACAGGGTAGTCGATGTTGGCGAATGGCAGGCGTATTGGGTCTTGGGGCTCTTCCTGCCTGTGGGAATACCTTAGCTGGGGTCATGTGAGTTGCTTATATCACCTGTGTTGACGCATACCAGACTCACCCATTCTGTACAGCAAAAATCACAGTAAATATCCTCTCTCGAAGCTCGATGCTGTTATTAACTACGTTGTTAATGTTCATTCTGATGTGATAAGTCTTTATCGTGAATTTGACGCCATGGCGAAACAGATTTTGCTGGGAGAAACCATCACCGTCCGGCCCACAAGGCAGATTATTGATGATAGAATCTGCCGAGCGGCTGCGACTAAGCTAACCCCCCAGCAAGCTGAAGAGAACTGGCAGCAAATTGATCCCGCCTCTGTTTCCCAGAAATTGATCAGGGAGTTTGTCACCGATTATCTGTAGCCTTCTACAAACTGCAGGCAGCTTTACAGCACGTAATGATGCCCAATGGGCTTAAGTGTATGGATTTCCGTCGACTTTTAGATCTTTTTGCATTATCTCCATTTGCCCTTCAGCAGAGGGTAATGGTTCTCCTGTCTTTGTGCGCGCCGTGCCTTTCCGCGGTTATAATGACACTTACTATATTTTTATCTGGTGATGGAAAATGGCTATTTGAATTGCCAAGTTTGTACTGATTGTCTTCATAAAATAAGAAGTTAGACCTCTTTGCAGTGACAATCATCGAGGGTGCTTTTCATAGCGCATTAGCGGCGAGCAGGGAGTGGCCCTGCGATGGATCCAGCTGAAATAGGGCTGATATTGCATGGAAACCGATATGTGGTCGATGCTGCAAAGGCAGATGAGAGTATTGTGGTAGCTTCGATTCTCCTCATTTGATGTTTGTTTGCTTAGCAGATTTGATTCCCGCCCACGAGCCCCGTTGGATATCGCCTATCACATTCAAGCCCAAAGTCTATCTCGCCTACATCCATGGTGCAAATATGTAGCTGCACCAAGATAACGCAATAAATTGTCCCTCTTTTTCGGGCTGCAAAGTCCGACTCTGCCATCTCCTCAAGTTGCCTATCTAAAGGTACGTCTCTTCTTGGACATATTGAATGCTTCAGCAGAGCCCTCTTCGCTCTGCTGGGTCACCGGAGCACCCATGGCAACGTTCTGCAAACCATCAGCCTCTTCCAATACAGATGTAAAACTAGAGCCTTGAATATCAACGCCTCCGACACCTTGCGAAAGTCCAGTTGATTCTGAGAAACTCAGCTCCGATTGATGTAATACTTCAGGTTGCTGTGATATCTGTGACGCCTGCGACACCTCAAAATTTACCTGGGGCAGTTCATCAATAGCGGAGCATATTTTCTTAAAATGGGAAGGTGCCCAGTCATTGTACACACTCATAGAGAATTTGTAGGATGTCCATTTCTCTTTGCCATCAAGTGAGGTGAAGTCGAACTTGTGAATGGCATGTCGGTAGTATGTAGTCTTCTCTCCCTCGATCATAGGGTAGTGGCCATAGATTCCCACAGAACAGTGATCATGTGAAATTGAAAAGGCCAGGATCTGTCGATGTAGCTCCTTTTCACGCTTCACGGCCCTGAAGAGCTTGACAACTCCTCTGATTGAGAGAGCCATACTGTGCGCATTTTGTCGATCTGCTATATCGAGTGCCGCCTTTCCGCACTTCACTTCAACCGTCATAAACGGAAAGTACATGTATGCAGTACTCATAAAGAAAGACATATCGCCAACTTCGCCGACAAACGGTGCAAGCTTTTCCAGTCGAGCTTCAGAGAAGCATTGTCGGGGAAACCCGACCGCATAATCGGGCTGTGGCCGAGATAATCGAAATTGTCGAGATTGTGGAAGATGTGGAGTTTGTGCAGGTGGTGGCAATCGTTGATCCTCATCTAGAGAAATCGAGCTATCCCAGCCTTCATTCACACTAACAACCAAATGCGGAAATGTGACATGGCTGAGGTCGATTGCACTCTCTGCTGACGCAACGATTAATTCACCTATGATGCGAATAACCCCAGTTTCGTTTTTCTTTTGTAGCCTTCGACACGTAGATTCAAAGGCACATTGTTCAAACACAGTTCGCTTGGGAACCTCGGGATTCGCGCCCAGTATTTTACGACAGGCAGACTTGCTGTCTCGATCAATACCATCATCATTGTCGTACATAAAACAGCCCTTAGTCTCCAGGTATATATCATAGTTCTTGTGTGGCAGAACTTGAACCACTGCCGCCTCTGCTATCCACTGGGCCGGTCTCTGATTCCTTGATCTTACGAGCTCGAGTTGTCTGGGTACTCATGGTGGAAGTGTGGCGTCGGATGGTTTGCAAAGCTGGGGTGGAGAAAAGGGAAGATGGAGCGATAGAAGCAAAGCTGGAGGAGGGCTGGCTTTATATGCCTTGAGCCCCCCTACGCTAAACACCTGAATAATAGGATCAATACAACGTTTTTGGGCCTTGTGGCATTCCAACAAAAAATTCTTCCTTTTCATAACGAAACAGTACGCCTCGTATGGTTTTCCTCCAGACTCAATCCATATATCAGTCAAAGAATGCTATATCCAAAGACAAGGCAATTCAAGCTATCGAAGAAAATCATCTAGAAACGATGGAACGTAACCCGTAAAACACTAAATTTGTATTAATTTACTGCATCTGAGTTATATTGTGCATCTTGAAGCGTTTCAATCATGTTCCGGGGTAGGTTGAAATTTGGTTTCTTCCACCGTCCGCCGTCTGGAAAGACAAGGCGCCGCAACCGGTTGACGCAAGGGATCAATGATCGATAATACGGAGTAAAATAGTCTTCTGCAATCCGAAGAAAATCTTCCTCCTCACTTATCACTCCTTGCTTCGCAGCCGCCAGCTCTTCAGTACTCATATAATTCCATTTCTCAAACCGTTCTACAGTGCTCCCCTTCCCTGGGCCTTCATAGTGAATGCATATCCAGAACAGAACCCAGAAGAACGACTCCAGATCATGCATGAAACAATGCTTTTCACCGTACAAGACACCAATGGCCATGAACGCCCTGGTGCCCGTTTTGCCCCGGGCGCCGGAAGACCCGTCCCGTTGCGTCTTGATGGCCAGGTCAAGGTCGATCAGAAAGGCAGGCCATGAAGGGTTGTCCTTGTCCTCGTTCACCATCAGGTTCCGAGGGGAAACGTCACATTGGATGAGGCCAGCCTCATCGTGGAGCGACAT
Source organism: Histoplasma mississippiense (assembly GCF_000149585.1). Taxonomy (NCBI): domain Eukaryota; kingdom Fungi; phylum Ascomycota; class Eurotiomycetes; order Onygenales; family Ajellomycetaceae; genus Histoplasma; species Histoplasma mississippiense. Next base: position 795,267 of record NW_001813974.1, on the reverse strand, counting down.
GTATCCGTCAATACAGCCGGCCAGCCCAGTGAGAAGTGTAGACTTCGAGCTACTCTCATAGATTGGTTTCCCACAATCCCGGATAACGATGCGGCGGTGAACTCGATTGCGTCGGGTAGAGCCGTCGGCAGATTTGGACGGAGAACTTGACTGGGTACGTTTACTTGGGGGAGGAGGAAATGCCATGTCCACGCAGTCAGAGGATCGTTTCTGGCCGGTGCTGCTGCCCTGGCGCTTTTGTCCCCTTTGAGACCTACTACGCCGCACTGTCGCCTTAAAACCACCCTTCTCATCTTTCGAAATCGGAATACTGAGGCCCTTTCGGATAGCCAAGACATCATCATCCTTGTCGTCAATGCGAACTGTCTCGTGGTGATAATACCTCGCAACATTCTTGACCCCCTTCGCCATCGCCTCTCGCAGCAACTCTCCTTCCTCAGTGCGTTCCGGATACTGCCAGGAGTCCTTGACAACCAGCGGCGTCCGTGATTTGTCTGTCTCACAGTATACCTTCCAGCACGTTGTGGCTCGCCCGGCAACACAGCGTGCTCGTCCAACAATCTCGTCGATGATCAGCCGTTCTCTCGTACCGTTCTTCTCAATTTCGATATACCGTTCGGTCCCGGTCGCGACGATGGTAGGATCAAACCCAAGTTGTTTGCGGCTCATCAAGAGGAATCCAAGGATAACAGACACAAATCGAAGGCCGTCCTGGTTGATATTGAATTCCTCCGACGCGATCCCGCCCAGACGGTCAAAGTTCCACAGTCGTAGGAACGGCCCGCAGAGGGTGAACCCGAGCACGAAACGACGGGTGTCCTGCGCAGCAAGGACCTCTCGGGCGTACCTGCCAAGATCAAACCATGCACCAGATTTCCTGTCGTATTTCGGGTCGTTTTTCAGCTCCCCTGGCACCAGGATCTGCGACAAGTGACATCTGGAGTCCTCTGTGGCCGTCAGATCATCGACAAAGCCGACATCGAGCTTTCTCTCCGCGACAGACCCTTGTAGTGGCTGGCTTGGCTGTGCGAGAGGTCTGCGGTCGATCTTCCAGGACGGCTCTTGTGCTTCGGCTAATCGTACGAGCTCAGCGATGATGTTAGCGAGCCATTTCAGAACGTCTCTTTCTGCTGCAAGTTCAGGCCAGCCCTTCCAGCCCTCGTCTTCATGGTAAAGGGGGCTGTCTCCCTTCTCGCACTCCTCCAACACCGCTTGTGAAACTGCAGTGAGATGTGGAATGTCTCCAAAGTACGCGTCAAAGAATCTAGGGATGTCGACGTGTATCTCCCCAAGTTCCTCCTTCAGCACAATGTCAACGTGCTTTCGATATTCTGTAGAATTGACGAAACTGCTAGTGTTGCGCAGCCAGGGCGTCTGTTGGATCGATGATGTAGGATGAGGAGGAGGGGGGGGAGTGCCTCGCGAGACGGTGTCAATAAGACCAAAGACGGCGTTCCAGACGTCGAAGTTATAGGTTTCGACGTTCTGGGACTCAGTGGGGGGAAGCCTTTGGATGACCAGATGTACCAGCCGCTTGTAGTGGCTGTAGCTGAAGTTGGCCCGTTGAAGGCTCGTAAACAGATTTGCTATATCAGAAGCCACATTTCCATCGCTTATTCGTGAGCGAATATTGAGCGCCGCTTCCTCTCCCTGTAAAGCAGAGAGGAGTTTTGAAATCGCATTTCGATAGAGCTGGTCCTGGCTCTCATCAGCGCCATTATACTCATATTGTCTTTCGGCTTGCTGAAGCGCGCGTCGTAAAGGATCGACTAAGTTGGCTAGAGGATGGTTCTTGATAATGTCGCGATCTTCTTGTGAAAGTCCCGCCATTTTGACGGCATAAAAGACTGTTGGGTTCGTGCGAGGTTAATCAGGAGTTGTATGGGAGTTAAATTGGTATGCTAATTTATGTCAGAATTGTTAGGAAGTTATTATGTATGATACCTGCGAGAGAAGATAGCTCGCTGTGAACAGATGCTGATATATATAATCAAAGGGAGGAATATGGTCAAAGGGTTCATCCGGCTTGGCTTTGATGCTCAACGCGAATGGGGAACGGATAGAGCCGCCGAACAAGGAACCAGGCGAAGATGAATCCTATTTGCTCGCGTAATAAGCGCGAACAAAATATTGAAATCGTATTTTGAGGAGGTCGGCTATTCCCGTCGTGTAGGAGATGTGGTAAGAGCGTGCTGACTAACGTAATTCCCAAGCGAGCGAGCAGCAAAACTAGCATATCTCAACTAACCAGAATTTAAATCAAATTATCTACTCCCACCAACCACTAATTAAATTAAATTAAATTACATGAAGTTGAGGACATCTTATTCTTGTATGCCCAACAGTATTGCAATTGCTGCAGCGTTGTGGCGCTCGTATGCGGGGTCTAGGCTCCGGGGCCGCAGGTACGGAATGTTGAATAACAGGCTGTTCAACAGGCTCAGCTGCAGGAATAATAAGATTCTGAGCTTCATTCCTAGTTAGACCCCCTGCACTTGGGATCCTGCGTGTAGACCTCTTGCGTTTTTGCTTCTCTTTCTCATTTGCATTGAAAATATCCTCATACTGCTTCTTCATAACCATGGCGCTGACCATCCCGTATTCGCAGGCCTTGATTATTTGGTCAAAGCCTTCCACTAACCCATGAGGTTGATCCTGATCCATAAGATTTCTGACCTTATTCACCTGCTTCTGCAATTGCCGGGGGTTACTAGGTGTTTGTAGGATCCAGGATGACGTTGAATTGCTTGACCTGCTGGCTGGGGGAGTAGGGGTTCGGAGTTGAATATTCAGCTGCTGAACAACGCATTGAGGATCCAATGGAACTATTCCAGTGGCCCTGAACCCACTTTGAATGTTTGAAGCCTTGAAGGCTTCCCGACGTGCTGCAGGATAGGCATCTAGGAAATCTGCCTTCTTAATGGTGTTGAATCCTAGCCGCATTCGCTGTTCAACTAGGGTTCCGTACGCGCGCTTTAAAGGTGCAAAAACACCCACATCTAGTGGCTGCAAAAGGTGTGAAGAATGTGGTGGCATGCAGAGAGGAATAATCTTATTCTCACTGCAGATTTGGTCAAATTCCGGAGTAAGATGACTGCCGTGCCCGTCCAGAATAAGAAGAATATGGGTTCCAACCCTGCGTGGATTTGCAGCTGGAATAAACAGCCGTGTAAGCCATTTGATTCCTATCTCATCTGTGGTCCAGCCATTAGGACTAACATCCAATCTCCAGCCTTCCGGCAGCCCGTCAAACCAGCCTTCCTGAATATTGTGACCTTTGAGGATAATATACGGCGGAGGGGCCCATCCTGACGCGTTGACTGACTCAATTGCAGTCACCCACTCACGATTCCCAGGCTGTATAAGAGTTGCTCGTCCGTAGTGCTCAGCACTAGTAATGACCTTGGTAGTTGCACAGAGCCCCATTGCAAACCCAGCTTCATCAAAGTTGTAAATATCTTCAAACACAATCCCATGCTCAGTCATTACCCTCTCTAGGGTCTTAAACCAATCCTCCACAATCCTGCGGTCTTCACACTTGGCCCGATCATGGTTATAGCGTCTTGAGAAGCGGCATTGGAGCTCTGGACGGCGTGCCACTAGATTTGACACCCAGTTCTTGCCAACGCGAGGAGGGTGGTTTGTATGGCTAGGCTTCCGTATGGCAAGAAGATGATTAGCCATATTCTCCACAAATGCAGGCCGGGGTGGTAGTCCTCGTAAAGCTAGGTCTAGGATCCATTGAACAAGCTTATCCTCTTCAGCAGGAGTTAATTTATGTGAATTTGCGCGTAAATTCACCCGTGAAGATCGACCACTGAGTCTATGACCAAGTGTAGAGCGTGGCACATTAAAGATGCGTGCAGCTTCAGAAATAGAGGATATTTCCTACTTTTTAATAGCATTTATCGCGAGTTCAAGTCTTCCCTCTATCTCTATAGAGTTCCTAGCATCTTTAGAGCGAATTGGTGGCATAATTGCGCGTTGAAGTGGATGAGTAGGTAAATTAGTAGGTGGAAGAATTTGGCTGCTCGCTCGCTTGGGCTGCTCGCTCGCTTGGGAATTACGTTAGTAAAGAACGCATCAGGTATTAGTAATCACTGTACTTAGGCTGTAGGCCTCACTGTCTAAAAACAAGGCTAGTATAAACTATTAAAATGAAATATCATGTGCTGTGACTGTGGCGACTGAAGTTAAACTGGATTACGGTATTTTGTACAATTGTTTCCTGGTGATGATGATTTTTGTATCGGAGGGACAAGCGCATGTCGAATGATGTGTTTTTTACATTTCCAAATCCCAAACTGCTGTCAAAAAAGCGTTGCAAAATGGTGGTGTGCATGTGGCTCTATCAAAAACATCAATTCGCGCTCTCGGACATCTCAAGGTCTACCTTCAATTGCGCCGTCCCTTCTTCACATACAACCTGCAAATCACATATCTGTTCCTCAATGTAGACCAGGCCTCGACGAAGCGCATTATCTTCCAATTCATTAGCACTCTAGACGCAGGCCATTTTTTGGATGAGGCATTCGGCGGCCGCATATGCAGCTTGAGGGATATAAAACGGCGCCTACGACCATATCAGCAACATGACCGACACGAGTCTCAGCCACAACTGCACAAGTGCCCTGCTGCGCGATGTCAGCATCAATTTGAGACTGCCGATAACCTGCCACGGCATATCCGAAATACAACTGATCTTAGTCACCGGTTTGACAAAGAAATACTGGACAGGAGATACTGTTTTCAGTGTGGGAAAGAGTTCGCTTCAGCCAAATCTCTTTGGTTGCACGAGAAAGACGACCATTTAGAATCGAGCCGCTCCAGGATTGATGCTTGTAGGCAATTGCGCAGAGCTTGTGAGTTCCATTGCTCGTTTGAATAGCATCCACACTAACAGGGACAGTGTCTCACGTCGAACTACCTGCCACAGCACCAACTTGCTGCCCGTCAAGGAAGAGGAAACTTGGTGACCGCGAGAAGGGCGCTACATCAGGGAACCTTCGGGACCAACGCCAGAAACAATCAGATTTATCGAGAACGCTCTCTAGCGGAAATACTGTTCATTCTGCTAGAAAGCAAAATCAGCAGTGTTCCGACCCGCAACCAGTTGTTGAAGGGACTGCGGCGGACAAAGTTGGCGAGCTTCCCTTTCATGTTGTAATGCAGCCATCGTCGACCGGCTCCGAAATGTCTGCCTTTGATTACAGTGTCAATTCCATTGCCGATCCCAGTTCAATTCACTCCTCGTCTATCGGCCCAAGCAGATCCATCTTTGACTACAGTGTTGACTCCGTGGCCAATCCCGGTTCAATTCACTCATATATCGGCCCCAGCGGATCCATCTTCGACCACAGTGTTGATTACATGGCCGATCCCAGTTCAGTTCACTCCTCGTCTATAAGGCCCAGTGGATCCATCTTCGACTACAGTGTCGATTCCTTGACCAATCCCTGCTCAGCTCCCAGCCGGTTCATCTTCGACTACAGCGTCAATTCACTGCTTGATCCGCAAGCGGCTCAGCAATGTGCTCGCTTTAATTACAGTGTTGATTCTTCGGCTGATTCATACTTATCTACTTGTTTTTCTGAGCAGTGTGCGCCACCTTGACATGATTATACTGTTGTCCCTGTCATCAGGCGGAGGGGAAGCTACCGGAAAGTGGTTAACAAGCTTTGAACGTAGTTAGAACTCATTATTTAAATCCCATTGCCAGAAATGCTTGCCCCGTCTATGATGCACCATGTCCCTTTCTGTACCTATGCCTGCAGTGTCTATATATCCTAATAATTTCCCCTTGTATAAAGTGTGTTGTGTGGGCAGGCTTCAAAAGGCCTATCACGTCAAATTGTAACCCATCCGAATGTAGTTCAGCTGATATAGATCTATCTTTTTGCCCTTCGATCTTGGGAACCGATTCGCTAACCAACCATTGCACATGATCCTAGAGCAGACATTAACAACCGACATTGGGTTCAAGCTTAGGACTTTCACATACACGTCTCTACCACGGGCGCTGACAGCCTTTGTTCGCCCAAGCGCTTTACCCCGGCCGCTTGTGTCGTATTCCCATTCCCAACACGAACTATCGTCGCTGAGAAGGTGAAAGCAGGTCACAGCAATGACCTCTGGCTTCTTTGATAGCCTCTCCCACTGAGGTGAGCGGTCGATCGCGGACTTCTCAATTACAGAGTGGACAATATGTTCGCACATTATACATTTGAAGTCGGAGCCTGTTGCAGCAAGGAAATGACAAACGGGCTGAGTTTGTCAGTCAGGTTGAAAGGAATTTGGCGGTGGAGGTTCTCACCCTGTTCTTTATAGCCTCCTCCATGGAATCAGTATCGGCAGCGCCCTTGAAAATAACATATCCATCCGAGTTAAAAGCCTCCAGTACTTTATCACCCTCCTGATGGAGGTCCAGCGTGACACCAGATGCTGTCTCAACCTTAGTTTCCATGACGATGTGTTTCCGCGCATGATGGCGCGGGGCGTTGCGGACTCGAGACCGCACCGTATCATGAGGGGAAGTCCACGTGAATTCAACCTTGGCGACGTTTTCGGTTGTGGGGCCAATCGCCTATCCCACAGTCAGACTAGCTCCAGTTTGTCAATATATCTCGAACTTATTCTGTACAATGGTGTTAAATTCCAAACCTCCTGAAATATGAATCTTACTGGCGGCGAATCCATCATCTTGGGAAAACAGATCAAACACACAAAAAGAAGGAGAAAGAAATGAAAGAAAGAAAAGGAGCTTTTCCTGCAAGCGACTTTCGGCAGGCAAGCTTCCTTTTAAAACCAGAATTCCCGCCATCAACCTTTGGGCCTGCTCTCATTTGACAGCCTTGCGCAAGGCTGCCAGTTGCCTGAGAGGCTCTTACATACACCGCTCATTTCGCTGCGTTACATGGCATGCTCTAATTGGTAGCCAAGCTCATTCCCGGTAGCTCCTCCTGCAGAAACTTTCTTTAAACTTGGGAATTGTAAACTAGATGACTTACTACAAGGGAGCGGCACGGATGACCAACTCTATACCTCCCACCAGCAGAAGAGAAATAGAAGGATGGAAGAGTGGGTAAGGTAGACTAGGTTGCAATGTGTATCTAATACTAAAAGTAGAAACATAAATTGATATTGAGAAGCCTTCCAATCCGCTGCATGGTGCCTGTCGCTTTGCTCGTGTCGGCGATGTAATACCTAAATACGAATAGCTCTTCGATTGTACACAATACGCCCTGCAAATACTTTTTGTACTCCAGGGAGGATGGTCTGTGGCGGCTGAGGCAGTCAATCAACAACGGGAGCTCTTTGATAGAGAGAAACGCGAATGGCAATGCCGGTCCCTTTTTTAACTCGTCGCGATACGTTCGATAGTTGACGATGCTCGACAGCTGCAGGGGAATCATCTCGCCGTCACACCCAGCTTGCTTCAAACCGTAGAATATCGCAGTCGACCCGTGAAAATTTCGACGTTCGTATAAGCACTATGATCGCGCGTTAAAAAAAGAACCAGTGGGCAAGAATGCAGCATTAAGGCTTATCAAAGCAAGTTCGACTAACGCAGCACCGTGCTTTGAGTCAGCTTGAAGACAGTCGGCAACATCTTCACATCGACAATTCCAAGAACGACCCAAGGCACTGAGCCACTTGTGGAGGCCATTGACCCCCATGAACATGAGAGCATAATCATCGCGGAAGGACCTCAGGTCGTTTTCTGTGATTGAACTGGCTAGTAATCCAGGCGGCGTGTGACTAATGCCGCGGAAAAGTGAGGTGTCGGTTCGAAATTCGGCTATCTCATCGTTATCCCGTTGTCGGTGATAGGTCCGCCGAAAGCGAATATCCAGGAGGCTCAATACGTCCGGGGTCAGATCATCGGTTGGGATATCACGCAGAGGGCCAATGATGAAGTCGATATTCAGATCGCAGTTCACAATCCGTCCGTTCAGCGATTCGATGCCGCTCGATATCACCGTGCGTGCAAAAGGGTTTACTTCAGCGATGATCTTCCCTCGAGGTTAGCACACAATGCGAACAAAGCAACCGGTTTCGGCTTACCCCTTGAAGGTCGCTTTTGACCTTCTGCGCCTCGGAACACCGTCGAAGGCGGTAGTACAGCCGAACGCTGAGCACTTCGTGGTACCAAAGGAATGTATCCACCAAATGTGCGTTGCTCCCGGCTGCTTTCAAAACCCATTCTTCAAACGGAACTTGCAGAAATGCCGACCAGCTCGCTGCATCAATTGCCTTGGATAAACGGCGAGTATCGGCCGTTTCAACACCCGCCAGTAGGTTCTTGTAGAACAAATCCATACCAGATATGCGCTGCTGTAAAAGTGTGATGAACAGAAATTGTCGTGGAATCTGACAGCAGATAAAGAGTTGATTTTGAACTTACAGTCTTATCTATATACTTCTGGTACAAGCGCCGCGGCTCAAACATCAGACCATCCCACGCTCAGGGATAGGAGATGATCAACCAAGCAACGCCAAGACCACCCCTATTCGGGAATATCAGACTATTCACGCACGCTCCAACGCCAAGACCACCCCCAATCGGGAAATATGTATGGCCAGGATGGAATCGGTTCGTGAGGCGGAGTTTAACGCCAATGATCATGCCTGATTGAATAAGTATACGGGTATGGCAGGGGAATTGGGAAGACTTGATTCACTCGCAGGGGCCGCCTAGTTCGTCCGGATGGGCACAGAACATAAATGAATATCTGGTGCCCTCCGGACCATCTGTCCCATCGTGCAACTGTCTCTTCAGCCAGGTATATACTCAAGATATCACGCAACGTGTTTGAATTTCTCAATTTTGCCGGCATGGGCAGAGGCCTCTATGACACAACTGGAGTTCCCAAACCTCATCCTCCCGTGCGCGCCGAGAGAGGTTTGCACGGACACTCGGTCAGACAAAGATACAGCAAACAAGGTTGTAATGACGGCCGAGAAAGAGGTTCCCCAGCTATTGGGTACGACTTGCGATCACGAAAGATTGCAGCACCCCAAGGATCTCGGACGTTTTCGCCAGCCATACGAAGAAAAGATGCTCCCACGGCTGAAGCAGCAGCGTCCCACCGACCTACTGGCGGTTAAAAACGCCGACACATTTCCCAACTTTGAGCAGCCAAAATATCAGGCCACGACCGCTGCCACACAATTGCCTCAGCACTACCACAGCTCCCCCTCACATGTTGCCACTCAGGTCCGATCGGACAATAACCCTTCGGTTTCTTCTAGGACTCGTGAGCAACCGACCCAATTCCTGGTGCCGGTAGCCTCCCATGCAAACAGCTCAAAGCAGGCCTCCAATACACTCGGTGCTGATCATTATTTTCATGAAAGCACGCCACAATCATCCTACCATGTGTTTCGCCAGCCGCAGATGACCTCATCCTCAACACATTCCAATCAGCAGCAGTATCCCACAGGTATTTCTCTTGCTCCATCGCAACCGGGTGGATTGAGACGTTCAAAAGATGTTCCTCCGACGACTATGCCACAGGAAGCAACAGAGTTTGCGGAAAGATTATCGCGTATAGGCGTCAATGTCAATCAGAAATCTACGTCACTGGAGGCGAGAGAAAAACGGCTAAAAAATAGCGTTGCCTCTAAAAGGTTTCGCGAGCGGAAGAAGACTCGGGTAGATGAGCTAGAAAAGAGGGTAGAGATATTGACAGAAGAGCGTGATCATTATCGGGGTTTATATTATCAGTTGAAGGAGAGCAGAGACATCAAACACTCGATCAGCCTCCCTTCACTCACGCTGGCCATGTCTTGAACTGTTTTTGCACATCTCTCCGGGCATAATCCAACCAGTCTGTTGAAGTTAATTTGCAATTTTCACGTCTAGTTTTGTATCAATGCTACTGTAGAATGTTGGGAATCTCCCGCACCCCACATACCTTGCTCGAATCCCTTAGCATATCCACCTCATATTAGCCGACAGTCCTGACATTTGACACGCCATTCACCCACGAAAGCGTGGTTCAATCACTCAGGAAAAAGTTTTCTGTGATAGCCCTGTTGCCTTGACGTAGCGTATCGGTCCATTCCAAATGTTTCTCTATTTTCCTTCAATTAATCAATTCCATTGAAAAGCGAGGGTTCCAACTGTCAAAAGTGTCAGGAATCATCTCTCTGGAGTCAACGAGGCAGGTGGTAAACTTTGGCCCACCATCCCCAATATGGACTAATTAAATCACGTGATGCTTAGTTTTTCTAGCGGCATTCGCAATTCTTCACGCCCAGCAGCATTACAAAGGCTAATTCGGAGACTCGGCTCCCTTTTCTTCTAGTAGCATAACATTGTAAATAGAGGTCAATGGCACAGGATAAGTAATACTATCTGAATCTGTCTCAATATAGATCCACAGAATCTCCTAGATGGCTCACGTGCTTTTGAGGTATGGAGTAGGGTGACGCATCGACGCGAAAGAAAATACCGATCTACAGGCTTCTGCAAAAGAAGATTGGGATGTTGCTAATCTCAAGTGTTTGGAAAATTCTCTTCTATAGATTCGGAGCGCACTTGTGGAGATGGTGCAGACCTTTCACAACCGCAGCATGACAAAAGCATTGAGTGATTGATGAAAGCATTTTGGCTCTAGATGCGAGCTCATTCCCTCTACCCCATGATACGTTAGGTAAGCTCGCAGAAGCATTAGTATCAAGAGCTTATATCGAGATGAGTCGCGTGCATCTTGCCATCTCCGCTCTCAATCATCATTTGAATCTGAAGCATCGCAGCCGCATCATGCCCGCCTGGGCTATGCCCATATATTTGCTCCCCGAACATTCTCAGCTGCATTGGCATATTGGAGTTGCCATAATGCTCGATCACGTCTCTCTTTTCGATCGCACATCCTAAGTTGCTCCAGCCGCCCTTCGTGCCCACTGCCACACATTCTGCCACGTTCCCCTGCGACCACCATGCTGGGAGCAGACGCGAACCAGTGTTGACAAGCCTAAGGAAACGCTCAAACCCTCGCCGACCGTCTTGTACTCCACTGTAGATACTGTCCATGTCGACATCGCCATTAAATTTATATTCGTCCTCCATACGTAAGCGATAAGTATCGATAAGGAGCTTGTAAACGTCATCTTTCGGACGATCGTGCATCCAAGTTCTGGCATCAAGCCGATGAAACGGCTTGTCAATTGCAACAGATAAGCCTTTCGATGGGATATTGCTCTCAGGGGATGGTGCATTGCGTGCACAAGTTTTCTTGTGTGTCTTCCAGTCCCTCTTTTGACAATCACGAGAGCAGTAGAATTTTGTCTGACATTTTGCGCAGCGTTTCAAGTTGACATCAGCAATGGCGCAAGTACCACATTTCTTGGAGTCGGTATTTGCATCAGTCATGTTGCAATTGTGTGAAAACAGGCCAGCAAATAATATTAATCTTCGGTATCGGATAGCCCAAAGTTTATCATTTCTGGTGTTTGTAGCCACAGCTCTCACGGTTTGCCCCGCAAGGGTTCGGTCCCGCCTAAATATGAGACAAAGGTGCCCCGCGCCAAGGATGACATGCTTGCTGACGTACATCGGTCGTTCTATGCCAAGGTGTGAATAAGTTGAAGTGCCTATCACACCAGTTGTTCAACAATTTAACCGGCGCAGGTTTAGTTTCTATCTGAAAGCCGGCAGTGGTGAGAGTGCTCCGCGTCTCCGTGTTTCATACGTTCATGATAGCCCTTGAAATCCCCGTGTCCTATTCGGCGCAGGCAAATGGCTTTCCAAGTGTGGCTTCTGCAGGGGAATCTCAAGCTCGGCATACCATCCTGGAATGTTTTGTGCCCAGTACTTCTTATAGCCCTGCTCCTGGTCACCCTACATACCTCAAAATTCTAATAACCTGAGGCCAAAAACATGCCACATATTTTGAACTTTTCTCCATCAGTGATTACAGAGCGATGCCTCCGGGCTTTCCGGACTGAAGAAAAGGATGTCTGACAATCTGTGAAGTAGGAATGATAATCTGTATCGTGCTAGCAAAGCGTAGGTCGATCGATACTTTCTATATTTAGATCTTTCAATTAAGGCAAAGCGACATATAAAGTTGGATGTCTATTAAGATAAAGTCAAGAAAACGAGAAAGTGGATTGCAACTGTACCTGATAGGTTTTGATCGTCGACTCCAGGAGCGCAATATACGAAAATAGGGTCCTGGCGTCCGCGAGGATTACTGCACAGTCAAAGCCATCTAATTTATGGATATGCCGTCTCGTATATTCTTCCAGCCTCTTCCGGATGTAGCCCACCTCTTCCTGACTTAGAGGTTTATACATTTGCTGAAAAGGCATTATCGGTTGGCTCTCTGCAAGAGCTGTATGGATTGATCGAGTCCAATCCGCTACAGGTCTCGAGGGCTGGAGATTCAGTGGATTTCTGGAAAGAATGATATGGATGGCTTCCCCGGCAACGCTTTTTTCACAGCATACAGAACTATGGGCTGCCAATTCCCAAATGCGTGTTGCCTGCACCGGAGATGTCGGCCTCGTTGAGCCAGTAGAGCTCAGGGAGCTGTTTTCCCGAGACCCAACAGATCTCTGCTGCTGGGCCCTCTCAGCCATGGTTGTTCCTTGGTCAATACTATCGTTGTTTTCTGGATCCACATGTCAGTTACAACCCGTTATTAATAGGATGATGGGAGTTTCTGTTGCACCTGTGGCAGAACTTGAACCGCTGCCGCCTCTGCTGTCCACTGGGCCGGTCTCTGATTCCTCGACCTTACGAGTTCGAGTTGTCCGGGTACTCATGATGGAAATGTGGCGTCGGATGGTCTGCAAAGCTTGGGTGACCTTTGTGAGGAGAAAAGGGAAGATTGAGCGAGGGGAACAAAGTGGGAGGAGGGCTGGCTTTATATGCCTTCGGACCTACGCTGCCTCCCCCCCCCCCCCAACAAGACAAATGGGAGCAACCGCAAATAGGCCGCACCATGTATGGGATTTGTTGGCTATTGAAATAGGGACTGGTTTAAGGATCGTCTTCCACACTTCCTGTTGATGTGCATCTAGAAATGGGGTTTACAACGATAACTAACTTTCATTTATCGAACTGTTCTGTAGGGAAAACGCAAAAGTACAGACAATCAAACGCGATTCGTACGATTCAAGCGATGTTTACAAATTTGACCAACTTCTATCACTGATTGAGCTACGGTATAAAATCAGCCAAGCCGGATCTTGCGCCTATAGAAGGCGAACCCATCGATTCAGCATTAAAGCGGCGTTATCATCAGATACAATTTACCGACAGAGAAACGTGAGGCAGAAAGATATTTAGAATATCTGTCCCAGTCCATCTCGCGAGAACGTCAACTCGGAGTTAACATCTCGCCAGACAAAACAGCAGAGGGCCTCCCAGATTGACAATTAACATCAAACTTTCCATTATACAAGCATAAACTGACACGTAAGAATACGTTGGGTCCGCCAGGCTTCCGCGATGGATCAAACGTTGTGAGCCTGTGAACTCTCCGCAAGATCCTCGAAAGAGTCAGTGGAATTAATTGCGCGTGCCCTAACATAATTCTCCGGTTTTCCCCTTTCTTTGCTGGCTTTAGCAACCCAGCTATCCACATCAGCCACTGCGTCGGTAGGTGACTGCTTGCGTTCAAGCAGGAACGATAGTAGTATCTCCGCCGGGCTAAATAAGTGGTCCGGTATCTTGACGGCAAACTCACGCGCAAGTCGATCAATTTTTTCATCATCGGTCTTCGTTTCTGCATCAGTCTTCTTTTCTGGGTTGCTGTCATCCTCATCCGACCGCTTGAAAACCGTGCAGAAAAGACGAGAACTCATCTTCTCATCAGCGAGCTGAAACAAAACCTTTCTGTCCACTCGGCCAGGGCGGATGAGCGCGTCATCCAGACGCTCGATGTGATTTGTCGTCATAATCAGCAATCGACCTTTCCTGCGAAGATACACCGTCCAGGGCATTAAGAAGAGCGGACAGAGATATATTTCCCTGGGACTTCATCTGTGGGGGGCCTACCACGCCCTGGCTGGCGTTTTCTGTCGTTTCACTGACTTCCGTTCGCGACGTGCCAGCAGCATCGATGTCTTCTAAAAGAATGACACAATGCGGGGGAAGCTGGGCAAACAAACTGTTCAGGCGGTTGTCGTCGATGCTCGAAAGATTGAGGACATAGATATCCAGTTCAAAACGCCCGGTCACAGACAGGCTGAAACTGGACTTCCCGGTTCCAGGAGGCCCATACAGCAGGAACCCTCTTCGATAGGGAATCCCGCGCCTTGCATACCAGCCGCGGGCTCGCTCATCCAGGAAACCCTCGATATCCTTCAGCACGGCCGTTTTCTCGTCCTCATCCATGATGACTGTCGAAATTGGTCTGATGTCTCTTGCCTTCGCCTTCCTCCATTCGCCGTCATGATGCTCAAAGACCGTAGTCTTTTTCTGGATAAGTTTTAGATAGTTGGCTCGGCATTCACTCAGGAGGTCTCTCAGGATTTGCGACGATCCGCAGATGCAGGAGATGGAGATATCCTCCTTCGTCTCTTTTGCCACGCACTGGAACCGAAGCAGATGGTTCCTATACACGAAGAGGAATGATCCATTCCAAGGTGAAAACCGCAAAGGCTTTTTCTTGTACTCGTTCGAAAGCTCATCAGCGTATACTCGTCTCTGCATGCCGCCGACGCTGGCGAGAGAGGAGCGAGCTTTATGGGCGAACGGCTGGGTGGATACCCAGGTGATGACCATATCGTACGCTTCGTTGTAGTAGGAGACGTGGACAGTCGAAGCTTTCCATGGTTAGAAAGAGTTATCATTAAGGGGGAAGAGCCACGAACTGAAATAGGTCTCCATCAAGTCCGTCAAGTAACGGACGGCATATCTCCCCAAGAACAGGAGCATGCTGCAGAAGCACAGAAGGTGAGCGTAGCTGTTCAGATCACTAGCTAGGAGTTGCTGTATGGACGCTGAGATGCCGGTGAAGCCGGGGAAGAAGACGTCCACAATGGAGATCTGGGATGCGGCAGTGTGGATTGGCAAAGAACCAGCAGTGTTGAATGCGTTCATTCTGGAGTAGGAGACGTGGTTTGGTTTTCTAAACAGATGGTATTATTTGCAATGGGTTTGCGGCAATTGATACACGGTAAGTGATCTAATTGGTAGGGGATTGTATTTTCGGAATTCGGATTTGTGATGTCTCAGCATTCGGAGGGAATCTTGCCTCCTTATATGCTGTTGTATTGCGCCCCGCGTATCCATTCCCCGAGCTGGGTCGAGCTGTCTCCCCGCATATCCGGACGCAAGATATGTTGTATCCCGACCTAGATCCATGCGAGGCAAATCGCCAACGCTGCAAATATCCACATTTGATCTAGTATTATTGCCTTCATTGCGATCTAGATCCCTGGTTTAGACACAAATACCCAGGTTAATCGTCCTCGGTTCACTGGTTGCCATATAAGGCGTCGCAAGTTGCGACGAGGGGTTGTAGGAGATTTGAAAAAATGATCATTTCGCTATGCAATGCAATGTCACGATTTCTTTGGCTTGCAGAAAGTGTTTTCCCGCAAATTTTCGATAGGTCTTAGCTCCCCAATCGCACAATCAGGTGCTGCAGGAAACCATCACGAAAATAGACAAGATGAGTGATCGTATATGTGAGATCGATTTGAATGACTCAACGTACAGTAAGCTATTGTGGCGGACGTAAAGCTTGCGAAAACAGAATTTTCTGCCACCCCCTGAAAAATAGTAGCAAAACACCGCAGAAATAACCAAAATATCCACGTATCTCTAAAATCATTCAAATATCATCCAATTCATTCAAATACGCACCTTTATCATCAAATCTGCCAATATGCCCCCCCAGCTCAGTGAATTTACCATCAATGAGATCGTACGCCTTCTAAACGATGGTTATATGCCTGCTCAGATTGCGCGGACCATTGAGTGCTTCTGGCCACTGTATATCGAATCCAACGAAATATTCGCTGCTTTGAAACTGCTAGAAGTCCTCATTCAACATGGGGTGTAAAGCCAAAGATCACACCGGATATCTTGTCAGGTTTGGAGGACTTTTTTGAGGCATATCCAACTGCATATCGCGATGAGGCTTTCTGCTTTGTGAAGGATGAATTTGATGTTGATATCCACCCTCGATCGATATCTAGATTGTTGAAGAAACTGAATTTGACATGGAAGAAGGTGATTAATTATTGCAATTGTCACTTATAGAACCTGCTAATCTGTCAGTTCTATTTGATATAGGTTGAACCTGTGGCCAGTCAACGCAACGAAGAACTTCGAGCTGAATGGCGTATTCAAGTTACTCAGTATCAACCTGATCAACTTATCTTTTTAGATGAGAGTGCTGCGAATGAACGTACTGCAGATCGACGATATGGATGGTCAAGCAGAGGATTCCCTTGTCGCATTAGAAGGCCCTGTAAACGATCTCGCAGATGGTCAATCTTACCTGCAATAAGTGTCGATGGATATCTTGATTATGATATATATCAGGGGTCCTATAATACAGAGAGGTTCAATGAGTTTGTACGTGTCCGGATACTGCCCAAATGCCAACGAGGTTATCACTACTTAGTGATGGATAATTGCTCTTCTCATCGTTCACAAGCACTGCGAGATCTCTGCAGAGAAGCTGGCATTGGACTTTTATTCTTACCTCCATATTCTCCTGATTATAATCCTATAGAGGAGTCATTTCACGCGTTGAAAGAATGGATTAGAAGATACAGATGTCAGTTAGAGAATCAGTTTGATGGAGATTTTGAAGCCTTCTTGCATCATGCAGTTGAGAATTTCATGGGAGAAGAAGATGCAAGAGGATATTTCAGATCGGCTCATATAGGATAGTATTGTAAAATTTAAAAAGATTCTGATTGCAATTCAATTATGATATATAATATCTAAGTTTCAAATTCAGAAGCAGAAGCAGTATGAGATCTGCTGTCATCATTATAAACAGCAGATAAAGACAATTTAATTTCCTTCAACTGTGATTGTCAGATAGAACTCTTTAACTCATTTCTTATTATCAAGAATATATTCATTTCAATATTCAACTGAACCACCTGCTCATTTGTCATTGTTTGTATATGATTCAGTTCAAATTCTTCATTCTGAATAATGCTCTTTGCAGTTAAAAGAGCTTCTGCTCTTTGAGGTCTCTCTGTCATCAATCAGTTGAAGAACTCATCAATAAACAGATCCGCGTGTTCACCAAACTGAGGGATTGGACTACTTCAAATAGGAGGCAGGTTCGGATTCGATGGCAGGTTCGGATTCGATGACAGGTTCGGATTCGATGACAGGTTCGGATTTGATGGCAAGTTTGAATTCGATGACAAGTTTGAATTCAGTCCTCCCATGCCTCCCATTCCTTCCATCATATATTTCATCACCATCACATTGATTATCTCACTTGGAGACACAATATTAGATGAAGAAGGAGTTGAGAAAGGAAATATAATTGCTGGCATCTGAGGTGTCTGTATAGAAGGATTAGAAGCAGAGATAGATTCACTTTTTTGTTTCTTCTTCTTCTTTCTATTCATTAATCTTTTTATCATTTTTCTTGAGGGATTTTTAATTGTTGCATGTCCACATTCAACATCATCTATCCAACTGGCAATCTCGCTACTCAGGAGTTGAATATGAGTATCATCAAAAGCTATTCAACAAGTACCCTGCTCAAAGTTATGACAATTCATCTTTTGACAATGCCAGTGAGCAGTTATCTCACGCTCAATCCACAAAGAATCATGCTCATTTGACTGTCAATTTTGAGCCTTCTTCAGCTGCTGGCTAGTGGCCGTGGATCTTGTATGCGTAGGCGGCAGCTTTTCATCATCGGATATTTCATGAATTTGAGGGGATTTGGCAGGATGATAGAGTGGGATTTGGCAGATGGTGAGATTACTTCTTCTTTGACGTCTAATGCTCTTTTTGATGCCAATGCCTGGGTTGTTAATTGGGAATCTGACACTCCAATGAAAGCTGCAGGACCGCGTATTACAGAGGTGTTTGAAAATAGAGTTGAGATATCAAGAAGATTAAAAGAGGTGGTAATCTTGATACTAAATCTGCTCATATTCTCCTTATATAACTTCTTCAAAAAAGTGATAATCTCTCTCCAATCTGTCTCCTTCTCAAGGGTGATTTTGATTGAAGATCCATGTTTGTTTGATGAGATGACTGCTATACAATTTGCAACTTCTATCTCCTTGCAGTTCTGCTTCATAACATACTCTTCAGCTATTCTTTTTGCAGTATATTGAATATGATAGAAGCTGACAGTCATATCATTTGTTGTGACATTCCGTAACTTGATCTTTATAGGCTCCTTTATCCTATTGATAATTACCCGTTCATATAGCTTGAATGAGATCTCAGGCTCAGGGGTAGGTGTTCGCAGAAATCGAGGATCTTCTGACTGTGTCTCCTCCTCCTCCTCCTCCTTATCCTCCTTCTCATCATCAGTTGGATTCTCGTCGTTATCCGGAACATCCGGAACAGGCGGTTTGGACAGACGAAGGCGCAGGGTAGTTGGAGTCCTTTTACGAGCTTGCGAGGCAGTAGAACGGTGGGTGTTGCGGGGCATATTAGCAGATTTGATGATAAAGGTGCAGATTTGATGATAAAGGTGCGTATTTGAATGAATTGGATGATATTTGAATGATTCTAGAGATACGTGGATATTTTGGTTATTTCTGCGGTGTTTTGCTACTATTTTTCAGGGGGTGGCAGAAAATTCTGTTTTCGCAAGCTTTACGTCCGCCACAATAAAGGACAAAATCGCGAGGTTATCTGCCCAGAGCGCGGTCCACCATTCGCTAGAAGGCCCCGCCCGGCATTTATTTACGAAACGCCTCAAGAGAGCCCCTTCCCAACGTTAACGGAAGACTCAGCAAATTTCTTGAAGTCCTGTACGGGCGACAAACCAAAGCTAGCTCGACGCATGCATCACGATGGCAAGAAATACGCAGCCTATCTTGCGAGGCTTTGCTACTCATCGCCGTAGCCTATAACCCACTGGATATCACTAAAATGGGTCGTATCGAATTCGAATGTTTGATGGACTACGCAGAACCATACCTGCATGCGAAGCCTTTGCCTGAGAAATGGATATTCCGTAGGGAGATTCAAATGGTAATAGCAGCAAGCTCCGAGTTAGAAAACATATCCGTGTTCAGGAAAGGTGCGGCTCCAAATATACCCTCTGATGACTATAAACTGATGAAATTAGGGTACTTCATGCTTGA
This sequence comes from Histoplasma mississippiense, assembly GCF_000149585.1. Taxonomy (NCBI): domain Eukaryota; kingdom Fungi; phylum Ascomycota; class Eurotiomycetes; order Onygenales; family Ajellomycetaceae; genus Histoplasma; species Histoplasma mississippiense. The sequence continues at coordinate 775,995 of NW_001813974.1, read as the reverse complement.
GTTTGATGCTGAAAGCAGGACTGATAAAGCGCGATGCACTGGAAAGCGTCGCCGGGATGATTCGTCTTCGCGGGACAGGGCTTCAGAAGGCCAAACAAATGATCGCGATTTATGGCATGACAGGGTGGCCTGGAGTTCAGAGGCACACTCCCACGACCATCAAGTGCAGGAGCTGGAGGCTGGATCTCGATCACCAAGCAGCGGATTGGAGGCACAGAACATACAGGAAACAAGCACAATGCTCGTTGCTAGGCAACAAACGCAAAATAGCAGGAGTAGGTACCATAATACCAGATGCTTTAAATGCTGCTAACAATACAATACTGTAGAAATTCAATTTATGTTCTCAAAATCTCCAACCAGCCTTATCCCCCTCCTTGGGAACTTATTGTCCGATGCAATCCACGCTAGCAATCAATGGGTGTCAGAAAGAAGAACGGGAGAATCGACAACGGAATGCTTGTCGGTCTTGATACCAGAAGGGAGGAAAAGGATATTTCCATCACACTTTGGACTGGGCGAAGACAGGCGTTTCAAATCATCGATATGTTCAGGATGCAGTGGACCTGGTCAGCGTCACCCAGCCATGTATCACCTCCGTCTCGTGGTATTTAGGAACTAGGAATGACTCTTCCGTCTTGAGATTTCTCTTGTCCGGCAGCTGGGCGTCTTTCATGTCCCCGTCTTTTATGTCCCCCCCTTTTATGTCCCCTGGCTTCATTACCCGGAACAGTGCTGCATCTTCGACTGTTATTGTTCTTTCGTAGTCGACGCCGGGAAATATATATTGGCTCGTATATATCGTTTTTGCTTGACTTCGTCTCCAATCTAGGTCAATGTGTCAGTAACTAGGATCGCAGTCTCGGGTTTTGGTTTATGTACCGCTTCGGCCATCGTTTTTAATTGTAGAGGAGCCAGTCAAGTATAGGTCTATTTGGATGTTAATAAATGACTAATGTGGTTTTGGGTGCCATACCGAACTTACGCACGTTTAAGATGCAGAAAGGTAACTTTTTATCCTAAACAACTGTATGATCAGAAGAATGGACTCCAATCCTACTTATGAGAGACAAATCTTCTCAACAGATGTAAAACTCGTTCGGTTGACGAAACTTGCCCAGGAGATGGAGGGGCAAAGGCATTTGCCGCGGGGCAAGATCTTGGATCCTTCTCTATTCCATGTGACTTTGTTAAGGCAGCAATGCATGAAGCATCAGGTTTGGGGCGGGGTGAGCGAAATATAGTTGTCGCAGAAAACTCCAATACTACCCCTAACTTTGAGAAATTCAAACTTGGCGTAATATGGGTTCATCCACCACAAAACAAGCACGACGATTTCACGATAGAACAAACCATTAGCAGTTACAGATGAGAAAAGGCGATGGACTCTATTTATAAGGAGTACATATCTGCTTCTTAACTCAGGAGCAAGCCTTCCATCCCTTAGCTGGCCTTCTTTTGCTCTCACTGCATTACAATATGGACTAGAGCGAAGCGCTCCATCTGGTCAGACCTCTCCCTATAACTAGATTCACCATCCCACATTAACAAAGTAGATGTTATCATTAAAAAGTTAAAGTGCATGTTTAAAACTGTCTTAGCTAACTAACCATCCGTAGTTAGTTAACCAATGCTGCAATCATTCAACTTCGATAAGTAAATGATATCATATCATGTGGTCAGACAAACAAGAATGTGTTGCCTGCTTCGGCCTAGCGTTGGCAACCTTAGTGCGGGTCTCTTACACTTAACAACCCTTCCATCCTCGAGTTGTTTGGCTGCCATACTCAAGGGACAGTATGTTTATGGCTTCATTACTCCATACTTTCCCATGACAGAAGACCCAAGCTGCATCACCAAGATATAAAACCCCTAATGGACAGCCTTCGTTAGGTCTAAACATCCCCCGCTCTCGCTCTCCACATCTCTGTATGCCGACGCGCCTCCTCCATGTTCGATTCACCCACTGTTGTGGTCAGCGCGTCAAACACTGCCCAGAAGCCGCAGGCCACTGGCACTGATATACCACAACCGCGGCTTCCAAGTCGCGCATCGTTCCAATCGCCTACCAAAGCTAGCCTCTCCCGCTCACACCCAGATGTCCTCGCACGTGTTCTGAGCCGCTCCCCACCAAAATCAGCACATCAGAGGCCAGTGAGTCGTGGAAGGGAAAACGCTAGTCTCGGTGTAGGAGGTGTGGAAGGTGGACGATCCGGGGTATCGGGAGGTAAGCTACCTACACCGTCGCCGCTGTCCACGACTTCGGCATTGGTGACTGAATTGCCGATTCGACAACCGACCCGGCAACTTGTCTCATTGACGCAACGTCATGGATCAAGTGTTCGTGTTTCTGCGTCGCAATCACTGTCAATGTCGTCACAACGATCGCGGGCCTCGTTCTCGCTGGAACCTGGAATTGAATTGCCCGAGCCACGACTTCCTTCCCGAGCTAGGGACCCGGCAAGTGGACAAACTGCCGATGAAACAACTGCCGATGGGAGACCTACGCGGTCTTCATCGTCCCCCGCTCAAGGAAATGGCGAGCCAGAGTTACCTCCAACTCCAACTGAGCTGGGTTTAGAGAGATTGCCTAACCGTCCGAGAGGTTTGTTGAGCAGCAGTAGCCCAAGCTATCGCCAGGAGAAGAAGAGGAAACGAAGGACAAGGGATGCCGTGAAAAAACCTAGCCCACTTAAACCTAAAGATGCAGACATTACTGGAAATGAACCTGGCGATGGGATTGCGTCCCCGCGCAGTTTATTTCCTGAGGAAGATTACGTTCCTAATAAATTTGAAGATAAAGTAGAGCTACGCAATGCGCTCGCAGCTCAGTTGGCAAGGCTGAAAAAAGATATTTCGAAAATAGAGTATGAGACGCAAAGATATGAGAAACCTGACCAATATCCAGCACCGGATACAGAATCTATTAAAAATCTAATGTAGGTTTTAGTTTTATTCCCACACTCAACAAAACTTTCAAGCTAACCAACTGTTCTAAAGCGAACTCCTCACAACCTCTAACCCCTCATGCGCCCCTCCACCTCCAACGCGGTCCTCCCAACCACCAGTTTCTTCTCTCCTCTGTTTTCTTTTGCCATTTGCATCTCCCCGATGTACTCCCATAATTAAACCGGCCCCGCCTACTTCAACCTTCCCTCCTCCACCAGAGAACCCGTTTGCTCTGCAACAGCCAGCAGACTTGATGCCATATCTCACGCTCTTTGCACCCCTCTCCCTCACTGCACATACGACGACAGTTTCCACTCCGATTGTTTCAATCTCACCACAAGAATCATCGCAGTCATCAACGCTGCTTATTACCCAAACACACAACCTTACTTTAGTCGCACCCCATCCCTTCCCTGCCCGCCTCTTTCAGATTCCTATAACCCTCCAAACCAACCCAGAAAGCCAAACAGTTATCTCCATTTCTATCCATACACAATCGCAACCGAATCATTCTGATACAAAATCAAATCATAATATCCCTACCGCTCTCTTCTCCTGGTTACAAATCCGACTCTCAAACCCCCTTCTACATAGAGATATCTCCGGCCTCTGCTGGGGGATATCCCGATACTGGGAAGCCGATTTATCGCGTGCCAAGCTTTGGGCGCAACTGGAAGAATTACGGGACCGAATAATGACTACGTTATCTTCGTCGCAGAAAGGATCTTTACCAAGCCGTGACGATAACGACAGCAACAACAATAACATCAAGACCAGGCAACTTGACACCCCACGAGACCTCCTTCCACACCTTGGCCAGACCTCTTTTCTCTTCTCTGTAGAGACATGGCGACAGCGTCAAGAAAGGAGATCCGAAATAATTGTCACACGCCAATCATCACCACAGCTCCTCGTTTCATGTCCGCTTACGTTGGATTTATGGACAAGCGAACCCCAGCTGCAGCCGGATATTAGCGTTTCGGTACCGCTATTATCGCCTGTAGGGAGCTTGGAGAAAGTGGAGAAGGAGGCGAAGTCGGTTTTTGCGAGCTTTTTAAGGAGTGGTCGGGGAGGGAAAGAAGGTGGATATGGACAGATGGAGATTGATGGGGATATCGCGATACTTGTTCGGGCCGTTGAAGGAGTTGCTAGGCTTCTTTTTGGAGTGGCATGAGTGGCCATCGGGATGGTTGCTTGCTTTTATAGGCGGGCGGGCGGTATTTGCGATTTTGTGTATATATGTATATGTATGCCCGGCCTTTTTTTCTCTGTTTGTTTTTTTTTTTTTTTTTTTTTTTTCTTTTTTTTTTTTTTGTTGGTTGGATTGGAAATCAACATGTATGCAAGATAACGACAAGGGTTTGGCGCAACTTGGAAAAGAACCTTTTTTTTGAACTGTTGTGGAGGGAGGATAAATGGAGTTGTCCTTCGTCCTTTTCTGTTTTTCCTTTTGTTATACCCTTTCTCTACTTAACCCATTCCACAATAGTATCCATGCATGAGGACCATCAAAAAAATGAGATTTATAATGTTCTTATTAGTCCCATCTAGCTGATGTGTTTCAGTGTGATTGATATGCACGTAAATATTGTTGGGGGTTTGGTTTGGTCCGTCCCCTCTATTACTGGCATGGCGCTGGTGGTGGTGATTGAACTCTTCTGTCCTATGGACTAACAAATATATATAGTCTCTGGGCGTGTCGGTAGTTACCAAGCTGAACATCCATTTTGCTGAAACTGGAGCCAACTATGCATGGTTTTTTCTTATTGTAACAAACCTGTAAATAGGGATGTTGCTTGTAAACAATAGGAGCTGGGGTTTGTGTCCTTTCCACTCTTTTTGTGCTGCTCATTCTCGAACAGGGGAAATTTGTAAACCGTGTCACTAACAGCTTGAAGGAACGCGGCTACGGACAATCTAGTGATGGGAGAAACCGGGAAAACTTAAATAAATACGGAGTATTTATGTCTGGATATTTGTATTTCTCTCCCATTATCAAAGGCAGCTGCCAGGTGCCAGTTATCTCTTTTCAAACAATCCATAACATAGCATACTCTTTCTCCGTCTTCTTCCACACCCCCCTCCCCCTCCCCCTCCCCACCCCGGCTGGCTCCCCTCTTCCTCGCGTAGACAGCAAATCATGTTCAACCAAGTAATATCCGACGAACCCAAGCAACCCGCTCCGTCATCAGAATCAGCATTAAAACGGGAGATGAGAGCAGCAATAACAGCACAGAGAAGAAGGATAAGACGAGATAGAACATTTCGACAAAGTGACGGCCATTCATGATTTTTTCACCTAATTTTTTCTCTTTAGGAAAAAAGGAAAAAAAAGGAAAGAAGCTCACTGGACGTACGATTTTCGTTGCGAGTGATGATGGTGGAGTGCGTAGACGTAGAGGCGGTGCTAGTGCTCGTTCTTCCGTTTTGGTAGATTGCGTTTAAAAAACAAAAGAAATAAGGAAAAAGCAAGGAAATACAAGGCAAGAGAGAAATAGACCCATTTATCAAACTCCCTTTTTGTTAAGAATTATATTCTGGCTCTTTTCTCTCTATTTCTTCGCCGCTGCAGCCTCTTCAGCCTTCGCCTTAGCCCGCTTCTCCCGTACACCAACTAGTCTTGCTTCGCTCCGCGCGACTCTCAATTTTCGGTATGCGCCACCTTCGACACCAGCACCTAGGTCACGCTTACTGATTTCCGAAATGGCCCCGGCGTGGCTGATGTTGTTCACAGGCAAGAGGGCGGTGATTTTCTTGGCAAAAGTGTCCTGGGCAGCCTTTATCTCATCGGCAGAGGAGTCGAGCTTCTTGTGTTGGCCAGCACGGCGGGGGAAGAGGATCAAGCGAGCCCTGTACTCTTTTAGGCGAGCGACGTTGAGAGTGAGGGATTCGGTGGAGGCATTGACGCGGCGGTGATCAACCGCAATGCCGATTGTTGGCGCGAGTTTACGGGGTATTCCAGCTTCCTGTGTTTTTGAGAGTTAGCGAGTGATTTGTTGACCTGTTATTGCCTCCAGTTGCGGATCGGGTAACGGAACCCCTCCAAACCCTAGGGATAGGATGTCGTACTTTCAGTTCTTGAAGGGTAAAGCCACGCCCAGCTCTCACGCGACGATTGTATTTGACAGTAGGGCACCGAACGACAGGACGAAGCTTATCAACAGGGCGCGGGGCAACCGCAGCCGCCTTTGCGAGACGAGCCTCTCGACGACGGTGTTTGCGACCAGGCTGTATGTATAAGGGGTAAGGAGGGTTTTGTCAGTTGTATAAATTTGGATTTCTACAAAAATTCACTTTCTCGGAGACATAGATATTTTCGAACGTTTGGGGTTGCGTTAGGGGTGAGTGGATGGCGGCTGGAATTTCGAGATCCTGTTGGTAACATACCTGGTCGAAATGTACCCGAACACGGCGAGCCCAGTCCTTGTGGAAATCTGCACACACGCAACAGAAGTAAGTCTCTCCGTTGCCTCTGCAAGCATAGTGTCTAAGTATATTGGTAGAATACAAGAAGGCATTTAAAACTCACGATTTTTCGGGATGGTCTGGTTATGCTTGATCGCCTATATATGATCACACGCGCACCCACAACGTACAGGTCAGCTATCCATTCCATTTCGCTACTTAACTTCTCCTCTATTTCCTCTCCGAGCAGAAACTCTCTGTAATAGGCATAGACATACCATGGTGACGGATGGGGATCAAGGAAGTTGAAGGTGATTTGCGTGCACGGTGGTCGGTGGTCGGTGGTCGCTGTTCAAACAAAACGAGACGAAGATAGAATGAGATACGCATATGTGTGGTGATGTGTCACGTGGTGCGACGGGCGCCAAGGGTTCTTCCACATGCGGCTCGCTTAGCGATACAAATTAGCCCTAGAAGCTTCCTAATTGGGTAGTCAGGACGTCAGATAAACTTGCTGAAATGCTCTATATGGGTATTCGGACGACAAGGAATTGTAACTGGGTTTGTTGAGATATTCTCAACTGGAATGGGTCCATTAGTTGGGAAACAGGTAAATCCCAATGTTGATATATGAAACTCCTGAGACCTATGTTCTAATGAGTGTGATGAATGATATATTGTTTTGAGATACTTAGTATTCAGATTGCAAATAAGCCAAGGCAGATAATTATTTCTCCTTCAGGCACAGCATCTTTTATACATAACATACTAATGTCTATATCTCCCTCATCCTCTTGGTAAAGTTAAAAGAGAGCAATAAAAGCCCAAACGAGAATCACCAGGCGCATCCAAACACATTTATTTCATCTCAAGAAAGAAAATACCCAAGAAGTATGAATGAAAAATATAAACATGGAAAAGGTTCCACATTTGGAATAACGAGACAACGGAAAATCAGAAGTCATTAGAAAGCCCTGGCCAGAGTTTTGTCTTCTGTGTCAAGTTCGGTCGTTACAATCGCATATCGCAAGACAAAATAAAAGGGAAAACAGGAGGGGAAAGAAAAATATCATCGTGGACGTTTCATGAAGTCTTAGGTCGAATAAATAGTAGATCAGTTCCCCTGATCAACTAACCAAACGTTAAAAAGGGTGATAACGAAATTGAAATATTTCGAACATGAAAATCAGTAGATTGTAAAACAAAGGAGAAAAAGACAAAATGAGCATAGGAAAATTAAAAGACAAGACTCATCATATCAACCATCAACATGACACAAAAAAGCAAAGAGCAAAAGAAAGACTCCCCAGAATGGGACAAATAACCAAATAGAAGGGACTCAAGACTGAATTCCGAGCCCAACCTGCTCCCCAAACCTTAGCCTCTTAGCCGCAATCTCCTCCCCGCTATCGCCATTGCCATAACTAATAGATTTCCGCTTCAGGATATTATTACACTTATCTCCACTACTCTCTCGCTCAACACCAGCCTTCTTAACATGCCCAAACAACTTGCTTTGTAGGATAGAGCTAGATTTAGAGATATTCGAACTATGATGTTGGCGATGCTGTTGTTGCTCCTGGCTGCTGCTTCCGCCAGGATACCGGCGGAGCATGCTCGTAGCTAGCGAGCTGGCCTGCGAAGCGGGGACGTCTTGGTCGGTAAGTGCCTCTTCGTCGTCATCATCAGATGCGGATATCGTGCTATCGCGATCATGACGGTCAAGCCCTTCGCCCTCACGGAGTAAGATTGAAGCAGAATCGTTGTGGTGGTTGCTGCGACGAGAGTTTGGGGTCCGTTTGTTGATTGGAGTGAAGAAATGTCCTTGGGATTCTCTGGCACAGGATCGTTGCGGGGTTACAGGAAGGGAGGATACGGGGTGGGTCCCGCAGGTGCGGTCCTGGTGGTGGTTGTGGTTATGGTTGTGGGGTTGGGAGTGGGAGTGAGAGTAGCGGTGGGAGTGACTGTTGCGTTTGTGGTGGGAGTGACTTCGCGATGGTGTAGAGTGCGCGCTGACATTTTCTCCATGCAAAACTTGGCCGGCTGCAAGTAGTGCAGCGATCGGATCCTGGCTGCCAACCCCGCTCACATGACTTCGGGCACTATCTGGGTATCGAGGAGTAGTAGTTTTTCTTTGAGGGGTGAGAAATTCGGCTTGTGGACTGGATGCCAGAGATGCATGGCCCAGCATAAGAGTAAAGTGCTCACGATTTTCACGTATGCGCTTCTTAAGACGGCTGTTCTCCTCGAAGAGCAGCTCGTTCTTGTCGGTTTCATCTTCAATTATTCGTTTAGCTCGACGCAAACGGCGTTCCAGTGTGATGTTCGCGTCCTCGAGCTCTTTGATCCGTCTCAGTGTGGCATCTGCCTGACAAGGCTTGGGAGACAATTCAGGGGATTTCTCCAAGCTGAGGCCGCGTCGATGGCGATATTCTATACTCTGCAAAATCTCGACTTCCCTTTTTGCCAGCCGCTGTTCCACTTCGGCTCTGTTTATCGCCTCACTGCTGGTGAGCGATAAGAGGCTGTGTTGAAGTTTGAAGTGAGCAGCTGACATGCGGAACTCCTGTGCAAATACGAGCAATTCTTTCGCAACTTTTCGTAATTGCACCTCATCTGCATTGTCGATATCTCTCGAGGATGGGAGATCTACTGACGCGCCGTATGCTACGCAGAGTGTTTTGTCAATGGTGGCCGGTGGTGATGCGAGGAAGGTGTCTGAATCTGAGCGTGGTCGACGGAAGGGAGTAGCTGCAGCATCGCCCATATGTTGTGACGTTGATGAAGGGGGAGTCATATTGGATGAAGATTTTCGTGGGACAGGCGACCGGAGCTGATCAGACATGGGGGGGTATTGGCATTGGTCGACGGTTGGCCGACCTGGAGAGGCTAATAGACTAACTCGAGAAGGAACTGGGGTGCTTGGGATCTTTATCTCCGCTGGAGGTGCCAATGAGCATTGGGACGACCTCTCTTCAATCCCCTTTGTCGTCATCGCCGTCATCAACAAGAATGGAGAAATAAGGAAGGCAAGTCGATACGGATATTCGAGAAGAATTCCGTTGGTGATAATTTAAGGAGATTTGGTACACGACGAAGAAAGAGAAGAGCAGAAAGCCACGTCACAGTCGAAGTGATTGAGCAAATCGAGGGACAGGAAGTTCCTGGCGGGTCTCTGCTTACTTTAGGACTGATAATCCAGGTATCTTGGCTAGACCAAAGACAAAGTGTTTCGAGGGTATATAACTATGTACCGTCTACACACGCACACACACACACACACGCGCATATATATATATAGCAATAGATGAGGCGAAGTTATATAGACGGGTTGGCCGGGGACCTCAGGACGGAAAAGGGAATTTTTAAGTGGAAAATGGCAAGGCGGGCAATGAGGCTGGGGGTTTGTCGTGGATTGTTGTGGAGGCAACGGATGGGATGACCCACTTTTGTAAATCAACAGGCGAGACCACGTTCAGTATTACCATGAGAGCGGTATACCGAATACCGATATTTGCAAACAAGAAGCAACAAGAGAGGCAGAGAGAGAACGGATGAGCGGAGAGGGAAGAAATAGGAAATGGTAATACAGCGACGTTGGTGGAGGTTGTTGACAGAACGTTCAGGCGAGGAGGGTGGAAGCCGCTTCCAAACAAGAAATTCGGAGGCTAGGTTTGATCTCCAGCCACATTTAATGAATCAGGTGACTGAAGAGATTGTTAGTGGGTACTACGGCTACCCTATCACGTGCCCCCCAACATATTGTATTGCTCTCGCGTAGTTAGTTTAGTAATAATGAATGAACGTTATCCTCCTACAGAGATATCTTCATACGGTTAGTTCATCGGACGCTCCGGAAGAATAATGTGCCGGTGTAATCTTATCCCAGAATGGAAAAGTCATATCAAATTGCCCCAGTCAGGGATAAAGCTTGGAGAAGAAAGTTACACAGCGGACAAACCTCTCCTCGATAACTACATCGGAATCTTCTACATAGAACAAGACAGCACTGCTATTGGTGCTATTGGGAGACAAAACAGGAGCCATAAACCAACATTCTACTGGATTCCCTCTTCAATTGGCTCTCCCTTAGCTATGCATCTCGTCTTTAGTTAGGTACCTGACGCTCATCGATTGTTACCCCTTGTCAGAATCCATCCAGAACCATGGATCACGGCTATTCCATCCCAAAACATCCCAGTGGCATACCGCGGCCCATGTCCAGGCTCCCGCTACCCATCTATTCTGCTTCTTCCAAATCGATCAGACCCTCCCCATCTCGCGAGCGACTACAGGCTGATTCAGGGTTAAACTTGGAGAGATTGCGGAGGCCGTCACAGGAACTATTTAAGAAGCCCCAGCTTCCGTCTCCAGCGAAATCTCGAGAGAGTTCATATGGCCAAAATGATAGTTTGGATAAATGGATTACGAACTCAGGCGGTTCTGTGGCGGAAGATGAGGATGAGGGAGATGGAGACCACCGTGAGAATATGTCTTCCAGACCCTCACTATCAGATCGAACTATCGAAACTATAGCTCAGATCCCGTCTTCCCCGTCTCCTAGCAAGAGGAAGTCGACTTTTTTTGCCCCTGAGAGCCCCATGGCATCACCTTCTCGCCCATCTTCTTCGCTGAACAACCACCATCCATGCCCATCCTCCCTCCAGCATGGCACCAATGGATCAGCTCCGCAATTCTCCTCCATCACACGAACAGTGTCCACACCTCGAACACCGTCTAGTGCGCCTAATATGGCCCAGCCAACCTTCCTCAAAAGATCGGTTTCTATGTATCGAGATTCTCACTCGAGGTCTTCGATAAACGGTGCTGGTGCCATACAGTTGCCGACTCACAATAACGTCTCTGCCGTTCCACCAATATCAAAGAAAGAATCGAAAACACCAGCAACTGGCCCACGAACTTCGCTTTATGGGGGTAGCAAAAGCGTATCCATCAGATCACCCAAAGGGCGTCCATCACTGGCTAGTAACAGTTTCCCGAACCAAGTAAATAACGAAAGTAACGGCAGTAACGTCAAGAAGGCTGCAGCTAAGACACCCGTAACGAAATCCCGAAAATCTTCCTCGACGATTTCTTCCAATCTCACCTCTCCCACATCTACAACCTCAAGAAAATCACGACGGACTTCAGTGACATCCAACTGTAATCCCTCGGATTTAGCACCTCAAGAACTAGATACAAAGAAAGCTGCAAAGTCGTCAAGTGCTCTTCGAGAAAGTATTGCCAAAGCAAAAGCTGCGAAAAAAGCCGCAATGGAGAATAACGTTAAATATGGTCTGGGCGAAGCTCTGGGTCCTGTTGACCCTATCGATCCCTTTGGGCAACTGTCCAAATCCGAGCCCAATAAGCGCGTATTGAAGAATAGGGCTGCTGCGGCAAGAACATCAGGGCACCTAAATATCGCCGCCATGGGATTAAAGGAGATCCCGGAGGAGGTGTTGAATATGTATGATTTTGATCCAGAAAGTGAAGGCGATTGGTATGAGAGCGTTGATCTTATAAAATTTATCGCGGCGGATAATGAATTTGAATCGTTATCAGATGCTGTATTTCTTGATGTTGATTTTAATATCATGGACATGGATGAAAACGCCAAGGGGTATCAATTTGGGGGGCTGGAAGTTCTAGATCTTCATGGCAACATGCTAACTACTCTTCCCAAGGGTCTACGAAGGCTCCAACGGCTGCGCTCGTTGAATCTTTCCCACAACCAGTTGGATGTGGAAGCTTTCGAAATCATTACCGAAATTTCGGCACTAACTGACTTAAAACTAGTAAATAATAAACTTGGGGGCAGCCTGACTTCCACTATTGGCACTCTCTCTAAACTAGAAGTGCTAGATCTCCGTGAAAACGGCCTCACTGAACTTCCAAATGCTCTATCTGACCTCACCACATTGCGCATTCTTAATGTTGCCGAAAACCAGTTGACTTCGATCCCATTTGAGGCTCTAAAGGCCCTTCCACTCGTCGAGATTAATGCGCAGAAGAATCGTCTTCGGGGACATCTTGTTCCAGCCTCAGTTACACGCTTGGAAACGCTGCAAATTTTGAATGTGACGAGCAATTTCTTGGAAAGCCTTTCTCTCGGCGAAACCCTGGAGTTACCCAACCTCCAGCAGCTATCTATAGATGCAAATCGTATCAAGGCTTTGCCAAACATCTCAACATGGAAGTCACTCCTAACATTAACTGCAGAGGATAACGCTATCGGTTCACTTCCGGAGGGCTTTTTACAGCTCGAAAACATAAAAGTTGTCGAGTTCACCGGTAACAACATAACAACGTTGGACGAGAAGCTCTCTCTATTAGAGAATCTTATCTCCTTCCGTATAGCGAACAACCCGCTCCGAGAGCGCAAATTCCTCACCATGGACACCGACGAATTGAAAAGAGTCCTGCGCGGCCGATGCGAACCCGACCAGCCAGAAGCAGAGGAAGAAGATGGGTCAGTCCAAACTGAATTCACCCTCGCTCCAGAGAGCCCAACAACCGCCAACGCCTGGCGCATAAAATCTGGCGGCGTTCTCGACTGCTCTTCCACCGATTTGGCCAGCCTTGACCCAGCGGACCTGGAACCCTTCCTCGCTTCCTCCACAGCGATAAAATGCCTATACCTGCACCACAACTGCTTTCACAGTCTTCCTGTAGTCAGCCTCTCCCTCCTCTCCCATACTCTCACTGACCTCGACTTCTCACACAACCCCTTTTCCTCCACCCCCACAACACCCCTACTAACAACGCCGCTCTCTCTCCCTCATCTCCAAAACCTCACGTTAAGCTCCACAGGCCTAACAACTCTCGAGCACCTCCAACGCCACCTCTCTGCTCCCAACCTCACCTTCCTCGACGTCTCCAACAACCGCCTCATGGGAACCCTACCGCACATCCGACACAGCTACCCATCCCTAATCACCTTCCTCGTGTCCGATAACCAAATCGACAGCTTGGAGTTCGACGCCGTGTGCGGCTTACAGGTGCTGGACGTCAGTAATAATAGCATCTCGTTTTTGCCGCCTAGATTGGGACTGTTAGGGAGCGAGGGGACCGCAGGAGCGGGGAATAGTAAGTGTTCTGGCGTTTCTGCTGCCGGGGCCACGACATGTTTGCGCCGATTGGATGTGGCAGGGAATTGCTTCCGTGTCCCTCGCTGGCAGGTTGTGTCGAAGGGGACAGAGGCGGTGTTGGAGTGGTTGAAGAATCGGATTACGGCTGAGGAGCTCAGGGAGTGGGGAGTTGTGGAGGAGGAGGGTGTGAATTGAACATGGTTTCTTTTATTCAGAGAAAGAGAAGAAAGCAGGGGGAGGGGTGTTTCTCTGGAGACCTTATGGCTTATACCACCGCCATTTATATAGTTGGTCATGTAATTTTTTGGGATCTTTCTTTTAACTTATTTGTTTATTTTAACAGCTTATCTGTGTGTATTTCTGTCGGCATAGCTTACTTTCTCTCGTTTTGACTACTTTCTATACCGGGACCCCTTGTTACCCCATCTGCATTATCTTCTCTTTTTCGGCCCTTTATTTTTATTGTATCGCTATGGTCAACCTCTTTTACCTGATTTCCCCACAACATCCAAGATCCCCCCTTGAAGATGCTTACGGGGTTTTTCTTATCTCTGCTCTTCCTGTATTGATATTCCTTGCTCTGCTACTTTCTTTGCTCTTCCTTTCTTTTCCCTTCCTTTAACACATTCATTGTAACCCCCATATGCCTACCGAGATATAAATTAGATGAAATTCATAGATCATATAGAGTTTTTATATGCAAACAATGCTCCTTAATAATGAGGAAATGGAGGGTTGTGGGGGGGGGGAGAGTTATTCCATGTTTTCTGGTTCTTGAAACCAAAATCACTATGTGCCTGAAAAAGTTGTTACTAGGATACTTAATTATATACCCGAGTGTATATGAACCAAACACCCCCCCTTCCTAGCCCGACATGAGCATTTATGCACTTGTTTGCCTGCTGCCTCCGCTGTAAAAATAGTCTACGACTCCACTCCCTTCGCTTTCCCCTTTGACCTCGTAATTTCCTCAACAACCCTCATCCACGTATCCGCCCATTTCGGAAACTTATCTTCTTCACCCGGCGCATTCTCCTCTCCTTTATCATTTCCTCCACTCTCTTTGCACCGTACATTGTCATTGCCATTTCCAATGAGTGGCATCCGCGCCACTTCAGCAGCTGCAAAAGCACACTTGCAGAGTTTATTAGTATACATGACCGCATTGTCGATGTCGTGATCATATAGGGATCCAGCAGCTTCGTCGACAAGGTTGGGCAGTTCTCTTAAATGTTGGAGGAGGCGGTCGAGTTGGGAGATTTGGGTTGCGGAGAGGGAGAGGCTGTGATGACGTTTCTGTTGCTGGTCACTGCATGTTGGGGAGGACGAGATATTCTGCCGTTTCAAGCGGTGGGAAATTATAGCTGGATATATCTGGGCGATCGGATTGAGGAGGCGGAGGAGATGGGCCTTTTCAAATAAGAGTTTTGCGATGGCGGACGTGGTGTCGTCTTCGCTACCTTGGCCGCTGGCTTTGTCTTTCCCCTTCACCGTCCCTGAACCCTTACTGAAGATCTTATTCTCTTTACACCAAAGCTCATCGCCATTATTGCGGGCCACTTCATAATCCCAAAACAGATCATCCTCACCATCATCGTCATCCTCTTCCGGATCCCACTCCTCCAGCTCTCTTATCCCATCCCTAACTAGCTCAAAGTACTGCCTCACCTTCCCCACCACAAACACAGCAAGCCCTCCCTCTGCAAACGACAGCAGCTGCTCACACACCTTCCACAACCGCCCCGTGCATGCCATGACGTCTCCCTTCTGCTGCTCCGTCACGGTCACTTCCTTTCCATTATCCCCACCACTTCCCCCATTCGCAATAACCTTCAGCACCTCAATCAAACCCCCAAACTCCCTCAATATATCTTTAACAAGCAATTTTGCCTCATTATGAAACGCCTGCGTGGATTCCGCTGGTATCGTGAGAAGGGCAGCGGTGACGAGGGAAGGGAGTATGGATTCGTTTACAACTGAGAGGACGGTAATGAGCGCTGAGGGCGTGAAGGGGATGTTTACAGATAGGAGAGAGAGTTTTGTTGTTTGAGCTTTGAGGGAGGCCGCTGAGGTGGAGAGGAGGGGGAGAGACAGTTGGGCGGAATTGCTGCTGTTAGTGTTGGCGGGAGGACATAACGGGGTTGAGAGTGCTGCATTGGATTGGTCAATGATAATGGAGGTTGCCTCCAGGATGCTGGAGAGGGTTGGAGGCATTTTGTCCTTGTGGCGGTTCTTGGGTTGAGTGTAAGGGAGGTGAAAAGAGGGCAAGCGTTATCTCGGTAAACACTTTCTGTCAAGCAGGCCTAAGCTTCTCAGCCAATCAACAAAATTCAAAATTAGGTGACCTCTCATCATTTTATAGAGAAGTAACCCTAACCCCTCCACTCACTCACTCATCAAATCTTTATAAAAAAATCAATTAATTGAAGCCAAATAGATTACTTATTTAGACAATATAACTAAATTACCATGCAAAAGAAAGATGAAATATTATATATTTGTTGGCATACTTGCTTAAACCTTGTATTTATTTCTGTTTTAGTCCTGGTCCCATTTCGACAACCAGTCAACTTGATTTTGAAGGTTTTTATACCTCTTTGCAGGAATCAGAAAACCCGACCTCGCCTTTCTGCCAAGCTCAACCTGTCGCCTGTACCCACACTTGACCTTGTATACTAATGTATACAGAAATATCACTAGTAACTCTCCCGCCAAACCCCTGCGGACTTGGCAACGGCCTATATATACCAGCACTCCCTTTGGTCAATAGCACCATCGCGCAGACACTGTGATAAACTCTCGGGGTCAACTTTTTTCTCCATGTTGGTATGATGTTTTCTGTTAATGCTCATGGTGGAGGTCAATCTTATCTCCACCCCACACCCGAACACCACATCCGCCACACTTGTCAAGGAAACATCGGTTGGTGTTTCTTGGAGAAAAAGCGAAGTGATATGTGGAAATTTTTCTGAAAGTAGTACGTGGCATACATCCACAGCCAGCGCGTGGTTCCAGTTGCATTGCATACCGTGGGATCAAGTTGCATCAACTCGAACCTTTCTTAACCTGAGGAATGAAAAATCGGAACTTCAAACAAGTGCGGTCCACGAACACGCCTTGGATTGCTCAGTGATTGGCCAAAGAGCCACAAATAAAGGACGCTTGTATCATATATACCTGTGAACCAGTATACATTTAGGCCTTACTAAACCTCCTCCCCACCCAGGCAGAGCCATATTCATGATACTGTTGGCGGGTGATTGCAACCCCTTTCAGCGTCTCCTTGTTGTTTGCAAACCTTGAACCTCCCAGCCACGTGGAACGTATAGGACTAGAATTACCATCGTATGTTAGTAAAAGAAATTGAATAGGTGGCCATCCTCTATAGCAAAATGTATAATCAAGATCTCGGGGCAGAAGCATATGTTATGTGAAGTTAAAAACTTACTCATCTGGCCGCTTGACGCGCACAACACACTCGGCTGAGGCAAGTCTCCGGAGCTCAGTTTCTCTACAAAGATATATGTTAGCATTTTGAAATACAATATTTCCCCTGAGACAAACCAAACAATCTCATACTTACAGCCGCTCCATAAAGCCCGGAATTAATGAATTGCCCCCAACTACCATGATATTTGCCAAGAATGCAGGATGTAAGCCGGTTGGTAACACGGACAATGACTGCATTACCATCTCAGGAAGGCCAAGCTGTTTCATCCCGATGTCTCCTGGATTGAATAGTATTTCGGGGACAGTGAACCGTTCGTTTCCAAGCACCAAGACATCTTCCGCCATTGTACCCGGAATGGTGCCGGAGAGAAGTTCTTTCTTTCTCTGTGCAGCTGTAAGGCTCTCGTGCGGGCGTATAAAACCCTTTTTGTGGGCGTTTGGGTCCGGAAGAACGTAGTCCACGACGATCCCTTCTGCCGCACAATCATCATCAGACTTTCGCTTTCGATTCTCTCTCCAGATTCGCTCCATGTCTGCGGAGAAATCGTCACTAACAAAACATGCAGCTTCTTTGACTTCATTTATTATGTGTGTTTCATCGAGCATGTTGTACTGTCGAACCGACACAAGTTCCTTAAGGAAATTCGTAAGATATTTCCCGCCAATCTCCAGTCGCCTGATGCCTCGCTGCAGTGGCCTTCCTTTGTAGACAGGTGTAACAGTCGTGTGTGAATATCCGGAATCAATAACAAGAAGGCACTCGATAGGGGAGATGGTGGAGTTTGGGTCCGAACCCATCGGATCGCCGAAAAGAGCATGAACTTCATTCCAAGCATTAAGTGTTGGTCCTGCATCAAGTAATTCATCCTTAGCGATTGGCAAATAATATGGGTTAAGAAAAACGGAGCTACCCACCAACGCATCTAAAATACCCCCCAAAACCCCACTCCTCCATGATGATCTCATCCGCATTCTTCTGCAATGCGGCCATTGCATTTGGAGCCTCCGTATAAATCAATGTCGTATTTTCCGGATCCGCACATCGCACCTCCGGTTTCCGCGCTGTCCCCTCGTCAAAAAAAGCATGGTCCCAGATTTCCTTCTCTGCTTCCCAACTCACCACGTAGCCTTTCTCAACAGGCCGGCGAAATGCAACCTCGTTCCAGTCCGAGATGTGCGTTGAGAGCTGAGCACCGATGTAGACCCGCTTGTCACGCGTTCTAGCCACAGCATTTGGAATTACCAGACAAGAATTTAGAGGAGGTTCAGTGCTCAGTTGGTCGGGCGCATACCCAGCTTTCATGGTATAGGCGCCATTGTCGATGATGAATGTTTTTGGGGGTAAAGGTGGTGGTGAAGGGACGCGCTTTGTCGCGCGAGAAGGTTTGGATGTTCCCATGTTATTTTATTCTCTTATGGCATGTATGGGAATAGTAAATTATTGGTTATACTGCCGTTATAATCCGCCGGCATCTCTAAGGATTGTCGTTGCATTGCCTTGATGGGTTGTATGGCGAAAAGTAGCTCTGGGTTGAATCCATCTTCATGGATCTGATCATGAAGAGCTGTGGGGTCGGAGCCTGGATTTTCCTTGGGACTCTCTTTTTGACTCTAAGCCGAAATAGGCCAGAAGTGGAAATATGTATATACTGCATCCAGGCCCGGTGGAAGAATCGAAAATAAAGAGAGCAGTTGGCTACTAGAACTTTCCCAGAAAAGATAAAACGACAGTTTGAATATTACCCTGCTGCTCTCCCATGAAAAACTTTTGATATGGCTCAAACTCTCAACCATAGCAGAGTTCAAAGTTGAATGAGGCTCGAAATATATATCTGCAATACGCTAAATTTTCTCATTCAACTTGAGTTTGGTTAAAAACTCCACACTCTAGTACGGGTGTAGCTATGTGTGCATCTACTGCGTAGAGATTGTTCTCTATATTTTCAAATTCTAGCTCTCTAACTCACCCTTTAATAATATCTTAGTTCCGGTGATGAGATGATCTGAACCCCACTTATACTTGAACCTTAATGGAACTGTTGGTCATCGCGGGGTTGCAGACGCGGTCCGCTAAAACTGTGGGCTCTGAAGCCCCTATCTTTTCGGGCTTTTAGTTAAAGCTTAAGCCAGACAACCTCTACTTTTAGGTCACACACCCTCGATTGTAAATCCACACCAATTTTGCCACGTGATTTATAGCTCTGTTCCATGTCAGTTTTACCTTCACTCTCCACAGCTACAAAGCTACCCTCTCTAATGAAGAAACTGTCTCTCCTGCACCGGCAGCAGTTCCGGGAAGGGAGTCTCACATATCCCCGCTGCTTTTACAGCGCTTCGAAACAATCTCTTCCTGCAACCCCTCCAGCAACACCAACTGATCTCCGCAAACTTTTGCACTCGACCCCACCCCGGCATCAACAGGTAGCCACCCACACTCGGCGGAATCAGGAAGATGGAACACCCTCACTTCCCTCCAGTCAACCTCACCAGACATATCCCCTGCGGGGCTACTATCTCGAAATTCTCTCCAACCCCAGGCAACGCACCATACCCCGCCTCCCCAAAGAGAAATCAAAGCCTGAGGTCCAGTCACAAACCTCTCCCCCGGTAGATACCCGGAACCAGCCTCCGGAACCAGCTCCCGAGCCTACCCCCGCGGAGAAAATGAGGATAGTTTTCGGAACCCGCCTAGCGGGACCGGGCTACTCCGGTTCCTCAGGTCGGTATGACCCTGGCGGCCGCACCCCCGAATCTACATGGCGTGTCTTGAACGGTGTCCCTATTCCACCCCGTCCCCAGGAACCCGATAACTGCTGCATGAGCGGCTGTGTCCATTGCGTCTGGGATGACTATAGAGATGAGGTTGAAGCATGGGCGGAGCGAGTGAGGGAGGCAAGGAGAAAGGGAAGAACACAGAAGAAGAAGGGAAAGCAGAAAGGAAAGGAGAAGGGAAAGAAGGGATCTATTACTGAGAAAGGGAGCGATAGTTCGGTTGCTGGAGAGATGCGACATAAGCCGCGGAAGGAGGTCGAGATTGCTAGTATGAGTATGGATGACGATGGAGGTGGGTCAGAGGCAAATTGGGATGGCGGAATTGGAGACGGTATTGGAGAAAATGCAGATGACTTGTTCTCGGAGATTCCGGTGGGGATTAGGGAGTTCATGAAAACCGAGAAGAGGTTGAGGGAGAAGAAGCTGATGACTCGAGCGGAGACGGGGACGGGAAGCGGGGAAGGGGAAGAGCCTCGCTTTAAAGGTTTCGCTAGCTGACTCTGGCTGAAAACCTCCAGCTATGGGACTGTTATGAATGTGTGCGGCCAATTGCCCGCTCAACAAAATGGCCTCCCTCTATCCCTTTTTGTCTCCCCCTCCAAAATCCTAAAACTCGTATTTGGGTATATCCCCGCCTGGGTCGATTCTTGTCTTTTGGGCTGTTTCCTCCCCTTTGGGGAGAGCCCCCGTTTTTTCACACTTTTTTGCGTTGGGTTGGGGGGGGGGGGGGGCGGAGACTGGTGGAAGCAGCTCGATTATTCTACATAACCGATCCTGCTCTTAATCTGAACAAAATCAAGGATATCTGGCGAATGAGAGACCCCAAATAGTTAAGAACAGTCCAAATGCGTGGTAGAAAATGATAAAAGGAATATTTCAAATGAATACAGGTCCATTTCGAGTTTAAGTAATGGTACAGTACATATTCGGACGGTTAATGTCGTTATCCAACTAGGAAGAAAAGCGAAACATGAAACTAAGGCAGAAATAATTGCACCAGATGCAATGCATTCGACAAGGTGACGATGGAGGTAGCGATAAAAATCGTGATGTAATTTCGATTATCCAACACGGTAAGTTTCTACGACATCCCGCATGAGATCCTCAAGTATCTCCCTTCTTGCGCCGGAAAGTGCTGATGACTATTTTAAAAAAATATGTGGTTAGTTTTCAACGGGGAAATGGAAAAAATATATAAGGTGTATTGAGACCACCAACGAATAGAAAATGATTAAAGTGACGAAAGAAAGCTCACCGTATTCTTCAACAACCCATCTACAAGAATAGTCGCGTTATCCCGATCCTTCGCCTTCTTCAGTCGTACTGTCTTCTCCTGCGCAGACTCTCCACCCGAAAGCTCGGATATACCCATCTTAACTGTGTCCTGGATTTGCTGGAAAACGCTCATGTTCTGCAAACTATCGACTACCGCCAGAGAGCCGGAGGGTGTCGACGCCATCAGGGCAAGCGCAAACCAACCCTCACTTTGCACAACAGGCCACTCTGTCTGAGTTATCATCGTTCCAAGCGGCCAAGCGACGTCCCCATGCAGCTTGTACAGGCATTTGGAGAGATTGGAAGCTTCAATTGCCGCCTCAGTTCCTTCTTGTTGCCGCTGGTTAATGGAACGGCATATGGCGCAGATCGTACGGCCGATTTCTATCTTGATTGGAGTAGCGTCGGATTTCCCAAAAAGGGAGAGGAGCAAAGAGAGGTATGTACGCGAATTCGCCGGAGAATCCGGGTCAGAGGATAAAGGCTCTAGCAAACGCGAGATGTTATTGAATGAGGAGACAATGACTTGGCGTGTGAGGCTGGCTGCGGAAAATTGGACCTGAGGCAGAGTGTCGAATGCCCAGAGGCGCGATACAGCTGTGATAATCCCAGCGGAGCCTAGCGGCTCTTTGTTGTCAGTGGCAATAGCAAGGTTCTTTAAGAACCCAAGAACAGCGTGTAAGACGGCAGCTTTGGCATCGCCATTTAGAATTGATATCAGGGGTACATGGACTTGGTAATCCTTGACCATTGATGCACAAATTTTATCCTCTCGAGCTAGGTTTCCAAGCATGACGCAAGCGCATATTTGCAATTGGTCTTCTGGTTTCTGGAGCCAAGAGCGCAGTGTTTCCGAAAGGTCACAATTAAGAGGATAGGCTTGTGAGAATAGGGGCAGGGCAGATATGTCTGAGAGCGCTTGGTTGAGCCTTATCCGTAGTTGAGTGAGCATTTGAATGTCCCCTGGGCTAAGTCCATGAGGAGCAAGGTCGTACGACCGGTAAAGGACCGAAATAACCCTTTCGACAAGATGGTGAATAATGCATATATTTTGAAAGCGCTCATGTAGCAGATATGAACCAAGACAGCTAGCGAGTGTTGTAAATTGAGGAAACCCTATGTCTTCATCTGTGGCGAGATTGATAAGTAATGGAAGAGCGGCATCCGGTACACGTTCAACTCCTTGAGCTGCTGGTATCAGCTTTTGTTCTATCTTTCAGTTGCAGCTGCGAAGAGAGTGAATATCGACGAACCTTGTTCAGTTGCTGTCTCGAGCAGTTCGAGAGCATATGTTAGGAGTGCATTTCCTTCGATTAAATCATCGGAAAGTAGCGTGAGGAGACTGTATCCAACTCCGTTTGCAGCGACTTGCGCCTGTGCGGGCTCTGTCGATATAAATTAGCTTTGACAACAGCCCGTGTAAAGGAGAACAGCGGCGGAGTGTGAGGCCTCACCAAAGTCGACGCAAATATTATATATAACAGGGATGGCCACATGGACTACAGCAGGGTTCCGGAAAAGGTTAATAATCGGAGATGTGTAATTCTTATCAACGACCAGTTGCCTATTTTCATCTACACATCTTGCAAGTCAGCCAAGAAGGAGAATATAACTAGGGCTGAGATGGTAGTCCATGAATTCAATCACGTACCAGTGTCCGCACAGGAGTTTCCGATCAGCCGTAAAGAGTGAAGTAGGAGATCATCTTCCACATCAGATGTTGCAATTACTTGGAGGAAAAAGTCCAATATCCCAGTCTGACCGTATGCCCGCCGCCATTTCGCTGTTATCAGCAAAATATAATTGATTAGCCAAAAATTTTCCGAATTGTCCGAATGAATCCCTAAATAGATTGAACGTACGGTCACGACTCCCATTAGCCAATACCTCAGCAGCTTGGACCATGAAATGCGATCCGCTCCTCCAGAGAAGATCAAGGTTGGCTTTGACACCCTTTAGGGCATTCATCTTGTGTCGAGTATCTTCTTCCGCCCCCTCCAATGCAGTGAGTAACTCCTTAATATCGAAATTTTTCTCCTCCTCTTCAGCAACCTGGAATATAGCTTGCAGGGCCCGAAACATTTCCTCCTCTTCTTCCTTTGACAGCTTGGGCCCGTCTCTATACGGCGCAGATGGGGCAGAAGAACCTCCGGGTAAAGGGGAATCCGTACAACGAGAAGGTGGTTTCTCTTCCTCAGACCTTGATTTTGATAACGAGAACTCGTTGCATTGGTTATGCACCGCAGAAGGCTGAGATGCCTCCCGCGGGTGCTCATCTTTTATATTACTCATTTTCCAGTTATATGACTTTTGCTAGAAGTTGACATAAAGCAAATAAGCGGATAGCTGCCTGGCGTTTTATTGGGAATATGGGCTCTTTAGGAAGAGGGATAAATTTCAAATGACCAGGGTCAAAGCCCGAAAAGCCACAAAATGAATATTCTCCAGTTTTGTTCGTATGATCAAAAATGGAGAATAGCCTCTGGAAAGAAGGGAATGTGACCCTTGAACCGGCAGATATTGCGGGGAATGTAAAATCATAGCCTTGGAACCAAACAATCTGACTGGGATCTAGGAATGTAGCCAGGTAGAAAGTCTGAGATAGAGGGACAGGTAGTCGGGCTCTAGCGTCAAATTAGGCACAACCAGGCTAGTGGATCCGATGGAATAACTAAATGATAGCGCTACTCAGCCAAGCAAGTATTAGCTATATCTAAGAAGCGCGGAATTTGTTTTCAAAGGGTTAGAGGAAACGAGACATTGAACCAGCATTGCTGCTGCATGAGAGAGGGTGAACTACGTGTGTGATGGTAAGAACATGGTCCTAGGTTCACCAGATGCCGTTTCAGGCAATTAGGGTTTGCGATCTAGGATAAGCTTCCGCGTGTTGAGCGCGGATACTCCCACATCAAATCTCCCCTGTTCTCAAATTTCCCCCGAATTACCCGTGTCTCTTCTCTCTGACTCACCATCCGCTGTCCTCGCTCTGTCCCCGCCGCTGCCTAATACTGCATGTCTCATCTTCTTCTCTGTTTGGCTTTGCTAATCTTCCTTTCCCTTAGGTAGTTACCAGAGTCAGCTGAAAGCTATCCGCGCTAAAATGTGCCAATCCTGAGTGTAGAAACATCATTTCTCTTGCATCTGAGAAGGCTAGACTTGTAGCTTCCTGAATGTGAGTTAATGATACTTGGTGATACACCTTGACGCACACACTCGCCCATATCTACGTCTTTCAATGACCCGAGGAAAGGTTGGGCGTGTAGTTTACGCTAATTAGACGCTGTAGGAGGATGATGTTGGTTGTGTGATTGTTAACTATCTAAGCGAGAGCAACACTATGTTAGGTGGCACGAGCCTGGGTTAGCCGTAGGTAGTAATGCCTAACAGACGCGAAGGCCATGTGATTTGACTTTACACGCGGCAACCAAAAATATGCCCAGCAGCATATCGAAAAAACCAAGATAACACACAAGATAGCCCAACAGATCAACACAACCTTTGACAATTCCTCTACACGACCGTGGGTTGATCCCCTCACACTTTAGGGATATTAATTGTGTGATACATATACTGATTCTCTTTTCAGTTGGGGCCATACCACCACACAACTACTTATTTTGATGAGCTACCTACAGTATCTGACCTCCCATCTACCACAACTCCCACCCCTGTTTTTCTACATACATCTTGAAAGATGACCCGAGCCCAACAGACTCTCTCTGTCCTCCTCTTAATCACATCGGTACGCTAAAATACAAAAATAAAAACGATTTGAAATTCAATTCCTCTACCGCATCACCACGCATCAGCTAACCAACCAAAACAAAAAAAAAAAAAAACACCAGCTTTACCTCGCCCTCCACCTCGGCCTCATTCCTCTAAATCCCACCATCCAGAATGAAATAATACCAGTCGTGCGTGCTACAACCCCCCATCCCCTCTTTAGTTCTACGGCAATCCCTTAAACAATCTACCCCATACCCCTCAATAGTACCCAGTCAGGATACCTCTACAAGCACCCACCCATCAACTGCCTTGTGCAATGAAAACAAACTAATCTAAATATAACCCCGCGCTCCCGCGCGCGCACACACACACACACACGCACACAGCTCCCTTTCTACTCCCTCATGGTAATAGGCGCATACATGCTCTTCCGCCTCGGGTGGGGTGTGTATGCCTTCAACGATGTGCCTGAGGAGTACTCATCGCTGCAGGAGGAGATTCTGGAAGCGAAGAACCAGTTGCGGGTGGCGAAGGTGGACGTTGATTAGGGTGGTTTTATGCATCTTTGTTCAGTCTTTTATGGTCTGGGTTGTGATCAATGAACAACGGCCAGGAGGAAGCAGGGGAATGGGAGAGGAGTGGACAGGAGAGGAAAGAAAGGTTGGAGGTAGGAGGAGACGAGACGAAAATGTCAGGCTTCTTTATTGAGATGGGTGCAAAGAATGTTGAGCTTTGATGAGAGAAATTTTTCTTGTTTTTTTTTTTTTTTTTCTTGTCTCTTTTTGCTGTTTCTTATACCTGTTTGTTTGGCTTCGTTCATTGCTAACAAGGTATCCTCCATAATTCAAGGCTCTTTCTTTTTCCAGTGCAAAATATTTCTAATATCTATAGAATCTTCAATTTTAAGAAATTCTATTTTAGATCAAACCTAATGTCAGGCTACGTCATAGTTTTTCATTTATTTTAAAATCAAAGGAAAAGAAAGCTAAAATAACGATGCTAATATGCAGAATGCAGAATAGAAACAGAGGCGGGGAGGGTTGGGGGAGCCGGAGAATAAAGTAATATAAAAGGTAATAGAGCTAGGAGACGGAAGCAGAAAAGAAAATTCATAAAAATTTTCCACTATTAGCTTTTGTGTATTGGCAAAGGAACCAATACTGGTGGAGGCTAGAAAGGAAATATATAAAACATCAAGCCAATGGATGTTGAGCCGCCAGGTGATCGTGCTCGTCAATATCTCTGTTTGCGTATGGAATTAGCAAATACTTTAATATGGCAAGCAAAACTCTCATATATCTATTTCACAAAAGGAGCCAATCGACAGAAAGATCGATTGGGCAAAGGGTTGAACGATGCGGTTAAATAAACGCAGGGCCCAGGGGCGGAGGGGACGTAAAAGGTGAAGGGCTAGCCAGCGACTGCCGTGCATGATGTGTTCAAGTCTTTGGATAAAGTATGTTGCACGGGTCATACATACCATCCCCGGGGATGGTTGGTTATGTTGGAATTCCCTGTAGCACAATTGGAGGGCGGAGGCTTGGGCACAGGGGAACGAAGGGATACGGAAAGATGGGAATCTAGAAGATATGGGAAATGGTAGGAAAGACGTACTTGGCCTCCCATGGATAGCAAATCCAGACATCACCAGTGGTGACTGCAGCAAGGTATCGTCCGTTCTCCATCATGTCGGCGGGCAGTGTACCCTTCTTGTCTTTGTTTTTGTTCTGGTTGGCGACGAGAGAACTGGTCAGTTTTCCTTTTTTCCTTTTTTTTTTTTTTTTTTTTTTTTTTATCTTTTCTCGATTAAAACAATATTTTCGATTCTTCCTAGCAGATAGAGAACATGCTCGTGATGTTTTTTCTTTTGCCGCTCCCCCTTCAACTCCATAATCTAAATAAATAATCCCCCCGCTATAGAAAACAACAAACGAGAGAAAAGCAAAGGCACTCACGTGCAGCACAAACACAGAGAATGTAGTCGTCTCTCCCTCTCTACCCAACTGCTGTTGGGCTAGTTGTACATCTTTCTGCAACTCCCGCACAGCGTATTCCAACGTCGTCCGCGTGTCATCGACCTCGTCGACAATCAACACATTTTTCCCTATCAGATTGGCCATTTCCAGTGAGCTGAGATCGAGCCATTGCGTGCGCGTAACTTTCGTTCCGAGCTGCTCAATCTGGTCGTCTTTTCCTAGGTTCTCGTACAGCGATAAGCCGATGGCTTGGATGGGGATGTTCGCGCCGCCAGGTTGTTTGAGGAAGGACCTAGTTTTATTCAAATAAAAAGGAGAAACGCTTGAATAAGAAGCGGAACTAAGACAAAATTATGCTGATGTGTATGGGTGTTTTTGGCATTTTGATTTTAACTCTGGTGGATTGGAGTAGAACAATATTTTGTATCCCTCTCCACATCCACATTCACCCTACGTTCCGGGAGAAGGAGAGGGTATTTAGGAAATGGAATACCTTAGAATTCTTGCTGGAATATATCCTCCTCCGCCAATGGCGATCATGAGGTTTGGTTTGAAATCATTGAGGATGCGGTCTGCCGAGAGTTGACACAACGTGTGCACCTATGATATCAAGAAAAGACAGGTTATTCGCATATTCGGCGTAATGTAAAGGTTAGGTTCCACCACCCTTCTCCCCAGTCAGCCTCACAGTCGTTGACGGTGGATGGGGGTTGATAGAGATGTCACGTTGCTCAGCAGTCTCTTTCAAGCAAGAAAATGGCTGAAATACAAACCACTGAGGTTGTGAGACCCCCCATGGTTATCAGCGCTCCTCAGTCGAACACTAATATACACGCTTTCTCTCTCTTCTTTTCTTTTGCTACCTCCTCCTTCCTCCTGACATACCTGGTTATATGTGACATAGACCTTTTCTACCATTGTGGTCTCGTTTGGACTTTCACGTAGATAGACTTGGTGGGGTGGAGGGGTGCGAACGATCTGATAGCCCTGTGCACCCAGGGAAGTGTATCGCTCCTGTTTCTTGAAGTCTCCGTCTGTGGATATCCTATTCGAAACGAACAGACGCTGAATTAGGACATCTAGTGTGACTATGGGAAAAGGACAGGATGGATAGTAAAAGCTTGAATCTGGGAAACCTTTATTCATTCCCCCACATTTTCCATACTTTTTGTGTGTGCTTGGAGCGTTAGGTACTCACAAAATATATTATGTTTCTGATGAAACCCACTTAGCTTGTATGAAAGAGAAAGGAGCGGAAGATGAGAACGGTATAAATATAGAAATATCCGTAATGGGGGAGCAAAAAACAAATGGGATGATCCAACACCAAGCTTCTGATATCTCTCTCTTTAAGGTTTAAAAATCTAAGTTAACCTAGGATTCTGTTTTTATGCTCGCGATAAATTCTCCTCGAGGAGGATAGTTTTTTTTTTTTTTTTTTTTTTTTTTTTTTTAGTGTGATGGACTCACCGTCGCCATTATTTATTTAGGCGCAGTTTCCGTTCTCGACTGTTCCAAACGCTTGCTTGGCCGCATTCTGCTATCATGTCATCACTGCTCTGGGCCGTCTGTCCCTCTATCTCAACCGTGATGGCGGGTCCAAAACCCAATCGAGCAGACAGAGCCTTACGAGCACTCCCTGGGTTCTTATCGAATTGACCAAGCAGATTGACATCAACAAATATTGTATGTCCATACGATATGACAACACGTAGTTTCGTTTTTGTGAAACCATTTTCCGTTCCGTGCCATTCTTATCTAAAGAATGCGCAGTAACTACTTCTTTTCTCAATGGTCTTCGTGACCCAAATTAAGCTGGCTTTAAATGCCGGTCCAATGTCGACATTTAAATGTCTTCTAAACCAGCGGCCTGAGAAACACAGAATGGATGAGAACTATATTTTCTAAATGCCATACAGTGAAATAAGAAAATTTTGCAAAAATTACAGAGGCTATAAGAGAAGAAATGGCCAAGAGGATAAAACAAAACTCTCTCCCCTTCTCCCAGCTCTATCATTTCCCCAACATCTACCTAAGAGACTTACATCCTACCAACCGCATCGATCTAGAAACGATTATGCTCTTCCTCCTAGGATCGTGGTGTCAACCTAGTACAACTCTACGGAGGCCGAGCCGCGACATTGAACAAGATGCATACCCAAAGCAGGCCAAAATTGTACCAGAAGTGGGAGTAATAAACATCAAACTGAGAGATAAATTGATCCCCAGTGGCGAGAATGCTAGCGGCAGCAACAGGCGGACGCGCGTTCAACAATTTCCCTCCAGATTCAATAGAAGGCTCTGTTCAGGATCAGCGAAGAGGCCCATGAACTCGTCGAATGTCATGCCTATCGGCGGCATGGTTTGGAGGGACTCGGTTTCGGTGCAGGTGATGTTCGCGCTCGATAGCCGTGGCCATGGCGCCGCCGACTAAGGTACGTGCTGGATGAGACGGGGCGCATGAATCTCCAGAAGTTCGGGAAGTGACGCTGAGAATTTAAATAAAGGTGGGAAGGCTGGCATTATTTCGCACTATTGTAGTGGATCCAATAGAGATAAATAATGGAGGGAAGCGCGTCGCTTTTCCCTGGTTGCTTGCTTGATTGATTGTTTGCTGCTAGCAGCAGGGGACCAGGCTGAACATCCACAGAAGCCCAGTGAAAGCATCACCAATTTCAGCATTTGGGTGGAACACAGGTAATGCCGAAATGAGAGGATTGGGCTGTGAGTAGCATAAATGCCAACAGAAAGAGGAAGGTGAGGGATCACGTCTTGGTCTGTAGGGTAATGCCAGTAGAAGTAGACTGAAACAGCCATCAGAATATTCCAACGGGCTTCTATCCAGGGCTAAGTGAGAGAAAGTTTACAGGTTGCTTCATCATTTAATGTGTTGGCTACATGGAACCAATAACATATGAATAATGGCATATTAGTACATTGATAAAGTTTTAACAGCTGTTCGGGAGTCTTATATCACTGAGGAAAACAGCTTCCGCAATTGGTACAGATTAGTATTGAACATGACGGGAAACAAGGGTGGCATAAAGCTGGTGTGGAACGCCCTGGCTGACCGGATGGAGTTCTCCCCGTTTGAAGGCGAAGCTAATTTAAAAGGAATGGATAAAGGGCGCGAAAGGTCTGGTTGAAGAAGACCCCTTTTCCGTTTCAATTATCACAACCTAGAAAGAGTGAGTTCGTCAAGAAAAAGCGAAAGGAGAAGTAAAGGTTACATGTAGCGCCAGAAATGCTTCAAGGCACGGTCGAAAACAACTCGAGCGGGTTGAGATGGTTCACTAGTTAGCGGCCTCCAAAGCATGTGCACCTCCATCCACAGCTGCAAGACTCTCGCCAAATCTGGTGTTATTATAGTCGATATCAAACGTGCCATCTATCCTTGGCTTGATATTTGCAAGCATCTATTCTGCCTGTTTAGCTGCTGTTGCACATTTTGGGGAGGGGGGGAAAGGGTGTTTCGCTCCAAATAATCAATTGGAGACCTTCTTGGTTGAGTATTGAGTTCTGCGAGGAGAAGGAAGAGACATGTAATTATTACTAGGGATCATGGCTGATTTCTTCCTTTCATATCTTCATGACTGTTGCTCACTACTAACTTACCCCCCTGAGTAAAGGGCAAAGTGCTGTATGATGGCATCTGGTACAACAGGAACCGACCAAACTGGTCATAGAGAAGGGCCAATGGCCTCAGTGGCTGAGTTTCTGTTGGCGGTTCAGGATGATAGTATCGAACGCAGAGTGTCTGGCATGGTACAGCTGTGGGAGAGAGCCCCCTGAGCCTCCCGGATGAAGTCCTCCACCACTCATGATCGGGGAGAATGAACGGATTCAACAGCTTCATGGCATGCTACTGGACTAGTAATTAATTATTTGTATCGATGAAAATGAAGCTGCAGGGTAAGGCTGCATTGTTCTAGCAGAATTGTGCAGCGAGACCGGTTTCAAAATTGACAGAATGGATCTCTCATAAAGATATCATGAATAATGCCAGTAAGAATGAGACAAAGGAGGACTTGACCTGTCTCCGAGACCACCTTGTCCTGACAAAAAAAAAAGGAATAACAGATCCGGTAAAGCTCGTGTTGCCAGTTGTAAATATCTGGTCAGCAATGAAGTTTACAGACGGAATTCTAAAATATCTCAACAGCTGGAATAAGTTTCTGGAAGCTGTCTGGCTGTCTGACTGTCTGTATCAATATATCAAACAATGCATCTCGGCAGACTCGCTATTCTTTTCTTCTTTTCTTCTTTTCTTTGCTTTTTCTTTCTCCTTTTCTTTTTCTCTCCTTTTTGGGGCATTCCATTTTTCCATTTTCCTTCGGCTTCTTTTTCCATTTTTTCTTCTTTTCTTTTTCCTCCCCCCAGGCTTTGCGCCCACTGGCTCGCCGTTTCGCAGTGTTTAAGTTGCATTTATTATCCTATTACTTATCCCTCCATCTAGCTACATCGGGAAGCTCGGACCTTAATTGTTAATTCCAAGTTGTGGGTTAGCGTATTTAAATACTGCGTAGTTACGGGCGCCGGTTGAGGTTCTCCTGGTCCTGTCTGTATGTAACTCCAGCCAGGATTGCCCGTACTGGGTCGGATCTGGTCTTGCTTATGCTGTATCCGATGTTGCTATTCCATCCTGCTTATTATCCTCTCCACGTATCGAATTGCTGATGCAATGATGCCAGTCCTGTCTCGACTCGGTATATCTCTCTCGTTGCCAGTGCCTGTAACGCCGCAGTAACTGGCTTGTTCACTTCATTTCTGGGACCGACCCGTTGCTCGACTCCAATTGCCACCATCGCTCCCACCATCGCTCCCACCACCAACACTACCACCACCACCACCACCGCCGCCAACCACTAGTTACTGGTCCTACTCCTCCTACTACTTCTGCTACTGCTACCGTTGCTACTAGCTACTACTACAACTTCTCCTCCTACTACTACGAGCATTACTCTTTACTCCCACTCCTCGCTACTCTTGCAACCTGGCGCAATCCATCGACCCCCGTTCCATCGTAGTCAACCCCTTGCATAGAAAAATAGATGCGTGCTGTTCTTCTCGCTGGCTACCCCAGTACCACGACCGTCGAGCCTGGTTCCTTTGCCTCCCTGCACCTCTTCTCGTTTCTCTCCCGACTGTCCTGAGCTTCCCGTCCACTTATCAATCGATCCTCGCCTGCAAACATCACTGCACTAGCTTCCGCCCTACGGTATAACCTCCTCCAATCGTCGATCCCCCATCTATTTCTCCCTATCTCCATATCGAATCGATTTAGATTACCCAGCCAGTCTAGAGCTGTCCACCATCGGCTTCACTCCCCTCCGCTCCGCTCCACTCCACTCCACTCCACTCCTCTCCACTCCCATCGCCCCCTTTTCCGCCCGACTCTGCTCTTCTCTTCTCATTCTTTACGCGCCATCGCTGGGACCCTCCGTCGGCCCTATCACACCCACCAATACAGTATCTCCATATCTACTGTCCACTATTACCATAACCTTCCTTTTTCCGCCATGAATCGCATACAAGAACACCATGTTCGAAGCCCGTTCTCCAGCCCAACCGACATCGGGAAATCCAGAACCATCCCGGTCCTCTCCTCGTCCCTTGCTCCATCCGATCACCACTCGCAAGGTGATCCCATGGACCTCTCGCCGCCTGCATCGGCTTCAATGGCTCCCCCCACCAACAATAATGGCATCCCTGAGTCGGAACACGGACCGGCTTCCGCAAACCATAATAGCAATAACAACAACAACAGCCATGCCAACCACAGCCATAGTAGCCTCAATAATAATCATGCGAACGGCGCTGGCGCTGGCGATGCATCCTCAGGTGCGATGATGGGAGGTGAGCCTGCCGGCCATGCGCAAAGCCAGCCTACAGGCGCTGCTGCTGCTGCGCAACAACCCAAGGTCGTTCAAACAGCCTTTATACATAAGCTGTACAGGTAGGTTGGGACATCATTTTGCTTCCCCTAAATTGAGGAACCATGTTTGATCCCTAATGCAATTCGCCACTGCACAGCATGCTACAAGACCCGAGTATACAACATTTGATTTCTTGGTCCAGCTCAAACGAGAGCTTCGTTATGTCTCCCTCTCAGGATTTCTCAAAAGTTCTCGCGTACGTTCTCCTTATCCCAGGCTTCTAGAATAGCATTGCTTGTCCGGCTGTAACTGATTACTGACCTATATTGTGCAGTCAATATTTCAAGCACACCAATGTTTCCTCCTTCGTGAGACAGTTGAATATGTATGGGTTTCATAAAGGTACCTTCGGCCATATCCACATAATACCTGGTTTTGAATCAATTGATTCGTTCTAACTCATATTCGACTCTGACCTGTCATATGTTTATAGTCAGCGATGTCTTCCACACAGGATCTCCTGACTCTCAGATGTGGGAGTTCAAGCATGGCAATGGTAATTTCAAAAAGGGAGATGTAGCCGGTCTACGAGAGATCAAACGTCGCGCATCAAGACAGACCCTAATTCATCGCGACTCTTTTTCGGGACACAAACCAAGTTCTTCTCAACCTGCAACTCCCGCTGAACCGCTTCCCGAAGCAGCTGATTCCAGAGTGATCGATTCCAGACTGCTCAATACAGAGCACAATATCTACGATCTTCATGCTCGTCTTTCTCGCATGGAGGAGAACTATTCTCAGTTAAACTCCAGATGTCAAGCCTTGACGGAGAGTTTAGTGCGATGCCATCAAGTGAGAATACTACTACGCCGTTTTTCGGAGCTTTTGGTGAAGAATGTCCTCCTTTACTGATCTGGATTTATAGTGGTCCAATTCCATGTCGCATTTCGTCATGTCCATTGTCCCTGACCCTGATAACGCGATTCATAGAGATGGTGAGTCTGAGCCAATGAGCTTGAGCGAAACGAACGTTGTTTATTTGGGAATCGGAAACCGTTACTAATTCTTTGATCCATCAAAATAGCTGCCAACATGCAACGAGAGATTTCGCGGCAATTGGATGCCATTCGTGCCTATGAGAATCCTCACGAGTCGCTCCTATCCGGTCGACAACCGTACTTTGGCAGCATGACCCTCCATTCCGGTCCGCCACTCTCCCCGCGCCAGATGCCTCAAGACGAGAGCCGGCGCCCCTCCATGGCCCAAGCTCCTGTTCCAGCCCACCTTGCCGTATCCCCTCGTCGATACGGGTCAATTGGTGCCGCTAACTCATCACCAAATTACAACCGCCCCCAAATCCCACCCCAACAACTTGCCCCTCATCCCCTCTCCTCTGTAGCGGCCGCAGGCCCTAATCTCGGCCGCCGTCACACCTCTGCAGACATTCGCGAACATGGTTGGGGAGCAACAAACAACAACGCTACCTCACCCTCCGCCCCTAACCACGCTTCCCCTCAATGGCCACCTTCCCCGCAACAGACCGCTCACCACCCAACCAACACGAACACCAACAACAACTCCATGAATCAAGCCCCTCCGCTCCCGACTGCAGACCACCAACATGTCCGCGATCTCCTAGCCAGGTATGAAATGGGCTGCCCCCGCCGTAACACCAACCAAGACACATCCAGACACTCCTCCCCGCCGCCGCCCATATCTATCGACCCTGTCGCCGCCCCACCTCAGCTGCCCAGTGCAGCACCGCACCCGCCTTATCCACATACATATTCGCAAACACAATCACACCCACACCCACCCCCACATCCACTCGCTGCACACTCCTCGTCCTCGTCCTCCTCGTTGAACCCGGAAAGTGGATGGTCCGTTGGCGGGCCGAAATTCCCTCGCCCGGCTGGGGACTCGTTGCCTGCCACGCGCCGGTCGAGTATGGCAAGTAATGTGCATTCGCTATTGAATCCGACGGCGGCGACGGCGGAGCGGGAACGGCCGGGCGAAGAGGATGGGGTTGGGGAGGATCGAAAGAGGAAGCGGTTACAATAAGAACTGCGGAGGGGAAACGAGCGTAGGTTTTGCTAGATGATTTTATTATTTTTATTTTCATTTACTTATATTTTCATTTCTTTCAATAATTCTACCTCCTGACATGTTTGTTTATATTATAAGTCATGGCATGGCACAGCACGGCAGGTCCACACCTTTCCCCCAAACCGTGATTTGTTTTGGTAACAATGTTTTGTTCTTATCTTCTTGCTTGGACTAACTCAATTTCATCTCTAACCAATCCAAACCGTGTTTTCTTATTTCTTTCATTTACTTCTCCCTCCCACTTTCCTTTCTCATTCTTCTTCCTCCCTTCTTCTCATTTACTCAATTAGCTACTTAACCCTACATTCTTTTTTTTTCTTGATTATAACTTGTGATACACCATATTTTTTTTTTTTTTTTTTTTTTTTTTTTTTTTTTTTTTTTTTTTATTTCTGTGGTTTTTTAAAAGAAGCGCATACATATATATGACCTGTCTAGTGTTGACCTTGTTTTGGCTTGGCTGTTCAACCTTTTTCTACGTTACTATTTACTATATTCTATATATAATGATTATTGGAATGTCGGAATTGTTTGGAATATGTATATGTCGGATTAGTTGCATTTGTCATTTAAATATTGATTTGGCTAATCAAATATGCGTTGATTTTATGCTTCGTTTTGTTCTTCTACATTTATTTACTTCCTTGAGCAAAAGCAACAAAAAAAAAAAAAAAAACAGCCGCTCTCCAACCCATCCGGTCCGACCCAATTCAATCTCATGCCCCAAAATATTTTCCTTGTACTATTAGTCGGCCGGCTGGTCGTGGGCCAGGCAAGAAACATGGGATCGCACGCGGGACGTACTATACATTAGAAACGCAAAAATTAAATCTCGGCACTACGTCAACTGGTCAATGTTGGGTTCAGAGGCATCACCCGAGTTCCCAAGAGATATCCTAGGCAGTCTTATGAAGGACACACACAATAATGAAGGACACACACAATAACAGCGGCCACTGTTATTGAAGCCCGTAACATACACCTGCAGGTGTTGTGGCATGATAATTCCGCTGCTTGGTATGCCAAGGTAGCAAAAGTTACATGATTGATACCAAGTCAAAATCAAGATTTGATTAACAATTGATTACATTCATCATGAACAACAAACTGATTATTTTATTAAAATGGATATTTAATATATATATTTTACATTTTTCTAAAAATTTATCAGAATTAAAGCATTAGAGATCCATCAAGTGCTGGTTTCATGAAAATCTAGATATCTTCTCAAAGACAATCGAATGATAATAAAATGCCGTATCATGGTGTATGAGATATTTGCATTGAGGTGGCAGAGATTGACATTTGTGGCAGAGGTTTGCGCAAGGTGGTGAGAAGTCCTACCCCTCCTCCTAAACCAAAACCAACTTGATTATCAGTGCCGGATCCCATTGCTATCAACTTATATAACTTATATGCGCCATGCACATGAGATATCCGCCGATGGCACTGGTCCGCTCAGCTCACCTCGTTTTCCAAAGATGTTGGGAACTGATTGGGGTTCAATCTTAGCAACAGAATTTCCCTGTTATCTACGAAAATGTGGAATCGATTCTGATGAATTTATTCCAGGGGCCCCGCGATCTATTTATACTGCCTGTTGAGAGTTTTTCATCAATGTGAAAGAGCACACAGAGGAAAGGAAAAATGGTGCCCGACTCCCACGTTTTAGAGTCAGCCATTTTCAATGGGTTGAATTGTTCTGCTACATAAACTGCTACGACTGCTTTTTGTTCCTTTTCCTCTTTTTCTTTTTCGATCGTTCCGATAAGAGCTCGTCGAGATAACTGGCTGGTTTCTTCCGTTGAGCGCTGCGTTGCGGGCTTCCATCATCTGATTTAAGGTCGTCAATATCGCCATTGCCATTTGGCGTTGCAGTCGTCGTAGGGATAGCTATAGCAGCACCATCATCTGTCCCAGCCTGAATTGTCTTCTCCGTTACGATCTTTCTTTTATTCCTGCCCAAGGAAGATCGTCCTTCATCCTCGTCATCGCTTTGTGGCTGTTCTTTGGCATGTTGGCGGTGTTGCTGTTGCTTCTTCTCCAGCACCAGTCGAGGATCCCGTGAACCATTCACCGGCACTTTTGAAGTAAATTTTTTGTAATTCTTGCCCAGAAGCTGTTTTCGTAGTTTCTCGTTGGAGCTGAGCTCTGTGCGATTGAAGCTGTTATCTTCCTGGCTTTTTGGGATGGGTGCACCGAGTCCTAGCCTGGAAGGAAAAGGGCAGTTAGAGTTCTATTTAGTGTGCGACATATAACCGATTTATAGAGCGCAACGATGGTGTATACGTGGGGGTGGACAGGACTGATTGAAGGGATGATAACACACTTCTCCGGAACGGGGGTAAATATCTCGTCCTCTTCCCGCAATAGTTCCTCCTCGGTTTTCGTGTTGGCGATCTCTTCAGCAGTTTTGGGGGGCAGCCATGATGCGATGAGGCGCTGGCTGCGCGCCAGGGCCACGTTCGCTCTGTTGAAGACTATATCTGCTTCGGATGTGGAGATAGACATTTTGAAGTTATTGGCGGATGCCTATAACAACGTTAGTTAGATGTTGTCTCTCACCAGAGAAATATACTAAAAATACATAGCGTGACAGTGTTATTTATTTACCACTAAACCACATCCGTAGCTTGGATATACCGGTCCAATGTTACTGCGACCTCATCCAACCGCAGCGAACTTTCCCCACTGCTTCTTCGTTCCACCCTTCCACCGTTTTCTTCTTCTTCTTTATTATACCATCTCTTTTGTGTTCCTCGCCGAGTTGAATTGTCCACGATGTTCAAACTCGTCCGTAGCAATCCAATTGCTGCCAATTTCAGAGCCTCTGTAGTAAGTTGTCAAACTCTCCTCTGGCTACCATTTAACAACAGCCCCGGTCAGAGAAAAGACATAAATAGTACTAGGAAATAAATATTGGCAATCCCGTCAAATTTATCGTACTTTTTCGAGGCAGAGAAGTAGTGGGATATTACCAATACTTGTGGCTTAGTACAGGGCGTAGTCGATGCTAATTTTTATCCCATCTCCCTTACAGAGGACGCCGATTCCTAGTCGCTTTGCCCAGCAGCAAAGAAGAAACCTCTCCATCCATGAATACCTCTCCGCAAACCTCCTGAAAACAGTACGTACTTCTCCGGGCCATGCCGGAATAGAAAATGATAGGGATGGCACTGATGAAGGGTGGATATAGTATGGGGTAGGCGTTCCTAAGGGCGAAGTTGCCCGAACCGCAGAGGAAGCAGAAGCTGTAGCCAAACAGATTGGTTCGTTCCATTCGATACGGGATAAATGGGTGTCCGTATTGCTAAAAGATCTCTAATAGATGCGGAGGATCTGGTGATTAAGGCCCAGGTTCTCGCCGGTGGCCGAGGAAAGGGCACTTTTGATAATGGCCTGAAGGGTGGTGTGCGCGTTATATATTCGTACGTTTTTTTCTCTCTCGTGTGCGCAACTTTTTCTTAACACATAGAATCTATGCTGAACTTGAGATGTAGACCAACTGAGGCCAAGATGTTTGCCGATCAGATGATCGGCCACAAGCTCGTCACTAAACAAACCGGCGCACAAGGTCGCATCTGCAATGCCGTATATATCTGCGAGCGCAAATTTGCCCGACGAGAATTCTACCTAGCTATTCTGATGGATAGACAGACTCAAGCACCAGTCATCGTTTCTTCATCACAAGGTGGTGTAGATATCGAGACAGTCGCCAAGGAAACGCCCGATGCCATCACCACTACCAGTGTCGACATTAATGTCGGTGTCACAGATGAGATGGCAAGAAATATTGCCAAGGACCTAGGATTTTCGGAACAATGCTTGGAAGAAGCCAAGAATACCATTCAAAAGCTTTACAAAGTCTTCATGGAGAAGGATGCCACACAAATCGAGATAAACCCTCTTTGTGAGACTACTGAGCATGAAGTTCTTGCCATGGATGCTAAGCTTGGATTTGATGATAATGCCGAATTTAGACAAAAGGAAATTTTCTCATGGAGAGATACTACCCAGGAAGACCCGGATGAGGTCAAGGCTGCGGAGTTCGTTTCCCCAAATTTCATTTTCGATAAGTTTACTCGCTGACAAGGAATGTGTTCTAGATCTGGATTGAACTTCATTAAATTGGACGGAGATATTGGGTGTCTGGGTAAGCCAACCATTTAACCGCTGACTTGATGATTCTTTGGCTTACGGCCCCCCAAGTCAACGGCGCTGGCCTTGCAATGGCAACCATGGACATTATCAAACTCAACGGTGGCAATCCCGCCAACTTCCTCGACGTTGGTGGCGGCGCTACCCCACAAGCTATTAGAGCTGCTTTCGAGCTAATAACCAGTGACCCCAAGGTCACTGCCATTTTTGTCAACATTTTCGGTGGTATCGTTAGATGTGATGCCATCGCTCAAGGTTTGATCAATGTAGTTAACGAAATGAATCTTCGCACACCGATTGTTGCACGTTTGCAAGGAACTAATATGGCTAAAGCGCACGAGCTGGTATGGCTATCTATCCTAATTACCACGTAGCCCTCTCTGCAAAAAATAACAATGTGGAAAAGTAGCTAACCATGAACAATAGATCAACGAATCGGGCCTCAAAATCTTTTCCATGGAAGATCTGCAAAATGCAGCTGAAAAATCTGTCCAGTTCTCCAAAGTCGTCAAAATGGCCCGTGATATCGACGTGGGCGTAGAGTTTTCGCTTGGTATTTAAATGAAAAGCCACATGGTCTCCGAGCTGTGCTATTTTCTTTCTTCCATTCCTCTCCTTTGCCGTTATCTGTCTCCCTTGTTCTTGATACGCTCCGCGCATACGTCACCATGTCTGCAATCCGCCCAATCCCCAGGGATGTGTATTTGTATACGTTCGTACTCATGATAATGATTTCAGCATCCTGGTTCTCTAATGAATACGGTACACACCCATGCGCACACGTTTCCTAGCTGCCTGATGCGGGAAACCCTGCTCTCGTCTCCGACACTATGTTTAAAAGAAACTGCAAGTGGTGTTCCCGGGAGTATGCTACAGCGCGTGCACCTCTGCATTCTCAACAGTAAAACCTCTTTCGACAACAAGAACAAGGTTATCCCCTCTTGCATAACTCTTTGCCGCCTTCCATTTCTACCTCCTTAATTTAAATCTCGTGGGTTGCCTATGTGAGGGGTTCTCTGTTTTTCTGTGTGATTTTCTGGATAAAATAAACTTTTAAGGTGCTGTGCAAGCTCCGCACCGCCCACGGCCCTACCCCCTTTTGTACCATTGCTGCCATTGGATGTCATTGCCCATTTCTGTTGTACCTTATTACTTTTTATAGAGGTTGTTATTTTCGCATAAGTGTACTTATGTATTTTCTTATTTACTGCTTTGCTTGGGCTTATGTGCATTCTTGGACCATGTTCTACTCTTATTTTCCCTTTCTACTCAATGTAGAATGGACTGGCTAGCTGAAATATCATCATCGTACATTTCTAGAATCCATTTCTAGAATCCACGAGTATTCGGATCCATATATGCGGTAAAATGGCTCGTTAATCGGGGGCCCCAAACCACTAGAAATAGTCCCAATTTGGCTAATTTGGCTACCTGGGAAGGATGGATATTCAATCTTTCCCCCACCATATTGTCGCGATCTTGCAAATGACGAACAGTATAGTACAATAGGGAGAGGGGAATTTATTAAAATACCTTCTAAACCTAAGTCTCTCTCCATTATCATCATCCATCCTCCTCTCATCCACTTCTCACCATCTCACCCCCTCACTTCCTCAACTTCCACAAATTAAATGTCCTGGACATCCACCACTGGATCAAACCAAACCACGTCCACCCGCAATTCAAAAACCATAAAAGAGTTGACCGATTCCCTGCCCAAACATACTTACCACTCCTGCGTATTCCAGGGCCCCCAAACGGCCACAGAAGCAGCCAGCGGATCCAACGCAACGGGGCCGACCCATACAAGACCTGGGTCACTACGGTTCGTGCGTAGGCTTCGTTTGACAAGGCGCCCTCCTGGCTGTGGCCGATGCGTCGTGCGTACTCGGCTTTGACGGGCTGATACAGGGAGGTTTCAGGGAGGGTGTGGGCTGCACGCGCGATGTTAGATTTCACGCCGCCCGTTATTATGGTTGTTACCTGGACTCTGGTGTTATGAGAATCAGGAATGGAAATGGTATGGTTAGCCTTTGCGGTCCGCCAATTTGGCTTTGGTTTGATGCAATCAATTTTTTTTTTAAAGGTGGGCGCAAGGGTCGTTATCTGGGTAGGGAATGAAACAGCTGTCTTGGACCGAAGGAGGGGTTTTCAACGAACCCGAATGGCGCAAGTTCTACTCTGAGAGAATCACTGAGAGAGTGGAGGGCGGCCTTTGACGCATTGTAAACGCCTCCAAAGACATATGGGATTATCTGGGATGAATTTATCAGTGAAATCTACCCAGAAACGAAACTGTATCTATAAGGACTTAAAAACACTTACTCCTGCAACGGACCCTATTTGAACGATTGTGCCCTTGGCCTTTATAATCAACGGTGCGAATTCTTGGCACATTGCAATGACTGAGATGAAATTAGTCTCGAAGACTTCTCGGGCTTCTTGGAGGTTAACGTCCAAGACAGGGACGGTATAGCCTAGTTCATCTAGGGTTAATATATGTTCGACAATGCATGCCTAAAGCATAGCAGAATTGTTCTCATGTCTTAATTTTTCAGACCTCCTATTCCGACGGTACAGATTAACATACCTAACCCACTACTTTAAATTAGCATTGGTTAATCAATTCAAGAAAAGTTAGGCACCCACGCATTGTTAACCAGATAATCAAGACCTTTCCCCTTGAGCAAAAGCTCAACTTCATCACGGCATGCCTTCCTACTCTCCTCCTTATCCACGACTAAGCTCAGCGTTTCAATCCCCTGTTCTTTGAGGCTGATGAGTGCACTTTTATCTCTTGCAGTCGCGAAGACGCGGAGCCCGTTGCGGTGGAACTCTCGCGCCAGGGAATGGCCAATGCCACCGGGAGAACAGCTGTATATGCGTATTACACAGTCAGCAAACTCGGCTATTCGTGTGATACGTTAAATATGTGCATATGAAAATATTGATTTTCACAACCTACCCTGTGATCAGGACGGATTTGCGGTTGTCAGCCATTGGCAATAAGAATACTTGTGATTGTTCCCCTTCCAGGCAAACGAATTCGTGGTAATCCTTTGACAAAGACGTATCTAGAAAAGAATTGTTATGGTTTGATTTAGAAGCTCAGCTCAACCAATAAGTCTGGGTAGAGAAAGCTGTTAGTGGGTACTACGGCTACCCTATCACGTGCCCCCCAACATATTGTATTGCTCTCGCGTAGTTAGTTTAGTAATGACTACCAACGTTATCCTCCTACAAAAGCGCATATCACATGATATCCGGCCAAATTCCAAGGCTGGGAGAAGTACTAATGCAGTTATTTCAAGTTCCCGAAGCTTCAAGCTGGTGCAGGTATCCGTTGTAAGATGAGGGATTGATCCTTCTGTTGCAGTGGAAAAACCGCACAAAATCCCGTCTCACAGGG
Organism: Histoplasma mississippiense; assembly: GCF_000149585.1. Taxonomy (NCBI): domain Eukaryota; kingdom Fungi; phylum Ascomycota; class Eurotiomycetes; order Onygenales; family Ajellomycetaceae; genus Histoplasma; species Histoplasma mississippiense. Next base: position 733,805 of record NW_001813974.1, on the reverse strand, counting down.
GCTGTGATAAAACGGTTCTATACAACCGTTATTTGACTCAAAGCACCCAGTTACACAAATTGAGTAACGCATAGAAATTGGCTCTCTTCAAGTTGGAGTTGTTTCCGGCCATAGTTATCTAGAGCCTCCAGTCGTTCACATCTAGGATTCATAATAATAACAGCCTCAAACTTTGAGGGTTCCCTGGCAGGCAGATATAGTATATTTGACTTCCAGGAGGAGAGGTTTGACATCATCCGTATCGGCGATTTCTCACTGAACATCGTGAACACGATTCCGATCAATGGACAGTGTGCCGCAACAACCAACCCTTCAAATCTCCTATATGAGAGAGGAACTGACAGCCCACCATTTATAACGCTGGCTGACCGGCTAGCCTCGCGCTAGAGACTCTCCACCACCAGGCAGACCTGGTTCCCGGCAGCAGAGGATCGAGCTCAGCTGTCTATCTACGGCTATTTTATAGGACATCATGACCTCAATCAACGTCCTTGAGGTCTTTGATATCCAGCGGCCGTCAAGTTTTTCTTACATGGCTTCTGGATGCTATTTGTCTCGAAGCGCGGAAACTGCATGTGTCTGAGGTGCTGGATGAGAACGATATTACCCAACGCCGCGAATATACAAATATATATATTTTGAGGTATTGTATGATTGTATTCTTGTGGATAAACCCGGGATATTTCACTCTCCATAATCAACCATCCGGGGTGTATCTATCTACATGGAAACCGAACAAGCAATTTTCATATCCTGCGTAATGTGAGTTCTTACTGATACTTCATAAACTCCCTCACCGAGAGCGCTACTGACAACCTGGAGAGAGTAAAGCAAAATTTCCCCGCATTTTAGAAAGTTCATTCTCATAGGGCAACAATGCAGAGGAAAAAAGCAAAAGAAAAAGCAACGCTGTTAACGCTCCAAAAATTGAGGGGATGGCCCCTCATGCCGTCACATGGCGACATTTGAACCTTGTGCCATTTGTTCAAAATGAGCTAATCGTTCCTCTTCAATACGTGATATCCCCTCTGTGACATTTTATGCTCTGACGATTGAGATGGGCGAGGCGATGGAAAATAGTTGTGGAGGGGTTGGGGATTGGGGGTTGGAGGAGGAGAACTCCGTATATATATACCATTCTACCTTCCAAGATGCCAATTGTTCAATATAGTTGAAAGGAACTGGCGATTTCGGATCCCGATATTCGATCTGGCATCAAGACACCACAAGCTATGCGAAAAACTCCAAGTGGAATTTACTTCTTGTTCATGTGAGTGATGGCTTTCATGTATTGCAAAGGACAAGATATTCACTTTCCTATGAAAATATTTCAGATGAAACTGCCATATTTCCCCCAAAGTGGATATTTGTAGTTTATTTGTTATATTGTAAGACAAATAATCAACAAGCTTGACTTTAAGATGATGTTCTTTTATGTTATTACCCAATCCAAACTGCAAATGGGACTGGATGCCATCTATGAGAATAACAAACAACACTCCATATACATTTTGAGATCGTCTACTAATTATGGCATTCAGATCATCCAACTCCGAAACACGACAGGGAATATATAAATTTACAATATTCCCAGATCTTATTCTAAAGGCACAGCTTATTTGCATCGTATATATACAAAATACCACGAACCAGCCACGACAATGGCAACTCCAATCCAACAAAATCTCCACGACCAAAATACCCAGTATGCAAACACCTTTGATCAGGGCCATCTTGCCCTGCCACCCGCGAAGAAATACCTCGTCCGTATGTCCATGGATAATACATCCCCTCCCCAATCTCTCCCGGAAAAGAAACACCTTAACACTGCCTACCAGTAACATGTATGGACGCCCGCATCGACCCTGCCGCTGCATTCGGCATATCCCTCGGCGATGCCCATGTAATCCGCAATGCCGGTGCGGACGCCAGCGATGCTCTACGCTCTATTGTAATCTCGCAGCAGCTGCTGGGAACTCGAGAGATCCTACTCGTCAAGCACACGGGCTGTGGCATGTTGACATTTACCAATGAACAGGCGCATGGGCTCGCTGAGGAAAATTTAGTGGGCGATGTTGCTGCTGTTGCTGCTGCTGCTGCTGCTGCTGATGGTGATCAAAGTACTGTGGATATTGGGTTGAAGGTGCGCCAGGCGCTGAGGAGCGAGCTGGCGGACTTTCGGCCGTTTCCGCAGCTTGAGGAGTCTGTGAAGGGGGATGTTAAGTGGTTGAATGAGCATGTGCTCGTTACATCTGGGATTCCTATTTCTGGATGGGTGTATGAGGTTGAAACGGGGAAGGTGAGGAGGGTTGTTTAAAACCGTGGAGTCATGGATTTTCATCATCTGATGAGGTCAATTCTATTTAAATGAAGTATGCTGTTCTATATTTGCCGATGGATGCTAAAATGAGGTAAATTATACCTATTTGGGCATCCAATTTTTCCCTTCATCCATTTGACTCCCTAACTCCAATGGAAACACCATTCACACACACACACATAGATATATATATATATATCTCAGCCAAGAAGGAAAGAAAAGAGGAAGTAACAACCTAATCAAGAGCTGTTATGGGCATCACAAAACCCAGACAACCTTCCTCGAGTTCTCCCCCCAGCCAAGAAAAAAGAAACGAAAAAGAAAAAGAAAAATAAATACAAAGGAGAAAACTAAGGAAAAAAATTCTGACTTTGTTAAACTAATAATCCACTCTTACCGATCTTTAGTAATTTATCCACCCTGGGTCGGGGGCGCAGCTGGCTGAATCTCGCTCATCTTAAACCCACCCTCATCCTTATCCTCGCCCTTCCGTGGCCATAAGATATGGCGCAAAATGATTGCCCGCACCATCATACTCGTGACAAAGCAATATGTCACCACTAGCAGGACGGCCATCACACAGCCCACGACCTTGATCGCCTCAGACCTGAATGCATTGCCGATGGCGAAAGTGGCAGCCGCCAGCGCCGTGTTGGGGAAGACGAATGAGTACCAGGTCATGGAGAAGATCATACGTCCACGGCCAACGGCTGACCAATGGGCGAAGACGGCAATGAAGAAGAAGAAGATGGCGAGGCTGGGTTATTTTATAGTTTTTTTGCGTTAGGGTCTCGCTTCTACACATAATGATTTCAGAAGATACGTATCTGCATGAATGAACATACCCCCAAAGCCACAACGCAGTGAAATTCGCCACGATGCGAATGACATCCGCAGCCAAACGGCCGTCGCCCATGAAGCCCGGCGGGAACGCCCGGCTCGTATTGTTGGCCATACCCACTAGGCCAGCGACTGTAAACGCACTCGGCCCCACGGAGACAAACATGCCAGGACGCAGATTTTCCTTCGGCAGCTTCTGCGTCATCAGTCTGTATATGAATGCTGAGTAGACTGTCAATGAGACAAGAAATCCGACGCCTTGGATGGTCGTGCCTCCGATTATCATGTCGAGAGATCGTCTCTGCGATAAGCTCTTGCTTAACACGCTGGCGTGAGAACCGATGATCAGCATCGGGTACGCGGGGAATATCCATATCGGTGTCATCTGGGCGATTGTAAAGGTTTGAGTTGACCATCTAGACAAAACCGAGTCAATAGATGTTCAAAAAGTGGATACAAGGTACGCACATAGTCAAATATATGCCGGCAGAAAATATTACAGCCAGTGTGGCGTTGACCCAGAATAGGATCCACATAGTTGTACTGAGCCATTCTCCGGCTTTCGGAGGGCCATATTGTGAGAGATTAATAAGGATAGTCCCAAACGAGACGATCGACGCCGGAACATATAGAGACTCTGTCGGATGCGTGATGGATGCTTTGAATGTATATGGGTAGTAATAAAACCGTGTGAGCAACAGGCCCCAGATGCAGAAGTATAAGAAAATGTTGATAAGCATGACAACACTGCCTATTGTATCTAGGCCTCGGAAGCGGTATGGAACTGGCAGGCCCTTTAGTATTCATATCCAAGTAGAAGTAAGATTGGCACATATGGGAGAAAATAGACATGGACCGCAGAGGGATATAAATTATATCTGTTTGACATACTTAAATATAACACATTCGCCAAGCCCCCCGTGGCCATCGTCAGGGTGAAAAACGCCCAGGTAAAGTGTCGAATTCTCTCCTTCCAAGGTAAGTCCAGCGGCAGCGAATCAACATCGTTATTACAATTGTAGAAGGATTCGGAAATATTGGTCGATTTCCTCTCGTTAAGTTGCATTCCAGTTGTACTGGCATCATGGCCGATGTGTCTCGAGCCGGTAGCGTATTGAGATGCGCGAGAACGGAGTCGATCAAGGACGGGCGTAATGGGCATGTCACATTGTGATTCCGATACATATAGCAATTCTTCTGCGAATGGAAACTCGCAATATTTCTCAACATCTTCTATTGTAGGCGTACGGTATCCATCGTCGCCCGGTCGGCGGAAGTGGCGTGGGATAGAATCCGGCGTCTGCATCGCCCGCTCTCAAGGGGCCGGGCATATGTATGATGTTTTTGGCTTCAAGACGCAAAACCCCGGGCTTAAAACCTTGGAAAGGGAGAAAATTCCTTTCAGTATAATGGCTGAAGTTCTGATTTTATAACATGCTTGAACACGTTTGTAAAAGTCGTTGGAAGAGGCGTTTCAAGCTGCGGACCAAACTGAAGGCAATCCTGAACCTTGGTTCGAAAGTTTATGGATTTATCCGTTATAGATAAATATTGCGGATGCACAGTAAATAAGTCGATATCGATCATGATATGAAACGGCGAGGAGTAGTTAGTTTTTGGAGTTTTTAATCTAATCAATAAAACTACTTGAAAAGAAGTGGAAAAAGAAACGAAAACACTAGCATCAGACAACATCAAATGAAGAGGGGTAGCCGAATATTTTTTTCCCTTTCACCGCCGTGTCCTCCTATCAAAACTGTTCGGCGATCTGGCAGTTGATGTTGAACCGTTTAATTCTCGTCAACATGGGACAGAGCAGGTTTTTTTATGTAACTTGTTTAGGCGTCATTGGTGCTTTGCAAAAAGTTTCCCAGCCGGGGCGAATGTGATGTCAGCTAGTGAACCATAAGCCTTAGACTGTTGGCTCCCCTTTGCCCGCTTGCAAGGAGTCCCATATTTAGTTGGCTTAACCTTGTTCATGGCATCGCACGGACACCCATATATATTTGAACATTTTAAGAGCAAAAAGATCTATAGAGTATGGGCGAATGCATGATGTATGATATGTAGATAGGAATGATAGGTATATACATATATATATATATACACACACATATAGTCGAAAAATAAATTGGGAAGAATATATAATATATCACACAGAGAGAGCAATAAAAAATAAAAAGGAACCACCTCGTCTACTTAATAGACAAAGTCCCGCCGCTCTATTGGTCTAATTAATTATCTCATGGATGAAATAATACTCACCCTTCAAATATTTGGTGAGAGCAGATCATACTTAACGCACATCTCCACACTCTCAATGCTCGCTTGCAGAAATGTCCGCGCCTCAAGCCCAACCCATACCTTCAGCATCGACGTATCGCCCTCCCGCACGGATTTGAGCAATGTCGTGCCAGCTCCAAGTTGCCGGAGGATGGGGAGTGCGCTGACAATACAGGTCAGCATGTCTTGTTCAGAAAACAGTTGGAAAAGACAAGAAAAGAAATAGGAACGTACCTCTTAAACAAATCCAACTCGGGGTCCATACTCCGCCCAATCCCTTCCAGTAAAAGGATGGATATGACGACATTGACAAAATCTCCCTCAAGCCGCACGTGGTGGGCGCGCACCATATACAACACCTGGCTCAGAACATCGCCAATCTTGACATTGCCTAGCGCAAAGGTTCTCCCCTTCACCGCCAATACGAGATGCTGCATCTTCAGAGCAAATATCTCCGGGTCGATCACAGCGCCCGGTTGCCGGCATCGCTCCACCATTAGGTGGCCAGATTTGTACCCGTCAAACTCAGCCACTGCACGGAACAGGTCGAGGAAGTTGCGACGGTTGTGACCGTTAAGCTGAGTGACGAGGCCTGTGTCAATGAAGATGAGTTGCGGCCGATAACCTTCCTTGTCGATCTCTGAGAGAACAGCATTCCACTTCTCTGGGTCCCCTTGGTGAGGCCGGAGACGGTCGAGCACTGATTCTGTTTCATCGACTTGGGTTTTATCTCTAGCGGGCGTGTTTGGTTGGTAAGTCTTGAGAGAGAGATCGAGATGACCTGGTTTGTAGAAACGGACCATGATGTTGCCGGGGTGGAGGTCCGCATGGACGAAGTTGTCGATAAGAAGCATGTGTAAGAAGGCATCGAGTCCCTCACGGGCTATTTCCTGTTGGTATACGCCCCCACCGCTCTCCAGGAATGTAGATAGCGGGATGCCCTGGGCATATTCTTCAACCAGTACCTCCCTGGTTGCATACTCAGAATATGGATATGGGAACCATGCAGTCGTCCGCGATTTAAAGTTGTTACGGAAAATCTGGAGGTTTGCAGCTTCAATCCGCAAATCCAGTTGAAGTCGCATCATGTTTCCAAACTGCTTTACTTCATCCGGGAAAGAAAACCACTCCAGTGTAGGAATTGCATTGATTAGGTGTGCAAAAAAGGTCATGATCCGGAGATCTCGCCGCACAATTCTCTGAACATGAGGATGTAGTACTTTTATTGCAACATACGACGAAGGCACCCGCTGCGGGCTGCTCTTAACCAATGTATCCACATTCCTTTTCAATTTAGCGCGCAGGTTCTGCGGCTTATCATCCAAAGCTATTTTATCCTGCACACCAAGATCCGGACGCAGCTTTGCCTTGTATACTTGTGCAATAGCCCCAACCCCTAGGGGCTTCTCGTCAAATTCTTCGAAAATATCTTCAAACGGCAGGTCGAAAGCTCTGCTTATAATCTGCTTTGTAGCATGTAATGAGTGAGCTGGAGCGTCCGAATGTAGTGAAGACAGCTCCGCGCACAACTCTGGGGGAAATATATCAGACCGCGATGCCGCCCATTGACCTAGCTATATTATTATTTAAACACGGATTTAATTAGCAAATTCCATCTACCCTTCCTATTACCGAATCACACCTCCGTTCCCCTTCTTTTGACGGAAGGGAAAAGCCCACTCACCTTAATAAACGCCGGCCCGGCCCTCTCCATCCCCCCAACTAAAAACCCATACCACCAAAGTGTCCCACTCCTCTCCCCATCCCGTTGCTTCACTCTCCGACCAATCCAAATTGCCGGCACAGTGGCAATCACTGGCACAAAAATCGCAACGAGATACAAAATCCGCAGCGCCGTCGCGACGGGCTCCACAACATACCGATCCACGAAAACATATACACTCCGGCAGAACCCGACGATGCCATGCAGGTCGTCTGGAACCACCCGCCGCGCTTCCTCGCGGGATGCGGCGAGCATCTCGCTCTCCGCGGTCGTGGTGTCATCCTCGATGCCGTTTTCAGCGAGCTGGAGGAAGGCAGCTGGAGTTAGAGCGGCGGCCAATAGGAAATATTTTGTCTTGGGCCAGGTATGTGGGCGGCGAGGGGAGTGGTAGTAGCTCCGCCATGGAAAGTGATGGTGGTGAAGGGGTTTCCGGCCATGGTGTTGACGGCATAATTGGCGTATGAGGTGCGGGTGACCAGCGGAAGAGGGAGGGGGGATTCTACCAAGCAGAGAGCGACATAGTTGAGATGTGGGTTTCGGACAGAGACGGCCCAGCCAAAGGGCCGTTCTCATATTATCGCGAGTTAAGGCGGCTTCGTTTAGTGATTGTCATTAGTTCGTCCTGCCAAATACCTTGTTATGCTGTCAGTTGTTGCTGCTATTAGTGTACTGCGAGTATTGTTCATGATTCTGTCCAGCACTCTCAGCATTGGATAGAGAGAGGTTGGTAGTTGATTTGGCTCGACGTCATTAGTTTTCCCGATACGAAGCTAAATATTGTAACTATATGATTCTGGCCTGGAAAGAAAAAGAGAGAAAAAAAAAAAAAAAAAAAAAAAGAGAAAAATATTTACAGCGAAATACACGCCCAGCACAGCCAAATATTTGATAATTTCACAGCACTCATAGCTAATCCCGGTCAGCGACGAACAGTAAATAAAAGTCGGAGGAGCTCCTCTCTGCACGTAGATACCCTGCATGGATGCTCATAGCCACTAGTTATCGACTCCGCAAAAGGCGGCGTTGCTCTTCGCTCTTCGCTCGTCACACTAGGTCTCGAAGAAGCCAGCAATTCCACTGTTCACATGCTATCACACATTTGATACTAGTATAAACAAATGCACATGTAAAATATACAACATCTCGTCCACAAGCCGAATAGTAGACAAGAAACACCAAAAGACATGGATATCAACACGAAAAATAGCATTTTCCCTAGCGGCTTCTTCGTACATGGAGAAACTGCATTGCTTCTGAAACTCATGCACCGGCGTGAGATCCACGCCCAGAACTGCTGTTATATCTGGGAGACCTGCCTCCTTCATCCGATTGACGCTATCCTGCACAGCAGATAAACACTCTTGTCCCAAATGGAGGGGCATCGGATGCATAGGATGAGCAGGTGTTAGTTACCTGGAGTTTTTCTAATTCCATCAGGAACAGAGGCAAAAAATTCCGGGTGCTTCCGTCGAATCGCAACGGCAATAGCTAGGTTAGCAATCCGACGAATATCTCCAGTGCCAAAGTCCAGGATGGGTCAGCAAGGCCGATGTGAGACACCACAGACTTTGCAGTCATTTTGATCCCTTAAAGCTTGAGTTTGGGTTCCGCAGACAAGATCATGATATCGGCTTCAAGTCCGAAAATCTTCTGGGTGAACTCTGCAAAATAATCGCCCAAGAGTCAGAACTAAGGATTACCAATGTCTCCTCAACATTTGAGGTAATCGTCAGCTTTTGCCTTAACTAAACCAACTGCTAGCTTCCAAATGCGCGACGCCTGAGGCTGGGTGGGCCCTCGACCGCTTTATTTAACCCCATGCTTTGGGAGTGGAATTGCAACTCCTATCCCGGCATTGGAATCCTCAACACCACGCAACGCGACAACGTAGAAACCTCGCTACATGATGCTAGGCAACTTCTTAACAAGCTCCCATAAACAACACAGCTTCTTCTTTCATTTCAAGCTCCATTTTTCGTTCCCGCCGTTCCTTTCTCCTTCTCTGCCACCATTAATTTGTACTTTTTCAAACTCCTTGGCATGCTTCCGGAGCAGGTCACCCCTGCTTTTCCACTCCTCCCAGTCCCCAAGATTCAAATTTTCACCTCAGGCCATTCCTCTTGCATTCTTATGATCCATATGAAGGTTTTCCTTGTTTATGCGCCGGAAGCAATGCCTCAACCTTTTGCGGAACAATCTTCTATAGATTCCTCTGGGTGCTCTGAGGGTACGGCCAGGCAAACGATGATGGCATCACAGGGCACGGACGCAAATGGGAAATCGGGGATAGAGTATAGGCTGTATATATATATATCACTCTGATGGAAGAAGCCGTTAGTTCGAAACGCGAATACGAAGACATCCTATGGATATCAAGTAGTATATGAGATAGATAGTCCACTTCAAGGCTTCCTCGCGGCGCAACTGCCAATAACCCCTATCTCCGAAATGTTATATATAATCAATCAAAATCGACGTGGAACTTTTTTTTTTTTTTTTTATTTTAGAGCGAGGGGCTACATAACAGGGGCTCCATTACTCAGATAAATAGTACCATTCGTGCAAAAAGAGAGACCGTTGAAAATGATCAAAAAAGCAAACGATAGTACAGTACAAAGGACAAATAATGGCGAATGACCTTCGAAGACGCAAGGGGCCAGAAGGGCTCGTTCGACTTCTTACTTGGTTGAGGCCGTTAAATAAACGGGAAAAACATTTTGAACAATTTTTGCAAGTGGTCAAAGCCCGGAGTCCAGCTCTAAAAAAGGTGACGCTAATGACATAATTGGCAAGGGCGATCTTATCTTATCTGCAGCTCAGTTGAGCCCTCCCTCTCTTTCGTCACCTTGAAAACTGATCAGTCTCCAACAAAACCCGACAGCAATGAAACAATTCAATTCATCAGAGGTTGCCTCCCATCCATATCCGGATCTGCACCACCAAGGTATTTCCACAACCGACTAAGCTCGCGAACTGTCATTCCATCTCTATATCTCTTAACACCGCCTTCGTCGTCCTCGTCGGGCTCATCCACACAAATCCCACTGCCATTACTCACTGACATAACTCCGCCACTAACCTCACTGCCACCCCCATTTCGACTAACCGGAGCAGATGACTCACAGCAGACCGGGCTTTCCACTGCCGAAGCGGCAGCGGCAGCATAATAAAAAGCCTCCCTATCCCGACATGTACGCTCGTCAACTCTAACCGCTTGATCCAGGAAGTCATTAGGCGCATCGGGGCGATTACTCCCATGTCGCAGCTGAGGCGTAGTATCTAGGGGAAACATATTGTTCAAATAATGCTGATTGAACATATGACCCGTCGCGCCTTTCCGGATGAATACTTTGCCACTATATCGCGTCTTGGTCAAACGGACGTTGTACAGAACACCCCATTGCGGCACGATGTCCTCTCCATTGACGTAGTGCTCAATGTGTCTGATGACGCCTTTGGAACTGCGATTTCGCGGCAAGAGTGAGGTAGAGATGGGTGTTGTAACGGTCTGGATAGCGCGCATGGGGTTGTTGAAATGTGAAGCGGCCGAGCCGAAGGTGTAGACTTCGAGTTTGGCCATGTTTTCTGCGGAGAGGTCTGTGAATAGGAGGTCTAGGGCCATGGAGACTATGATGCCACCCTGGGAGTGCGCGATTAGGACTACCTTATGCACCGTCGGGTCTGTTAATGAGCGTTTGAGATAGTCGTAAGTATAGCGTGTACTGTAGGTGTCGTAGGCGAAAGATCGTTGGAAGAGGCATTCGAGGAGGTCCCAGAGGAGGCCGTAAGTGGGGTTGTGGATTCCTGTGATTGGGCGGCCGAAGGTTTTGGAGAGGCGGTCGCAGTTGTTTCTGAGGCCCTGATTTCTAGAGCAGTTATGCGGCGTTTAGAAGAACTCTCCAGAGGTAGTCTTTTAAAAAACGAGGGGAAGGGTAGAATTTACCCAACCATTACTCCATTCACAAAAATCCACCTCTCGCCTTTCCGAACATTCCCACAGTCTTCCTTAAGCCCGGCACACGACTCCACCACCATCGGCCCCCGAATCGGCACACAAAGACCCCATATCAACCCAACCGCACCCACGAGAACCCCCATGCTCAACCACCCAGGCAAAAACGTCACCGCCATCAAGACCAAACCGCATAGAAGCGTCTCGAGGGCGGTGACAGTGGCCAAGCCACATAAGTACCAGATATTCCGAGGGTTGAGGGAGAGTTCATCGGTTGGGTCTTTGGAGGTGAACGGGATGAATAGTTTGGGGAGCTGGTAGAGGACGGAAGAGAGGGTGCGGATATCCCGCCAGGTGAGGGCCAGTGGGGTTTCAAGGGCCCGAGGGGTTGAGGTGCAGCCTTGGTTGTCTGATTGTGGGGGGATGTAGCCAACTATGCTTGGGTCTGGTGGTTTTTCTGGGATCATTGGGGAGTGTGCGTTTGATAGATGGATGAATGAGTACCGGTGCTCAGCCGCTAGAAGGAGGGATGAAGAATATATGAGCTAATGGGTATACAGGCATTTCTTTGATTCTGTTTCCTTTTCTTTTGCTTCCTCTTTTCTGATTATTTTTTTCTTTCTCTTCTCCCTTATTTCTTCTCCCTTGTTTTTGCTGTCTAGAAGAAATATGGGTCTTGTGATTTTCAAGGAAACAAAGTAGAGGATTAGAAGAAGAGCAAAGAGCTAAAACGAAAATGAGAGAGAGAAATGTTTGATATCCACAGCGATTGCGAAAAGCCGTTTCATATGACATGTTCCCAGGGTCTTGATCCATCACATGGTTGAGTAAATATAGCAACACATGGCTTGCCACCACCCCCGCAGCCACCCACACATCCAAAGGCAGAAACATCAGACAACTTCTAGGCTGAGCTGGTTGGGGACCGCGGCCCGTGCTCTGGTGAGAAGCACACAGCTATTGGTGATCAATCAAAGGAAGGGAGGAGAAACGCAAGGCAGAAACAAAGGTTTGTGGGAAACTCCGTTTCAGCTGGCCCACAGAGTGGAGAACCACCCTTTGATGAATTTTTGGGCATAATGAATACGAAGCCGCAGGCAGAAATAGCACCTTTAGGAGGATGAAGTTGTTTGTTCGGCTCTGCCTGGAGGAAGTTGAGGCTGGGTTGGAGAGCTATTATCACATGATTAATTATGACTTGCCGAAGTCATCAAAGTAGCATGAAGGACTGACTCACTGAGCTATACAAAAGATGTTTCACAAGATATCGGAACCATACAACGAAAGACGGGAGTTGAGTATGACCTGCATTATCAGCACACCTAGAAAGGTAAAGAACCAGAAGAAAAACTCCATCCAATATGTTATGCATCCGTCCCAGGCCAGCTCATGAACTTATCCAGCGAAACAAGAATAAAGAAAAACATAGTGTACCAAACATACCATGGGCTGAAGAAAATGGAAACAGATACGAGAAAAACGACAGAAAAATACTAGGTAATACAAATACAAAAGGGGACATGCATAAATGGCTGTAGCAGTGTTGGCAGATGCGTATTCACCTCCCATGAATCCCATGAGTATTTATCAGACAATACTCATAAAAATCCGAAAAAGAAAAAAAATGTACAGTTCCAAATTAGACAGGGAACAATTAAATGTCTAAAAAAAAATTATTTCTTCTCCGACTCTCTTGCGGCTCCACCGCTAGCTCTCCACCATACATCGCCGCCCCATCTCATCATCCGCTCAATCGCTGCTGTAGGTGTATCGATTGCAGGGCGGATATCCAGATAAAATACCGGCTCGCCATCCGGCCCCGGCGGTCCGGAGTAATAATCAATCACGTAGCGAACTTCTTTAGGTCCAGAAGATGTCTGGCGCTGTACATACCAGTCGTGACGGTCGAAAGGGGGTGATGTTCTTTTTTTTTTTTGAGATCCGTTACGTTAGACATACATACCATAGCGGGGCGGTTGAAGCAGAAAGTTGGATCGACAGGCGCAACTCACCCAAATTTGGCCGGATAAACCCAGCCCAACGCCTGCAAAATGGTTGCCTTGGGCGTCCTCTCCTGCGGCCTACCCATGAATCTCACCAAGCGCGGCTCAGCACGCGGCTCACCCTCTCCACCACTCCCCATCTCCCTCTCCTCCCGATGCTCCTCCCTCAACAAATTCAAATCCCCTCGCTTACACCGCAGCCATCCCTTCCACAGCCCGCCCGCAAACGTGCGTTCCCAGCCCACAATCTCCTCCCACGCGCCCTCGTTGAGGAAATTATGCACGGCAACCATCGCCTCAACGGCGTCCTGCGGCGTGTCCGAGTAACCCTTGCGGAGGAGCGCGTTGTACATCTGCTGGGGCGACGGGTATTCCCACCTGCTGCTGGAGCTGTCGGCGCGGGGGATGGAGGAGACCTCGCGCTCGACGCTGAGATCGACGGTCTGGTTCGGCGCGCGGCTTTGCGGGATCGAGGCGAACATGTAGTTTAAGGGATTGAGTCTGGAGAGGGTCGATTGGGGTTGGGATGTTGCGGTGTCGGGGGAGGAGGTTGGGTTGAAGGGATCATCCTTTGCGCGGACGGGGCAGGAGGGAGCAGGATGTTGTTGTGTGTCATTCTTGTTCTGGCCTGGAACGGTCCTGATGGGACAACCGGCTTCGCACTGTGGGCGTTAATGGATCTAGTTAGCCAATATGTTCAAGAAAATGGGAACTTAGGATTGCCATTGGGAGGCATGCTTACTGCTGGCAGGTTATCTGATCGTAATAGTCCGAGTCCCTGTCGCTCCGCGCCTTGGATGTATTCATTGGCAGTTGGGGATGTGTTGGAAGCCCAGAACCAGCCCATATTTATATTTTTTATAATCTTTTGTCTTTTCCGGGATGTTAGATATATATAATTTCGCAAAGAGGTTTATTCTGGTAAGTAGATGCCAGACAGAGAGGGGGGCGTAATTTGAATTGGGGTCAAAATCTATGATAAAATATTTTTTTAGGCCATGGAGCTTTTTTATTTGGCAACAAAAATCAGTGATGATGCCGATAAACACGTGATGGCGCAATATCAGCCACAAGTTCTATGTTTGTATCCTTTTTTTTGGTATTTCTCACCAAGGACCAGACAAGCAGGGTTTTGATATTTTATTGATACTAGCTAGTATATATATGAACAAACAAACCGATAATGAATACAATCCAGCTAAGTAATACCCGCGTATCCCTCTACCCAGACCAATATCCAAAAAGCCCTTTTCCCCCATATTAACTCCAATCCAATCCAATCCAATCATCTATCCCAGAACACCATTCCTTACGTAGAGGTAACCATGTTTCCCCCTTGCCCCAGGGGCTCAAAAATGGAAACGCCTTCTTCTGCCCTCGAAAAATAAAATATAAGCGAAACGATGACGTGACGTCACCCCGCAGAGGAACAAAAATGTCCAACAAAGCCAAACTCCCTGACCGATCATCCTGAATTAAACTGCCTCTCTTTCCTTTTTCCTCATTTCCTTTCTTTTCTCCTTCCCAGGCAGAACACCAGATTCAAAATCAAAATCAAAATCCAAAAAGTCAAAACGCCTTATAAATCGAAGTATAAAAGGATACCCATTCCATCCCTCCATGCCTTACCTTGCCTTGCCTTGCGCTTTACCCAACTTCCACAACAACAGGCCCCTCCACAACATCTTGCCAGATGCTCCGGAACACCCCGCCGTGTAACTCAGGAATATACAAGTAACCCTTCAACGCCTCCTCGACCGCCGCCCACCCATCTTCTCCATTTCCATCCTCTCCATTCCCATCATCCTCATCCCACCGTGACCCAGACAACGATCCAGACTGGATCCACCCTCTAACCTCCGCAACCTCCCTCAGCCGTTGCAGAAACCACGGCTTCGCCTTTTGGCCCTTCGAGCCGCGCGCACCCAGGAACGCCGCCCAGGTAATCAAATTGAGCCACGCGTTCGGTAATCTAGGGAATGCCGCAGTTGGGAACCGACTTAGCGCCATCGCGAGGTGGCGACTTAGAGCGCGGCCGAGGCCGGATGACGGTGGGGAAACGATGAAAAAGTTGTTTATATGACAGATGGCTGCGACTCGGGCAACGTTTTCGATGGGTTGGAGGGAGATGGGGGACTGGGGGGTTGTTTCTGAGGTTGCAGAGGTGGAGTTGCGTGCGAGGCGGAATGGATAATCCAGCAACTCAAATTCCACCTCGTGACTTTTGAAGAGGAAGATTTCGTTTTCGAGGGCGGAGAAGTTTTCTGGGTCCCGTGTGTTTGCGTGTTCGAAGAAGAGGATTTCGCGAAGGCCCATGAGGGCTTTTTGGAGCGGGTTGGAGAGGGCTTCGTTTGTGCAGAGGGCCATGCCGATATTTGATAGTGGGGAGGTGTGCGGTGGGATGATCCTTTCTTTGGTCTCTGGTGGGATGGGTTGTGGGTCCCAAGTTAGGGGGAAAAGTGGGCGGGACATTAACGCGGAGGCGGACATGATGTCACATCTATTTTGGTTTAGACGATTTAACAGAGTTTTTAAACGTAGGTTCAGGGGAAAACCTACATTAAAACATTAGAGAGCAAACGAACTCCCTCGCCTTGGAATGAGGGCCCGAAAACGCCTCCGCGCAGGTCAACCATTTGCTTCAATCCCTGGATATGATCTCTAGCTTCGTCGAAATCACCAATGGTCAACTGAAGTAAGTTTTACACGTATAATCAGCACATCATTGATCGAAGCACGCAAAACACAAGCCAGCACGTATGGCAAGCACAGGGAGATATGTTGAGGAAGATATATAAAAAACTTACGGCACAAGACGTCAAGCTAACAACGATATCAAATGCTGAATCCGTCAGTGCCAGCACTGGATCCTGAAGTTTCCTATTCATCTCACGAATACATCGAGCTTTCATCATATAATAATCTGGCTCGAACAGAACGCGCTCCTTGCCAGCCCCTGTGGGCGCAGTAGCCACCAGTTCCGAATGCTTCCCCTGCAAGACAGCGCGATGGGCGGCGCACAGACTCATGTAGCCGAAGAAAGGCCCTGGTTCAGAGATTGTGGCGGAGATGATAAGGGCCATACGGTTCTTGCTGTCTTGAGGTTGCCTTGTTTCGGCGGGGAAAGTCATTGGGATTAGGACGGCGGAGACTTGTTATTTTAAATCAGTTCTGGGATTCCTACGTTATACTTTTAGGAAAACAAGAAAAGAATTAGAATAAAAACTTACAATATTTTATCAGACCATCTATTACATCATTAGTCGAGGGGCTTGCACCTGGGAGCGTGCTGAAGGGGTCGAAAGCCCAAGAAGTGGTGTCCCCCAAGGGACTGGGAAAGGAGGGGAAATCCGAACGATCCTGCTCCAGTATGAGGGAGGCGATCGATGTTCCTTCTCCAGACGGCGATCTGCTAATCATAGACAATTCCGAAGTCGAAATCGGACTTGGACTCATCGTCGTCCTATCTGAAATACTATTATTGTCAATATCTTTTTTCATGTCCGCATCGGTAGCGTTAGCACTGGCAATGGCTTTCCGCCGGTCCTTTGTGCTGCAGGTGGTCTCGGTGCTATCTTGATCGGCGGAGGGTGGTGAAGCTTTGTCCTTAGTAGCACCACGCTTGGACGTCCTCTTTAGACCAGCCAATCTCTCCCTTCGCCGCACGTCGCGCATGACATGGGATCTGATGGCCTTTCGGGCTTTCTTGTCCTTGATCCTTTTGGAGGTGAGATCGTCATCGTGGTCGATGAAGGTGAAAGACGGGATGTCTGAGGGCGTTGACGACTTTGATGATTTTAAGGCTAATGGCATTCGCAGCGACGCAAGGTGAAGGCAAGATTAGCATACGAACATGTAGTAATTGTGGATGGAAAAAAAAATGTTTCAGAAGCTGGGGTTTTATTTGTGAAATATTGGAGGCCAGGTCGTGGGTGTTTGATAGGATAAATGGAGTTCATGTTGTTCGTTGATAACTGCCATTTCTCCGCATTCTCAACAATACTAGTACGATATGACAAGGAAGGGCCAGGAATAGGAGCACAGCAATGAGAGAAAGTAATATAGCAAGAAAAAAGGCTGTTCATATTACACCAGAATATCACCGGAGGCTACTACTGGGAATAGCTTCTGGCTGGCAGCCTGACAGCATAGAAGAAAAGAAGGCAGGAATGAGGACATTATGCAGTAAACAAAAACAGCGCACCTTGAGCGGACTTGGTAGAGACTTTGGACAATGTGTGGCCCTTAGCCTGTATCGGTACGTGTTGCTGTTGCGGCTGCTGCGGCTGTTGCTGTTGAGGTTGTAGTTGTTGAAACTGATGTTGCCGCTGCCGTTCGTACTCGTAGTGGGCGTCGTTTGGCTGCTGTGGAGACGGCGGGAGGATCTGACCCGCCTGTTTCCACGGTCGATGATTCTCCATAATAGGTAGGTATATATGGAGCGAGATTCGGGACTCGCTTTTCCCACCTCCCTTGTCCCCGTCTACTTCCACTTCACGTCAATCAAAGGCTAAACAGGTGGCTAAATCTATCGTGTGGTAACCGCGGGAGAGCAGTGTGGGAGAGCGGGTTCATCCCTGGCATAGCGTGCCAATCGGCGGAGGCGCGAGGCGGGCGGCGGCGGGTAGCTTTCAGTAACAAGAACCACACAGCGGTCGTGCGGAATTTGGCAACAGAGGAGTGGAGGGAAGAGACCGGAATAGTAATAATATAGTGAGAGAGAAAAAGAGAGAGATTCGACGGGGCAAAATGTGTGGGGGACCGTTGGCAGCGGAATCTGGGGCAGGAAGAAGGCGGATGTGGAAGGTGGACAACGGTTGACCAGGGACAGCCAACGACAACGGGCAAGCAACAGAGGGAAAACGACAAGGCCCGGCAGGCGGAGGTTTTATTCTTCTACACAGCAGACGGCCACCATAGCATAGATTGCCAGGTTTATCTTTTTCCTGACTTACGAAGAACAAGAAGCGGAGGAAGAAGAGGAAGAATTAGATGATGAAGAAGAACGGAACGGACAAAAAGTGACCTGGTCAACGAACTGTTTAAGTTCTAATTTCTGCAGCTTCCCCAGTCAGATTCTATCTATATGTTTCCCTCTAGCTCGCTCGTTCGAAGCTCCCACACCAATCAACCTCTGCTTAGCTTCGAGGTTTATTCTTAGCTGCGTCTGGTCCCGAAGATACGCACAGGAATCGACATTGTATGTACACTATACATCCGTGCATGGAGCATGTATGTACTTGTTGGTAAGTGCGATCCCTCAGCGAGGGTGCCTGGAACAAAGAAGGATTATTCTTGTCATTTCGCTATTCCCCATGGAGATTTCTTCATGTATAGATTGGATTCTGACGTATTTGACGGTCAAGCGCTCCCCAGCTTTCCATGGCTTGGGTCGCTGTGGACCGTGGGGAAGACCGAGATAAGCTGCGATCCAAGATCCATGAACCCTGGATGCTAGATAAGAGAAATATACTAGTATAACTATATCCTGCACCTTGATTCAGCTACAACATGAGACTGCAGGGTCGCATGGAGTAGTCATACCTGGCTGGGTACCTGCTGCTATCTCAGCCATTTTCTGCATCCAGGGCTTGATCTCCCTTCCCTTCCCGACTTATTAAAATAGTTCCCATGTCGCCTTTCGTCTAGTTATGTTTGAATTTGAACGGTTGCATAGATAGATATTCACGATACCAAAGCGGGCCCATTCTGCAGAACCTGGGGGTGTCTCACGGATCTAAATGTCTTCAACTCGAGGGAGAGCAGAAATAACTCAGAAGTATTACTTCCAACATCATCGACCTCAACATCTTCGCTGTCATGACCCATCAATAGCCTTTTGTCGCAGCTCATCAAGCTTCCCCGCCCTTAACTTTAGACAAAAGTCTGAGCTCCGCACTCCAGACCTTCGAAGGGTGATCCACGCTGCGCAAGGCCCAGTCCTTCCGCGCCCGCCGCCAATCTGATTTTAGCTGCGATCTAGTCAGAGATTCATCGAACTGAACCGGCCTAACGAGGAGCTTTATTAGTGTTTTTGCAACAAGGTTTGGCGTGTCCGAGTTCGTTTTCTCCCATTTTCTCGCCACGGATGCTGACATGATATCGGTGATTGGTGCGGAGTTGCCGGTGGCTGAAGCACGTACTACCCTCTGCCCAGGACTCAATTATGGATCCGTGTCCAAAGTTTTCTTCCGAGTTTGTTTTACTTTCTAAATTTGAGCGACAAAAGGCATTGTAATTAACTGATTTTTTTTTTTTTTTTTTTTTTTTTTAACGGAGGTGACCAGGATCCGCCGCCCCCTTGTGTGGCTGAAATAGTTAACTTACGCAGTAACTAGATGAAGGAAAACTGAAAAAAAAAAAAAGACAACCAGATAAGGAAAAAGCAAGTGAAAAAATGCGGGGGGTAGATATGAACAGTACGCCTGGCCTCCCTCATACCTCTTCCAAGAATAGCCATATAGTGGAGCGCCTAGATAGAGACTAACTACCAAGTTCTATAGAACTTACTAAGTTCTCGATAACCGTTCAAATACACGAATGCCCTGGGCTGGATGTTGCAGATTCTATGTCCTGCATCGTTAGCTGTCGCGTGCATTCTCTTATGTATGCAAGGCATTTGCTGTTTCTGTTTTGAATGCAGCTACCAGGGAGAATGTCAACCAAATGACAGACGAAGTGGATACATCAATTTTCTATCGTTTTATATATCTATTAATTTTGCCTTCAGCAACCTGCGGGAGTATTTTTGAGGCACTTATTTTATTATTGTAATATGGTCAAGGCAGCTAAATCTAATGAAATTGAAACATATAAACAATAATGCATTTCACCATGACCTTGTGGGATGGTTAATCTCTCTATTGTTATCTATGCACAGAAGCTGGGCTAGGGAAAGGCTTGGTCGCCCTCCACCTTAAAACAGCCAGACTTGCTTGGCATGCATGCTATCTTGGCAGGTGTAGAAGTGGAACAAATTTCCTTATAGAATGATCTCAATTTCTGTGTAGATAGAAGTCAATGATATCCAAAGTTTTCCCTATGGACTGGCCGAAATAATAATTCAAAATGCTCAAAAAATGAGTAGAAATTATCAAATTCTTGCTGTTTGGATACTGACAAGATGTGCAATCGATGTGAATGGCTAAGCTTATATCTACATATGATTGGCTGTCCTATTTGTGCTGTAGGTGCTCCCAAGAGATCAACCATCCCACAAACATGCCCAACACCAACAGCAGGCGTCGATGCTCGGTTACCTGAGACCCCAGTCGTATGCAATTATGAATATCAGGGGTATAGAAGATACCTCACCTCCTTCCCTCCACTTAGCTACAACGTCCTGCTTCATTCCCAAAGTCCATATAATTTAATCCAGCAACCTGTGCCCGCCATGGCTACCAGTGACCTGGTATACTCTGTTGACCCAAGAAATCGCTGACTTCTTCGAGAAGACAGCAGTGACTCGCTCAGCGTGTGACACTTTTGCGAGAGAGCATCTTGGTGGAAACGTCGTTCCAGTGGCCGTGCAAGGTGTATGCAGCTATACCGTCTACGCTGGACCCAATGCCGAATTCGTTGTCCAGTTTCGCCTTGCGTCCCTACAACTGGGTATGGATATTGCAAATCTCGCTCGAAGCATCTACGGCCACTTTGCACCCCATGTGACATTTTTGGACCAAATTGGAGAAGGAAGCGAGAGCAAAGAATCCCTTTACATCTATGTCATGAGCCGAGTACGAGGCATTAGTTACTTGCATTTTATCCTGGCAAATAACAGTCAGGTGCCCGAAAACTCACCTAAGTTTTCCTCATGGCGCAGGAATCTTGTAATTGATATTGCGAAGTATGCTTAGCTTCTCACATTCTCGTTACAAATACGCCAAGCTGCTGATTATATGCATATATACAATGCTCTATTAGGTTCTTTGCTCTTTCGTGGAAAGGCCCACGGCACGTTGATCAAACGTACCGCGACCACTTGTACCATCGATACAAAGAAGAACTGGATTCGCTACTTGTTTCTCTCCCAGACCGCTTCCGCCCGTTAATCCAAGAGTCTCTTAACTCATTACCGACTATTTTTGCTCTTCTTATGGTACTACTCCACAAGGACTTTGGTGTCTGCAACATTATTGTGAATGAAATGTCTTGCAATCTAGCTGGAGTGGTTGATTGAGCTGAAGCAGAGATCGCACCATTTGGCTTGAACCTTTACTCTCACCAACGACTAATAAGTAAGGTCCATCTCAAGAATGGTTGGGTTCGGTATGACGATTATGTCACTTTGGAGGACATATTCTGGAGCACATTCACTAAGGAAGCTGGAGGGCTGAGCAGTGACACAATTAGAGCCATCAAAGCTGCACGAATTGAAGGACTACTGCTATCTCGTGGCTTCACAAGTCGTCTTGCGAATATGCCGGAGCCAGTACCTATTCAGGATGATGAAAGTGGAGCATATAACATGCATGATCTGGATGGGCTGTTAATTAATCCAGCTACAAGGTTTACGGATTTAGCATACACTATGGATACTGAAAATAGGATGGAAAAAAGAGGATAAGAGATTCAATAACCAACAAAGGGGGTCAATGTCAGTGAGAACTGCCTTCAGATCGTCGTATTTTCCAGTTTAGGAAGAGGCTTCTCTGCATTGAAGACCTTGTGATTGCCCGATGTCATAACCGCATGGTTTGATTTGCAGAGCAAACACGCAGCCTACCACCGGTCATCTCGAACTTCCAGCCTGTGATGAGGGTTGGCGCCGTGTTTTTGATGTTTTTGACATAAGTCGACCCCAGCATGACAGCTCCATGATCGAGAATGAGTTCCGACATGGAACTATCACTCCACCCAAGGACTTGAAGACCAATGAGACTTGTGAGATTGTTCTTGACAATATAGTTAATGAACCCGTCAAGAACCTCCGGTCCAATGCCAGATAGGTCAGGAAGAGGCCGGCCGCCCTGTAGCTCGCAAGCACACAGGTCGTCCTCAGCCAGGGCGAAGATGTGTCCATGAACACGGGAGGGATCAATCTTGTCAATATCGGTGACTTTAGTCCACTGAAGGGAGGGGCTTTCAAAGTTGGTCCCGAGCATGACGGTGCCTTTGGGAATCTTGAAGTGACCGTGGATCAAGTGAATCCCAAAAACCTTTTCGACATTGTGACGGATGAAAATTTCCGCAAGGTCCGTAATATACGCATCAGCAACGGGGGGCTGGTTAGAGTCATCAAGAAGTGTGTTATACCTGCAGGGTGTCAGATACTGGACCGAAATCTTTCTACAGATAGAAAGGACAATTGGATTCACACAGAGCACCACTTGCGTGGAAATCCTGGATAGATAAACTGTTAGACCACTGGGGCAAAAGAGCTTTCTCACACCAGCGCCATGCTGGTAGTAGAGGGGACGAACCAATCCAAACCCCCCATAAACATTAACACTTAGGGTTAGGTTGATGATTAGTCACTCTAGTAAATAAGCTAATCTAAAATAGGCAATGAGCTAACCCAAAAAGGCTCAAATCACATGACGTCAAAGACTTGTAACTAAAGTAGTTTAGTGTCATGCTGCTGCAACTGAGCCATAGAGGGTCTGTGAGATTCTTAATACACTACATACTCGTTTATATTTTCTAACTCACAGTCGAGGTTGTGAAATGCTCTGCACAAGCTCACCACCAAGCACAAGATATATCACCTCAGAATGTTTTATCTGAGATAGAGGATAACACACCGTTCAAAGACATCGAAGTGCAAGAGCCCCAGAATCCCAGAATTCCAATTATTCCCAGTAATGGAGCAGCTCCTGTCTACCGGTCTCGATCTACAGTTTTGGAACTTGGTGGTATTGTATTCCTTATTCTCACTGATTTTGGTCAAATGAAATTGGCTCAAAAAGGTGGGAATCAGGAATGATGCATGCCAGATATCTACCGGGCTCCGGAGCTTCTATTAAAGCTCCCATTCAGCTTTCTAGTTGATATGTGGTAAATTGGGGTCATGGTAAGCTGTTCCGGCTTGAGTAAACTCCAAACATACAGTAGGGCCGCAGCACCGAGGACTAATGACATCTTATTGACTTTAGACTCTTGAGCTGATGGAAGGCAGAAATCTTTTTGATCCCACTGGTCACATTCACAACCAGTATGTCCTTCCGCTGGCATTGGCACAGTGTATTGCATATCTTGGGCCTCCATCCCTTACACTGATCCAACGGAGCCCCATCTTTTTGACCTATTTTGACAAATATGGTAAGTACCTAGACTCCGGTTCATGTGCACATCGATCTTTTAGTCAAAGACCTGTCAGAAAGAATGAGCTTAACCACACATCATATCTATTATAGGCAAATTTAAATTCGAAACAGAAATCCCTAAGGCTTCTCTTGAGGATTTTGTCACCACAATCTCACAAGGAGAAGGAAAAGCGCACCTCCTCAGCTGACTTCGAAAACTCTTGACTTGGGATCCGGAAGCTAGACCAACCTCCTCAAAAATGGTTTTAGATGACTTGCTAATGATGGTATATGAGACAATGATGTAGGTTGTGCTTCAAGCTTATCCATCCATGCGCAAACCTCTGAGAATCAATATAGAGAAGCGCACAAGCAGATTAAGAGAGAGCATTGAAATATATGTTAGACAAATAACTGAGACAGGGACAAAGGCAGTAAACATACAAAAGAGAGGAAGGAAAAAGAGGGAAGAAAAGCAAAGCCATCTGTGCCTAATCCGTGCGCCGCCTCCGCTTTCCCAGATTCCAAATAACAACTATAAAATAAGAGTATTGTGACAAAAAGAATCTTTCTTTGCTAGTAAATGACAGCACGTTTACTTGCCCGTCGATTGATTCGCATGTTCCCTCTATACAGGTAGGCGAAGATTATGAATGATGCTTCCACATCTCAGGAGCATGAAGGCATGTCGTGTATGAGTATAGGCCAGGTATGACAGGCCGATATCGACGCGAATGAGATCACTTGTGAAGAATCAGTCTTTCACAATTGGTTCTGGAATTTCTTGTGTTTCTTCCGTGTCCGCCCATCCATGGTGGGTGACAGATGACAGATGACACCAGACACCAACATGTCCAAAACTGCAAAACGCAACCGTTTCGATTCATGCACTCCCGTCATCAAACAATCTAATCAGCAAAGCATATCCCAGCACCACTACCAACCCAACCCACATCTTATGTCGTCGAATCCAGCTCTGACCCACGTCCCGTGCAGCCTGACCGCCTTCCATCACCGCCCCAAGCCCCGCCGCACTGCCCGCATGTCGTCTGCGCAATGCGCTCGCTTCCGGCGAACACATTGTTCCACTCCCGCCATTCGCGGAAGAGCCAATGTTGCTACTAGGATCCGGCAAAAATTGACCTGTAGCCGGATCCACCCGATTCTCCCTCATCCACTTCCAATTCTCCTGGTCCAGCTCCGCCCACTCGGTACGGAACTTCAGACCCCCATCGCCAGCTTTCACACTCCCAATGCTCCTCGTCGACGGCGACACGCCTGCCACTGCTTTAGCATGTGACCCGCCACCTGTCGAGTTCCACCACCTCGAGCGCGCAGCGAGGATCTTGCGTTCAGACTCAGAGGCACTGACGGATCCGGTTGTCATCTCCTCGCTGGTCATGAAGGAAAGGAGGCCGATGAGGATAGTGGAGACTTCCCAGGCTGGATTGAATGATTTGGGGTGGAAATCGCTGATGCTGAGACAGAGGCGGGTGGAGGGCTGGAAACGGCCGGAGGGAGTGTGCATGCGGATGGCGGGCGGGGCAAACGGGTATTCCGGTGGGAACATTAGGGTACCCCAGTATTGGCCATTTTCATATGGAGTTTTAGGAGGCCCGGTGATGATGTAGTGCCATCTGTGAGTAAATTGTCAGCTTCCATTTTATTTTTTGGAGTGGCTGAGGGACAGGTGGAATAGTTTACTCTAGAATATTTGAATCGGATGGGTGTGCTATAATATATGGTGGCGGATTTTTTTGGATGTTCTGGTATTCGCGCACAAGCTAATTACAAAAAAAGCATGTCACTGTTAGTAACTGCTCATTTACAATGCTCTTTCCGTATACTTCCAGAGATAGCACACTCACTCGTTTATTGGCGGCTCTCGTAGCCATCTCACCAACGGTGGGTCCCTCACAAGAGAATGGAGCGCAAAGACGTAGGAAGTTGCGAAAATAGAACAGCACAGGATTCGTAGGATGTGGATATAATAGGCGGAGTCAGGTAATGAAATGGGAAGTGAAGTAGAAGAATGGCGAGGATGAAGAAGGGGAAAGGTTGAAGCTGAGGTTGCAAAGGCCAGCTGGACCGCCGTCGTGCTTGCGCTTCACGTGACCGTGACCATTACCGTATCATGGTTCCACTCCCGCTTCCCGAAAATCAGCAATTCTTCGATGGACTCAAACAACTGATATAGGTCAGCCATTGCAGAGCGTCGCGATGGGTTCACCGCTTGCAAGTGATGAGAATGTGAGTATCTAGTGTATCCGTAATATGCCGAGTCCTCTATTTTGCTTGCTGACCAACTATACTTGTTCCGGTGGTGATTTTTCCATAGTTCTTCGAACTGCTGCAGCAACAGTCAGCCGATCCGAAGCTGCTCGAGGAGCAGCAGCAAGCTGTTAATGAGAGAATAAACGCCATATATCAAAAGGCCCAGGCCCGGCTCGCTGAATTGGTTCGTCTTTTTTTTTTGTTACTATTTCCGACCCTCGTCGTTCTGGAACAAAATGCCGCCCTCAAAATTATTGCGCTGGAAAGGAAGCCGATTTCGCAATTGGAACAATGACGCTTATGAATGAAATCAAAATATTAGATTGACCAAAACTCCACGCTACCATGTACAATCTCATCTGTCCAAGTCCTCAATGCGAACAATACAAGGAGAGGTTTTCTGGAAAGAGTCCTCAGTCCTCTCTTGAGCTCAAATAATCACCGGCCGTATACTCTCTCGGAAGCCTTAAAGGAAATCTCAGTATGCACGGATACACTCAGCCGATTTGGTATGCTACCCATCTCGATTCCTTTATCGTCTAATAAAAGATATATAAACCAAACTAACCAAAAAAAAAAAAAAAAAAAAAAAAAAAAAAATATCAGACATCTTCGAACACCCCATCTCCGTCTTTCTCGACAAACCTTCCCAGGTCGACCCTTCCACAAGCCCCACTGACCTCGAAGTCTACCTCTCCGTCAAAGAGAAATCCCGTATCCTGCTAAAAACTGGCACGGATCTTGGAAATGCAGAAGGGTCCGCCTACACCAACTTTATGTGGCGGAATATTTTTGGCGGGGCTGAGTCACTGAATATCAACGCTTCACTCGGCACCCGGACCAAGTCCGCTTACCAGGCCACCTTCGAAACACCTATCCTCAGCAACCCGGATGTTAGGTGTGAATTTGGTGGCATTGGAAGTTCGACGGAGAAGAGCTGGGCGAGTCATGAGGAGGCGGTCAAGGGAGGCTGGGCTAAGCTCCGCTGGCTTAGCGCCCACGGACACAGACACGAACTGGGCTACAACGGATTCTGGAGGCAAGTGACAGGTCTATCTACGAGTGCCTCGCCAACTGTTCGTGGGGATGCTGGCGATAGCGTTAAGAGCAGCATTTGCCACACGTGGATCAATGACCAGCGCGATAACCCGTTCTTGCCCTCGCAAGGATTCTACATGAGGACTTTCAATGAGATGGCCGGCTGGGGTCCGCTTAAGGGGGACGTATCATTCTGGAAATCAGAGGTGGAAGCTCAGGGCGCCATACCGATTCCCATCCCCGGAGTGAAAGGGAACACCGGCTTCAGCTTAACAACAGGTGCCCGTGCTGGTGTGCTCTGTCCATTAGGTCTGGATGCGGCTCGGAAACCCCAGCTTTCCCGTATCAACGACCGCTTCCAACTAGGTGGCCCAACTGATGTGCGCGGCTTCAGACTCTCTGGCATCGGTCCACGGGAAGGTCCCGACGCATTAGGGGGAGATGTTTTCGCGGCGTGTAGCGCAAACCTTCTATGTCCTTTACCTCGGGTTGGGGCGGAGAAACCATTAAGACTGCAAGCTTTTGTAAACTGTGGCCGTCTGCTGTCACTAAAGACGCAGAATGGGAAACTACCGTCGACGCAAGGGGAGGTTATGGATAGTATTTTCGCGACCGTATCAGAGCTGAAGAATGAGTTGCCGAGCATGGCCGCAGGGCTGGGCCTTGTGTATGCGCATCCTGCTGCGAGGTGTGAGTTGAATGTATCTTTGCCTCTTGTCACACGGAAGGGGGAGGAAGGGAGAAAGGGCTTGCAATTGGGGATTGGGATCAATTTCTTGTAACAGAAGGGAAAGGGTAGTGTACAGTACAGTTTTAAATGTAATAGAAACGGGATAAACCATCGTCGTATCTTCTTTCAACAATCAGCATTTCATCAACTTGGCTGCCCGGTCTTGGCATTTCATACAAAAGTTCTCACGTCACCCTAACAAAACTACACCGACAAGAACAGCTAAGTAATAATATCACCAACTACCGCCATCTATACGTTACTTTCTGTCTGTCGCTTAGTGGGCATCATCACTCAAAATCAATCCCAGTAGCTCTACAAACCAGCAATCCATATCTTGAATACTACCTCAGTACTACCGCCACCCTCTTCATCTCCGCACTGATCTCGCAAACACACTCATTCACTGTCTACAAACGATACCTCATCCCGGCCGTAATGGCCCAATTCTACTCCCAGCATCAGCAGCAGCAGCAGCCATACGGCGCAGGGCCCCAGCAGCAATCCGCACACAACCTCCAATTCTATCCTACCTCCTACTCATCCGTTTCTGGTCACACAACGCCTTCACAGGCCACATATGGCGGCTATGGTGTAGCTTCAGGCTCTGGCCCTGGATTTTCAGTTGGCGGGGGAGGTTCGGGGGTGGCTGGCGGATATGGTGCTGCTGCTTTTGGTGCTTCGTCGTCCGGCGTGAGTGGGCGCATGGGCGAGCAAGGTGGATTGAGGACGGGGTGGTTGGCAGCGTTTGGGACAGAGGGATATGAAGGCGAGCCGCCGTTGCTGGAGGAGTTGGGGGTTAATTTCGACCATATCCGAAAGAAGGTGAGAAAATTGTTTTTCCTATTTGTCCATACAACGAACCCCCCCCCCACTCTCAATATACAGTAGAAGTACGTTTTCCATGCAGGCAACTAATTACTACATAACTAGACCCTTACAGTCCTCAACCCCTTCGCCCGCGTTGACCAACACCTCATGGATGACAGCGACCTCTACGGTGCCCTCCTCTACATAATCCTCTACGGCACATTCCTCCTCCTCTCCGGCAAAGTCTTCTATGGCTACATCTACGGCGTCGCCGTCTTCGGCACGTTTGCCCTCCACCTCATCCTCAGCCTCATGTCCCCTTCGCTCTTAGACCCCATCTCCACAGGCCCAGAAACATCCTCCCTCGTCGACTCCGTCTCCGCCACCGCCGGCTACCACCCTCACGACAAACCATCCGGCTCATCCGGCTCATCGGTTGCCCCAGGCCGCGCGGGACACCTCTCCTCAACCCTCACGTTTCCCCGCTCCGCCAGCGTGCTGGGATATTGTTTCCTACCCCTCGTGTTGACAAGTGGCATCGGCATTCTTCTACCCATGGACACACTGTTTGGATACCTGCTAACGACAGCCGCGGTGGGGTGGTGCACGTACAGCAGCTCAGGGATGTTTTGCGCTGTGGCGCGGATGCGGGGAATGAGGTTCTTGGTTGCGTATCCGCTTGCGTTGTTTTATGTTGTTTTTGGTATTATGGGCATTTTCTCGTCGAGGGGTGGTGGGTCGTTGGTTGCAAAGGCGACGGGGGGCTGAGTTAGTTTCCCATGTGTAATCTGTGAGCTGTGGGCTGTATGTGAGCTGGGGTTTGTGGGTGAGATGCGACATTTAGAAAGGCGTAGGTGAAAGCAGATGGGAAGGGTGATGTTCTGGGGTGTTTTCCATTTGCGTTTATTGTCTTGTTCTTCTTTACGACTGCAGTCAGTTTGGGTTTGGAAATGATAGATAACTCGATTGACTTTAAATTATATATTTATCTCTTCATATGCTCAGAGCTCTCCTTTGGTTCAGATTTCTTGTTTGTTTTGTTCTTTGGTTTTATTTTGGGGATATTGTATATGATGCCCGCTTTTTCGCTAGTCCCTTAGTCTGTTCAAGGCACAGAAGGGATTTTCTTACTAGAAGGGGAACAGAAAGAAAATTAAAAATTTCCTTTCTCATGAGATGTTTGTTTTGTTTTATGTTGTATGCATAGAAAAAAGAACAAGTAAGGTCAATGCCGGGTAGGCAAGCTGGGTTGAACCCTTGAAAGTGAGAGGAGAAAAAGCATATGGAAGCGGAGGGGGAGGGGGAGGGGGAGGGAGAGATAAAACAATGACAACAACGATAATGCAAGTGCTGTTCTATTGAATCTCAACGCTATATAAGATTGTGAAGAACGGATGAGAGGGACATGAATATCAGAATATGGAATTTGCCGCATATGAACATATCCAGCCATCTAACTATATATATTAAAATCCCACCGTAAAAACCTAGCCATTCTTGCTGTTTTGAGAAATCCATTTCATAGCAAGGCATAAAGAAGATGGGAAAACCACGCTCTACGCTGATGCCGCCTCCGCTATGATATTAGGCCTATATAGTTACTGTTACCATATTGCATTTCAATTAACGAATGACTTTCTCCCCCTTAGCTGGCGCCCAATTCTTCAACCACTCTCTCGCCTTCCCTACGTCCCCCGCTCCCGCCTCAACGGCTGCAATGCACCAAGTGACATCGTATCCCTTATCGTTCATGCCCTCGCCAGTTCCAAGTTCCGCCCCAGTCCCAGTTTCAGCAGCTAACAACTCAGCCAACTTTCGCCGCTGCTGGCTCTTTTCATCTGTGCAGAGATAAAACGGCGACGTATTCGTATTCGCGGCTGCTGCTGCTGTTGTGGGGCTAACATTAATAGCGTCTAGAAAAGGTTTAATCATCGCGGAAATTTCCTTGCTCGTGAGAGCGGGTGCTACTTCACCACCGTTATCGGAAGATGTGACAGTAGAAGTAGCAGAATTTGAACGCCCAGTCTTGCAACATGGGTTGAGACACCACCCCTTCCCACATCCTTTTAGCATCTGCGTCATATACCGCCGCTCGATCCGACGACGCAGCGCTTTCCCCTCAGGATCATAGACGTCCGCATACAGCGGGCCAAAACACCCCGTGCAGAGGCCAAGCGTGTCGTTGTCGTTACTTTTGTGGTTGGAAATAGTACTGCTATTGATGCCACCTTGTAAAGTCCGGCCGCAATTGCGGTTCGCGCACACTCGCGGCGCTGGCCGTGAAAGGCGGTCCAGGTCATGGTGGCGCAGGTGCGTTTTCATGTCCTTGAGTCGAATGATTTTGCTGCAAAGGTGGCACTCGGTCGTACGCCCGCCATCGGTAAGTTCGTGTGGGGTGAGTCCCGACAGCAATACTTCGGGGTCGTGCATGTCTGGATCTGCATCTCCCTTTTGGGGCACGATGAGGTGACAAAATTGGCAGAGGATGAGTTTTGCGGGGCAGGTTGTAGTGCGGTGGTGGGCGAGTATGGGGAGACTGGTAGCTGTGAAGGGGCAGTTGGGACAGACATGCGGTGTGTGGAAGACTGTGTTGTGTTTTAGTTGACTGGATTGGTCGTTACCGTAGGAGGAATCGTGTGGACAATGCCAATGATTTTTCCATTCGGGGGATCGTTTTTGAAAGACGTTTTCGCATTTAGGACAGAGGATGTTGTTACGGAGACAGAAATTTTCATGCAGGAAAAGGGTACGCTCTGGAATCCATTGGTGGCAATTTTTGCATTGGGTATCATTTGCATCATGTTCGGCTTCCTCCAGGGGAGCCAATGTCTCTCTTGGCATAATAATTTTTGTGCGGAGGTTGAATTTCAACGGAGTTGTATTTGTCGAGGTAGTGTCATTGCCATCTGGCGTGTCTCCTGAGTAGGCATGCACGGAGATATACAGAGCTTCTGCATCCTGAAGCTCGATATTAGTGGGTTGCAGACAGATTCGCTTCGGGGAAAAGCTTGAGAAATCCCCAAAGACATGTTCATTGTCCCTGGGTCGGCTCCTTTGTCTTGTTGAAAATGGGCTGATAAATAGGTCCACGTCTGCACCATCTGCTGCATCGATTTCAATATCGAAAGCACGGCCACGGTCCCAATCGTTAAGTTCGTAGTCAACATACTGCCCTGGCAATACTTGGCCGCTAGTCTCTTGCCCTTGAGATAGCTTCCCACCTATAGAACTTCCTCCCCTGATTCCTGGAGCACGAGAAGCTTTTGCTAACCGCTTCTTTAAGGTCTCGCGAGCCTGCTCCTCATTCAGCGCTTCGATATCTACTTCCAGGTCAGTATCCACAATACAAATTCCGTCCCCTTGGGGTTCTACTTTGTCAACCAGGAACCTGAACGTTTCATCCCGGGGCCCAGGAATTAGCAGAAGTTCCCCAAGCGTCAAAGTTGTGAAGTTCTCGCGCAGGTGTCGTTCCAGAAGGGCTTTCCAATCTTCGGGGTCATATCCCGCCTCAAGAGGGCGTAGGCGAACATAGGACCCCCTTGGCAGCCGTTTCGCATGTATAGTGACCAGCGGCCGTTTCGACATATTCGAAACCTTCCCGGATTCTGGCATATCCACATCAGAGGACGACTCCTCCCCGGCAGAGGGGAAGGCGACATCGTCGAGACCAAGGCTCTGACGAAGGAAGGAGCTCAAGCCCACTTCATTCTCCTGTGCGGAAAACTCGCGAATACCAGCATGGACGACCCGGCCGTTCGAGGGATTAACTATACGGAAAGTAAGGGGATTTGGGAGCTGCTGCTGTCTGTTTTCAAATAGTTCTCTGGCTCGCCGTTCGGCAGCAAAAGTGTGTGGGTTGAAAGGATCGAACTGCGGTGTAAGAGCGTGAGTATGCGCAGATTCTACGGAAGTAATTGGAGCCGCAGCTAGGAGCTGTTCGAGCGCGGAGGGAGGCAGAAGAATCTTATCTCCTGGCAATTTATTTGTTCGAGTCGGAGGGGCGACAGCGAACTGGGCGGACCATTGTAGGGTATCCGAATCCGAATCGGTCGCCATGATACACCGAACAGACGATGAATTTTGGAGAGAAAGAGGTTTGAAAGAAGCTTATGGCATTGCCTTCTCTCCCCATCCCACACCAACTGTTTATATTCCAGCTGCTGGAGGAACAAACAGAACGCGAACAAGCCCCAACATTTGGGGGCTGATTACCAACGTCGAAGTTGTTTCCAGAACCTCCGATAATTATCTTATCTTAATCTTATCTAATTCCACGTGATTTTCCATAGTATATTACATGTGAAACTTTTTAATAACAACATCTACGAGTAACTATTAAATCATTAGAATAAGCATCTAACTGTTGCAGATAATCCATTGATGCAATTATATATTCATCATCAATATTTCAAAAGTCAGGCTACTATCGAGATTCACAAGGATGAGAAAAAATGAATTATTCCGAGTTTTTGTCAAGCATTTTAAACCACAGAGTCTTGCTTTCACCCGGTTGAACCTGATGATAAAGAGAGCAAGAGTAAGAGTGACTTATCAACCACTCCATGATTCCTCTGAGTCAGAATTAGGCAACAGTTTCATCAGCAATAAGTCTCACTCCATGTTTAAAAAGGTAGTTTATGGCTCCATGGAAATTTCGTAGTATGAAATTTCCAATATAAATGTTAATTATCTTGCAGATGCATTCTTTACCACCATTACAAACCTGTTGGGAGGCGCTCTTCAAAGCCTTTTAAAACCCCTCTCCATCTATCAACAGCCATGAAATTGAAAACCACTCGCGCACCCACACAAGAATTGAACAAAGATGGCTGCACAATACTAAAACAACTCCGTACAGCCTGTTGGATAAGGGTAGTCTATAAACATGACTTATGACATCACATTTCTCATCCATAACCTAAGTTAGCCATATGCCATCCCAGACAAAGGGGGGAGCCCAGTTCGACGGCATCAGCACTCATGCTAAATCTCAAGGAGTTGGAGAGAAAAACCATATATTTGATTGATTTGCCCAATTGTTAGAATAGAATACAAGAAACTGCACGTCGCAGGCAAAGTAGTACCATCAGGTGTCCCTCCTAACAGACATAACATACGGTCAGTTTCTCGACCAAGATGAGCTTTCTAAAATACAAAGTGGTTCCTAGTCAATTGTTTCCCTGCCTTAGCGCCCTTGCTTATCTCCCCACCGTCCAAGTATCAAGCAGACTGTCCAGCATCAACCATGTACTGTACAACAAAGCATATCACTCTTTAGGAAATATTCCCACGGACAAAATTGGGTCGCGTTCGTTTGTGCCTGGCAGAGCTACGCCCTCCCCAAGCACTTTTATGTCCTCGAGTGATTTACCATCGGTAAGATCGACATAAATATGGACTTTGACTTGACCTGGGGTCGACACGAATGAGATGTGATTCCCGGTTTTTTTTTTTTTTTTTTTTTTTATTATCTCGCCGGTTGCTGTGTTAGTTGTTGTCATATGGCATGAGCCCCTAAGGTACTGTGAGTTACTGTACTTGTAATGACCTTAAAGACTATAATTAGTGACGTACAAAATTTTGGCTCCAGTCTTCTGAAGTCTCTTAGCGCTCGCATGAACCAGATGCTCAGTGGCCGCTTTCAAAGCATTCCTGTCCACTTCAATTCTTTCGGCGTCTCTTGCCAGATTGTTATGTGAACCAATGGTCCATCTGATGGTAATGCCATCAATCGTACCCGAAAGGGAATCGACGGGGAGACAATTGGGTAAGGATATCGTTAGAAATTTCGTTGATGGATTCTAGTGAAAAGAAATGGGCTTCCAACACTAACAAGGGAGTGGGGAGGGACGGCGACGTTTCTAGGAATGGATTGCAAGACCAGAGAAGTTGAATGGCACGGGCTGGAGTGTTCACTGTAACTTGTATTCAAGATGTTTGAGTGATAGAGTACAGGAAGAGATTAGTCTGGGAAGAATCAAGGGTTTATATGTTCAGTATTTGTTGTCCAAAACTGGGGCAATGATGCCTCGGGTATAGAAGGCTCGTCTTCCTCGCTCTAGCAGGAAGTAACGAGAGATCATGCTCTAGGGCGGAGAATGAGCGGCAAGCTTGAAACCAAAGGATTGCACGCGTTACCTCCTTCAGTATCCGAATTAGGTATCTCTCCGGTTCATGTAGTGAAGGCTACAAATAAATTGATTGACAGAGGAGAGTCCTTTTATTTTTGTAGATGTTTTCGCTTGCTTGCTGCTTGACAAGGTGGTTGGCCAGTAATAATAGCGCCTGCCAGCATATGGCTTGCTTGAGATTTTGTCTAAGCGCTGCGCAAAAGCAAGTTGGGACTGCCATCCAATTGACTTGGGAGCCCCCAAGCATCAATTATAGAAGGAGGGTATCGTGGAAACTGGTGGCCACAGGCTGCAAGCTTGCCAGGTCAAAATCTACTTAGTCGATTGAGCGTCTTGAATCAATTGGATGATGGTGGATCTTGGAACAACAAGATACCAACATCCTGTCACAATTCACATTGTATCTTCCAAAACTGCAGTGGAACTCGGAAGAATATCAAGCATGCGGCACAGATGCTGGCTGTCATCTGGAATAGGAATAAGTTGGTGGAATCTACTAGTTAAGTAGTTAACTACCTAAAAGGTTTGGTGCTTGCTTGGCAAACTGGCAGTCGCAAAACCGACAAGCGCCTACTTAAGGACCAGCACAAACCGCGGATTATTATCACCCACCCTACATTCACCTCTTCCCCCCTTTACTGTTTCCCGTGAGTACCTTCCAGCATTTGGAGAGGCTTCATCTTTCTGCTCTGTGACCATGACAATCCAATACAACATTTACGCCTTTTCCCGAATAACATCACGGTAACTATCGAGGTTATCGATTATGGCGATAACGACTGCACCACCTCAAGATCTCACGGCCGATAAGACGGCAGACTTCGGCGATGATGTTAAAAACTGAAGATGAGCAAATCGACGTCGAAGCAATTGCTGAGCCCTGGGAAAAGTACAATCTAAATGGCACCCCCCATGTCTTCTACCCCCTCTGCCTTGGAGAAGTGCTCGATGGGAGATACTTAGTAGAGCATAAAATTGGCTTTGGCGGCTTCTCCACTGTCTGGATGGCCCATGATCTTAAGACAAAGAGAGATGTAGCCCTCAAGATCTTTTCCTTGGGGGAATGGGGGGAACACGAAACTCACATGCAGAATGAGATCCTGCAGAACGTGCAGAATACTTCCAACCTTTTGACTTCTTCAGCAACCTTTCTGCTCCCAGCTGGCAGCCCAAAGTCTCATCATAGGGTTCTAGCGTTTCCGTTGGTGGGCCCATGTATTACATCACTTGTCTTGGACAGAATGCCCCTGGTCACTCGCATGTCTGCTGCTAAGCAATTGCTGGAGGCCTTGGAAAGGATACACAAAGCTGGCATTATATTTCTCAGTATATAAGTGCTGTGGGACATCAATTGGTTCAACAAGTTCTCCCTTCCTCCAGAGGTTGACATAGGGGATAACTTCCTTTAACGGCCGGCCAAGTGCTTCATATTTAGCTGCCCTGCTGAGATTATGGAGCGGAACCATCCCCCACATGCAATTGCTCTCATTCAAGTCTGTGGGGAAATCTGTTAGAATACTACCAGGATACACACTGAGAGCAATGATGGGAGGCGGTGTAGGCAGTGCTCGGCTCAGTCAACAACCATATTTTTCCATGACAGCTTTGAATGAAGGGTCGTGCAGAAGCTGGGTTGCAGTCAGACATTTCTCAGAACAAAAAATAAAGACTTTGAATATAATAAAAAGCACATGATTTTACTCAGTCTGATCAACTTCAAAGTGATATTTTGAAATCTTTATTGCAAAACTATATTTTGAATCAGATATTTGATGTTGATTATATCAGAAATTCAGAGTTTCAGAGTGAATGTAAAGATCTTTTCATTATTTAAATAATAAATTCAAATATTTAATTATATTAGATACTTCATTCTGACTCTGATCAGAGAAAGATAGATAATCAAAATATAATTATATAAAAATAATCATATAATTTCATATATCACAGATGAAATTTGAATCTTATTTATAAAATCAATTTAAAAAATAAAAAAATATAAATGAATAATTCTTTTGAATCATCAAATTATCAAATTTCATAAACAGATCAAAGTTTTCAAAATAGAATTTTTTAATATATAAATATTGTAAAACATCAATTGATTGAACAAGTTCTCCCTTTCTTCAGAGATTGATATAAAGTATATTTTTTTTTAACAATCAATTAAATATTTTATATTTAACTGCTCTGCTGAGATTATGAAGTGAAATCATTCTTCACATACAATTGCTCTCATTCAAATCTGTGGGGAAATCTGTTAGAATATTATCAGAATACACACTGAGAGTAAAAATGAAAGATAAAGTTTATTCATTATATAAATTGATGAAATTTATTAGTTAAATATTTAAAGTTTGATGCTTGCTTGACAGACTGACAGTCATAAAACCATTCAAAATATAATCTTGCAATAAAGATTTTAAAATATCACTTTGAAGCTGATCAGACTGAGCAAAATTATGTGCTCTTCATTATATTCAAAGTCTTTACTTTTTGCTCTGAGAAATGTCTGACTGCAACCCAGCTTCTGCATGACCCTTCATTCAAAGCTGTCATGGAAAAATATGGTTGTTGACCGAGCCGAGCACTGCCTACACCGGTTGTTCTTACTACGGGCAAACAATACGGAGTATCCCCGACACCAGCTGACGTCTGCGTGAGGCCGGTCCGGGTAGTGTTTTCCATTTATGGATTTTGTTGGAGTGTTCGTTGGCGAAACTATAGCACACGGGCAGGAATAAAGGACGTTCGTGTCAAACGGGTTGTTCAGGGGAACCGTCCAAGAAATGGCTCAGGGATATACATATGTTGCCTGCTCTATTCTAGCGCTATATGATGTACTAAGTTCGAATCTAAGCACAGTCCATTTTCGAAGCCAATCTTGACAAAAATCCAACGTGTAGATGCTCTGTGGTGGACGCTGATACGAAGGACGCTTGCGATGTTCTTGCTGCAGCTGGAAATTTATAGGTTACCTGTAGAGGCAGCACGACCGAGCAGCCTAGTTGAAGCTACAGCGGTACCGTGCTCTGACGGGCAGACAACTAGTTATAGGTGGAACAAGTTAATAATCCCGCGACTGCAGGATCCAACGGAACCGAAGCCATATATATATTAAAGCAGAGGTAATGCACTCAGAAACCATTCTTGGCTTAGTGATTTGCACCAACCGAGGCAAATGACTCTCCTTGACATGGGAATCATCCGCCGGAATGACCGATGATACCTTCTACTTCTCGTCCACGAACTAGAGATGGATGGAGCAAATGACGCAAATTTCATTTCAGACACTAGACTCCCTGCAGCCAGATGAAGCTGGAAGAGCCATCGAGTGCATGCAGCGCCTTTCAGATGTTTGTTGCCAATGTTTTGAAAATCATACCCACCAGTGACCTCGAATCAACTACTGTCAGCATCCCATCCATTTCCATCATCACTGAGGCGAAATCGGGAAGGGGATTACATATATTTAGATGGAGCTTCACAGATTGGAGGCCGGTGCCATGGCCGCAGATAATAAATAGGATGAAGGCTAAGAATACATGCCTGCGATTCCGGATCAGTTGACCTCTTTTATTTATAGCTGCTCTCTCACAGGCATCGAGGGGGGGGCCTCACTTTTACCACCCCACATCGCCGCCCCGCCGGAAAGTTGACGGAGTGGAAACCTCTCCTTTCTTTGAAGCATCTCCTCTTACATGGATTTCTAAACGATCCGACCGATAGATAGGTCCTGGTGCCCGGTTGATGTGGCAGTTTATAGACATTTTATTTAGAGGGACTGTTGGAAATGTCAAAATGATTGATCGGTTCTGAAGCTGGGGGTTAAATACTCACTCATCTTTAAGACAGTTAGTTATAACTGCATGCAACGTAATTTTGCTTTCTTGAAAAAGTTATTCTCCCCATAACTTAATTATAACTGTTCTGATCTATGATATCCCCCGCAGACAGACATACATCCAACATTTAGAGAGAGAGAGAGAGAGAGAGAGAGAGGAAATAAAATTGATATTTAGCCATATGCAATGTTTATTTTTCAATGTGTAAAACGAATGAGAAGAGTGACCCTCCCGCTGCCTACCTACCTAACCTGGCATAAAACATAAATGTATATATATTAAAAAAAAAAAAAAAAAAAAAAAAAAAAAAAACCAGACAGAATAAACAAACAGAAAAACATTCAAACAAGGATTCGTTTACTTCCGCAAACTCCAGATTTAACACCCAGTTCAAGTAATACTTAACAATGGGATATATATGGAAAACGCCTTACTCGCATTCATTTCATATCAAACGGACAAAAAGAGATCAAAGATATTTAGGCCAGGTCAGGTCAGGTCAGGTCAGGTCAGATCCGACCAAATGAGGGAACTAAAATACCAGTTCAACTTTAGCGTGAAGAGAAACTGAAACACACAAAAAAAAATTGAGTGGAAAATCGTATCCGTATGACGAAGCAGGGTATTTAAAAAAAAAAAAAAAGGGGGGGGGGAAAGGAAAAGAAAAAGGCGGGGCATTAGAAAGGTATGTATGTGGCGTAAACGAAGAAGGTAACGAAAATGGGTGAGAGAAGAAGTGAAGTGAAGTAAAGAAACTGAGGAGAAATTGCTGGGCCGATCCTGGATGGTGGGTTGCTAAGCATGAAATTGAGGGAGTAGCGATTGCGATGGTGATGGCTTTCATAAAAGGAGATGGGGAGCAGGGGAATGGCATGTGAACGATATGGAGCGGAGAGGGGCCGGTTGACCTGGCTGTAGGTTTAAAAAGGGTAAGAAAACTTGGACAGTATTGAGTGGAGAAAGGATAATGAAGCTGGTTTTTTTTCTTTTTTCTTTTCTTGGTATGCGATGAGAGGTTCGAATCGGTCTCATCTCATGCAATTTGCGGGGGAAGTCTTTCCCAGCAAGCGCCTATGTTGTCGTATTCCCCAGGACCGATCCGTAACAGGGATAAAAAGATGATAAAGTGGGTCTCTTTACCGTTCCTGGATGTGCTGTCCCGATAGCCTAAAGCGGTTTATATCTAACCATGAAGTGCAAAGTGTTAGATATTCCGTTGAAGATTGGCATCTATCAAGGAACCCTCTGTCGCCGCCCGCTGGAATTGCACCAATCGCACTAGATAAATAGTTCTCGTAAGAATTTTTCTCTTATTTCACGTCACGTATCATTTTGTGATGGAGATAGATCTGGGACAGCGGTTGATCTATGCAAATAAAAGGAGAGTGAAACGAATAAGGAAAAAAAAGGGTTTTAACCTACCTTTGTATCGGTGCATCCATCATTGTGCTCAACGCAATACTCACCCTGGCAGGTAGTACAGGTTCGCTGGACTTCTGCTTTGCAGGAGCCGCACTATTTATTTATAGTGGAACAAATCAGTAAGTCCATTGAAACAACGATAATTATATAAATTGTCGGCGGTTCAGGAGATGAGCGTGTCGTGGAAATGGAGAACTTACAGTAGCTCCGCACTCCCAACAATCTCTGCTGACACCTGCTATGAAGCGCTGTTTATAGATAGGAAAAATCATGGTTAGCTAAATTTGTTTTCTAGTTGGTAAAGAGGGGTGCTGGATAAAAACAAGGGAAAGGTGTGTAAATGACTCGTGTGGGAGTGCGCAAGTGGTAAAAAAAGATATTCAAAGCCATGTATTGCTACATGATAAGTACAAGATAGGTCAAAAGGCTAAAAGCATACTTCCTTCAATCATATCACCATTTTCATACAAAGAAGTGCTGGCCTGCGAAATTTTGTTTTTGGGTTTTCAATTTTTCTTTTTCGGTCCAAAATTTTCGCATTCAAGTCACCCTCGTATATTGTCATGGGATCGAACGAGAGGAGGTACTAGTAGCTTCGGTGTGGCATTGGAGACAGAGACCGTTGTTGAATACCTTTGGGTGTGAGGAGCCTCCTTCCCCCTCTCCAGATCCGGACGAGGAGGAGGATGAAGGTGAAGACTGGAGCGCGGTCTGATGTAACTTGGGGTGATGCCTCGGCTTTTCTGGGTGAGGGAGGCAGGCTGAACACCACCAGCTACCACAACGGTTGCACCAGCGGTTGATCAGGCATTCTTGGCACTGCATCATCAGAGCGGGCTGATCATTGGCAGAGAAGACGGGGGACTTGGCGGCGATGATTCGGGAGGAGTGGAGCGGGGGAGGGGTCAGGAGTGGGAATTGATACTCGGGTGAGTGACTCCACAGTGCCGGACCTTCAGGTGAAGTGCGACAGCCCTCGCAACCCCTGGGGCCGAGAGCAACTGTGGCGATTGCTGGTAATAGATACCTGGGCGGCTGCGTGTCGTTCCCTTCCACAGAGACAAATGGTTGATGGGCTGGGCTGCGGCATAACACCGCATCAAACGAGATGATGCCGTTACAAAGCTGCAGTGTCTCTGCCCATCCGTTGGGCATGGCTTTTCTAAGCACTTTGCCGGATCCTCTGTACCACGGATGTCTCCATGTCAGCTGATCATGGTGATTGTCTGCATCAGCGGAATTGCAAGGTTGATTGTCCAGTCTGTCCCTTCTAGCGACTGTGGAAGAGTGGTGCGTTTGCTGTCTGCTGTATAAGACATTCTGCGAATCATCCTTGGCTGTAAAATGATAGATCCCCTTCACTCTCGGCATACCCTTCGGCCGGGAAGGCCGGACGGCATACTGCAAGGTCTGCATCAACTTACGCTCGTTTAGATTGAGACAGTCCCTAATTGACAGTAGAACGACGTTAAACCTGTCCGTTAGGATAATATCGGCGATGAGGTCTGCGGGGACGGAGAGACCATCTAGAATGAGAGTTCTGACATCCTGTAAGATAGATCGACGTCCCAAATCAGAAAAGATGCCTCTCAAGGGACCTGAGTAAAAATCGTCTTCAGTCAGAGATTCATCCATGCGCTCGCTCCTCCACACCTCACCGCCTGCATCTATGGGACCCATTAACGGTGGTGGCTGAGCGGCGCGGCATGTTGTCAGATCCATATGCCGAAAGACGTATGGAGTATCCATTATGATGGAATGGAAAGCGGTGCATGTTGAAGCTAGCGAGAGTAGAGAGGAGATCGAAAGATAGGGCGCGATGTGGTCAAGAATAAGGGAATTGGATAGGAGGTCCAGTAGCGAAATGGACGCTGGGGTGTGAGAGAGAAGAAGTGAAGAGCTGGTAATCTGGGAGACGCGGCCGACCAGATGGTGTTTGTACGCAGCCATGGCGCCAGTGGCGATGGTTTCGTGCATTGCGGTACAACAGCAGGAGGCAGAAGTGGGAGAGGAGGAGATTGAAGTTGATGTCGCCGTTGCCCGGTGGCCCTGTATCTCCTGGAGCGCAGCTCTGGCATTCGCAAGTTCCGTTTCCAACAGATGGATAGTAGATTGTAAGACAATGGGCATGGCTTTTGTATTGAGAGGATCAATGACAGTCATCAAGGTAGCCCATAGCTGCCCTTGGGCCATATCAGGCCGGCTGATATGGGGGGGATTTACGTGTGTGAATTACTAGCAGTTCTTGTGCTACTTTTAAGCTGTTCCGGTCAATGGAGAGAGTGGCGGTGAATCTCGAATCTCGAGCTTGCGGAGGCGAACTGGAGCTTGAAATCAAGGACAACCAGGGCACTGAAGGTTAAACCTAAGAGCTGATCCCGCAGGAAACCGACAAACCAAGTATGCCGGGGAAGCCGGCCAGCAGGACGACTACAGAGAAAAGAGAGCCAAAGAAGAGCAGTAAGTAGCCAGCTGGAGAGGAGGTGTTAAATGTTAGGGTAGAGGAAGAGGGAGAAGGGGATTGAAATGAATAAATGGGAAGCTTTTAAAGAAGTGGAACCAGTAGCTTGGGGAAAAGTGGCAATTCGAAGCGTACAAATCGAAGCTGGATATATCTCGAGTGCCGTAAGTTTTGATATTTACTAGTAGGTTATGATGTATAAAAATATATCAAAAAGGACGATTGAGGGTGGAGAGAAGAGCGGTAACTATATATATATATATATAAGAGACGACAAACCTCAACCATCTGTGTTGGGGTGGCTAGATAACAGCGATGCCAAAGCATATAATAATAACAACATCCTAATAGGAATAGCAAATAGCTTCATATCAGAGGCTAACTTGGTGCTACGCCCGGCGCTGCGGGAGGGCGGCGAACTCGGCGAGCACAACTCATCGCAGGCCGCTATATAGATATCGACCACAGCTAGCGTCTGGGCGGGGGGAGGGCGGTGGAGCTGAGAGGGACAAGCAGACTGAGCAAGAGGCCCATTTGATACGGCCTGATTGTCGATTCTCTGACTATTTATCAACAGATCTACCGTCCCGGCTTCGTATCCAGATTGTCCTTGGCCCTGAAAAGAAAAGAAAAAGTCCAAACAAAAGCCAACCTGCAGCTTCTCCCCCCCCAGCTGTTGCATACGAGTACTAGGATTGGCGGGAACGGTGTCCATGTCCCGCATATTCCTGTCAAGCTCCCTACATACCCACCCACACTTACATTACGTGCGCTAACTCCTGCAGCTCTACTCCGTACGCAGCACTGTGTCTTCGTGCCTCTCACTAACCACCTCGATTGGGCAGGGAAAACACGCCTGTGAGTTAAGGCGGAAAGCCTCGTCCTCGTCCCCGACATGATAGCCCAGCATAGGCAGCTCTCGACCTTGGATCGCTCCGCTCCCCGGAGTTGTTGGATCAGACTTCGAAGAGGAAAAAGCAAAATGGTCACAAGACGCGGTGGAGAAATTCCTTGTACAGCTCAGGAACTTGAAAGAAGACCCAACAGGTCAGCCCGCGGATAGCTGCTCACTAGTGATATAAAAGTCGTGCTTTTAGGGTCTTGGAGAGCCAAACGCAGACTGATGGAGAAAGAGTTTCAGAAGAACTAATCTGTAGTATTATATCCAAAAGCAGTTGGCAAGTATAAAAGTGCAATCGCGAGCTGGCCCTTTGTTCCTAATGCATGAGTTAGTACGGAGTAGCACACATGGAAAGGCTTATTGCGCAGAAAACCCCACTCCATAGCTTCGAGTAGGGCGTTCGTGGGCCCAATGAAGAAGCGTTTGTAGATGCCGGTAGACCGGACTTGCATATGCACAGAATATGCTGAGCTGTTTTTGAAACTCTCTGGCACGATTCTGTCAAATAACCAGGAATACAGTACTCCGTAGATGAGATGGCATCTGCAAAGAGGAGATGTTTTGAGAGATCAACATATATACATATATTTACGGCTTCATTTGAATGTTTCTGTCAATTGATACCCTTGTATATATAGGAATATAGAGAACTAGTTTATGTAGAGTCATACACTCTACATAATTTCCAACTCCTAAGGAGGAAAAATCAAAAGATGACACCAAGACGCTACTTGCCTTTTCTACACAAGATATCTAGGTGAATACGTGCACTCTATAATTGTACAGTACATAATGATGCCCAAAAGAAAAGAAGCAAAACATGGGGAGAGAAATGAATGATTATGGGAGCAGTGAGACGAAAAGAAAATCGAGAAGGGGAAGCGGTGTTTAAGAGAGGTTTATAGTTAAGGTAACGTAGAGCAAAATATAGGCGCGCTCTGGGTGAATGAAACCTGTCAGACCCGAATCCCGATCCCGCCCCGTAAAATGATCCATATTCTTCATGCCATAACTCGGTTGACGTAAGGAGGGTCCGACCGAGCTAAGTGAGAAGTGGCTGGAGACGGTCGGATTTTCGCCATGATTTCTTCGTGTACTTTTACCCTGTGAAAGCGGACTACCTTAGCTGGCCGCAGGTGATACCAACTTCGCCGATTGGATTTATCGCTGCCAAATTCGAAAATGAAAACACCGCGTTGTTCTGCTCCTTTCGTCCCTCACTGGTTCTATTTCTTCTTCCCACCCTTTTATCCACCCTAACCACAACTTTCGATTACGCTTATTTGAAGA
Organism: Histoplasma mississippiense; assembly: GCF_000149585.1. Taxonomy (NCBI): domain Eukaryota; kingdom Fungi; phylum Ascomycota; class Eurotiomycetes; order Onygenales; family Ajellomycetaceae; genus Histoplasma; species Histoplasma mississippiense. The sequence continues at coordinate 689,538 of NW_001813974.1, read as the reverse complement.
ATTTCTGCAAACTGATTTCCTTGTCGTCGTGTTTGTTAAGCACCTTGGCAGTCGCCAGGTCAAAATCCTCCTGTGTAACATGTACTCGGCGCTCGCGCAATGCATACATGCCGGCCTCTGTGCAGACGCCCTTGAGCTCTGCGCCGGAGCAGCCATTCATCTTCTCAGCGATCTTAGTGAGGTTGATGCCGCGGGTTAGGTTCATGGATCTGGAGTGGATGCGGAGGATGTCTGCGCGGGCTTCGACACTGTGATTGATTGGATGGTCAGTGGGTTGATTTTAGGTGCGATTTATGATGTGGAAGACAGGCTTAGCTTACGTGGGTGGGGGAAATTCAATCTTTCGGTCGATTCTTCCAGGTCTTAGGAGAGCAGGGTCGAGGATATCAAGACGATTGGTAGCCATTATTATTTTAATGTTCTTCGTAGGTTCGAATCCGTCCAGTTGATTCAGGAGTTCCAACATGGTGCGTTGGACCTCGGAGTCTCCTCCACTACTGCCTTCCACACGACTGGATCCGATACTGTCAATCTCGTCCATGAAAATAATGCTGGGAGCATGTTCGCGAGCCATAATGAACAACTCCCTGACCATCCTGCTGCCTTCACCTATATACTTCTGAACCAGCTCCGAACCACTCACCCGGATGAACTTGCAATCTGCGTGATGTGCCACTGCTCGTGCGAGGAGAGTTTTGCCGGTCCCTGGAGGTCCATATAAGAGTACGCCCTTTGGCTGTGCAATACCTAGCGACTCGAAGAGTTCCGGGTGATTGAGGCCGAGTTCGATGACTTCTTTGATTTCCTTGATTTGTTGATCAAGGCCACCGATCATGTCGTATGTGCTGTCTGGGACTTTCTCAACCATCATCAGCGATACGAGCGGGTCAACTGATGATGGAAGCATTTTTTCGAGCTTGTATGAATCCGAGAGCAGTGACACTCGTTTCCCTACTGTGAGCTTGGAGATGTCGACATTATCCGCGACATCAACAACTGGGTAATATCATTAGCTGGGTTCTGGTGATCTATCCTGGATCCAATTCTCAAAGATAACCTACCGTATTTCCCTTCCGGATGTACCTTGACAAGCACCTTCTTAGTGCCCATAACCTTGACCACTTCGCCGACGTAAGATCCCGGTTGTTGTAACAGACCAAGCTCTTCCCGTAGCAGCCTTACTCTGGAGTTGTAGTCATTCCGTTGTGCTTCAAGCCGCCTCAAGACAGCTTGGCCTTGGATGATTTCAAGCTTCATGCTCTCTATCTTGTTGCGAAAATAGTTATCGAGCGCCATGATTTTGTTTGGGGGCACCCGTGGCTGGAGCTGGCAGTTGAAGAAGAGAATGGCTCCGGATGGATGTAAGGGAGCTGAGTGTTGTTAATAGGAGGAAAACGGAAACAAATTGTGATAAGGGGTTGGTCTGGTATTGGGTGAGGATTGTGCGTGAACAGGATAGAATTCTCCCTAGCTAAAAGCAAAGGAACCTTGGCAACTAGCTAGCAGATTAGTCATCATACCACCAACTTACCGCTGTTTGCGCTGTTTGTTATGGATCAGGCGGCTCCTGAGCTTCCCTCGGACATTGCGCTAAGCCTGTTCTTTATTTAGCTCCAGCCACTTGCATCTGCAGCTGACTTGCGCAACAGATCACGGGCTGCTGGCCTGGCATCTCCGTCTGTCCGCTGCCATTTATTTCCTGCGGATATGTCCTCTTCCTAGCAATCCCCCTTCTCTCTGGTAAGGAGATTTCGTGGTCTCTGATGCTGTTGAACCGCGGGGTTGGTCTGTCCCTGGACAATCCCTCCACTACATCCCATCAGATAGCTTTGTTTAGCATGCAAAAATTGGCACACGCTGTATTTCAGACGTCCATATCACTACCTACTGCAAAAATGAACTAGAATAATATATTGTTCTTCCATATTTCACTCTCGCACTGATATGAATTCTCGTGCCAATCTCTCTTGAACGCCCCCTTTCTTGTGTTGTCCGATTTAACACCTTCAAAACCATGTCATCCACCAAGAATAATCAAGATCCTCAGGATCCATCACTGTCTTCATCAGCTTCAAAACCGTCAGAGAGTAACCCTATTATCGAAACAGAACAGGACGCTCAAGCTTCACCTGGCAAACGACTGGGAAGGCCTAGACCAGCGCAACCCCAGCGGAGGACTACTTATGGTCAGAGGCCTTCAATAAACTTGAAAATCTTCCTTTCAATGGCTAACGCGTTTCTAGGCACAATGGACTCGCAGGATACAGGCGGACGCGGATCTCGCACGGAAGGAAGCTCCGTGACGACATACGAGCCCATTCGACCGGCTCACATCTCGTGGCGGTCGACGGAACGAACAGCCAAAAAGCCACCAACCTTACGCAGGACTTCTACCAAACCACATAGAGGACAAGAATTCTCAGTAGATGATGATCCAAGGGAATATGAGGAAGACAATGCCCTTTATAAACACCCCTCCATGAGGTCGACTGCATCACTTCGTCGAAGGGGTACCCACATCCAACAACCTATGCTCGAACGTGTTGATTCGAGAGACGAAAGTGGAAATGATGATATACCATCAGCTGAATCCAGTAACCGCTTAGGTGATGACCGGGGCGAGCCCTCTGGACTCAGCAGCATGAGCGTTGATGGTGACGACGATTCTCATAGCGACGTGAGTGATGCGGAAAGCTTCACGCTTAAAGACCGCCAGCAAGCCATAAATGAGACCCATCCATTTGGTATAAGGATCTGGAAACCAGCTCTTTATAAGAAGCTTCGATCTGTCGAAAAGACCGCAGAGGGAGATATCCATTCAGTGCCCGGAGAGCGAGTTAGCAACTGGCTCTATATGGCCAATTTTCTATGGTCAATCATTTTCGGTTGGTGGTTGGCGCTGGCTGCCCTTCTCGGCGCTCTTGCCTGTTTTCTCTTGGGCTTTTCGCCCGATTCCATGGCTTATGGGAGAGTGTTTTCCCACCTGTCTCTCTACCTGCTCTATCCTTTTGGATCCTTTGTCCGTCTCGAATCCGATGAGAACTACGCACTTGAAGATGAAGGTGAAGGTCGCAGTATCAGCGAGTATGAGCAATGGCAAAGTGGAGATCTTGAACATGGAAGACTTTTCTTTGGCCCTATTTCTGATAGGTCACTGGTCGGACGTCGCAGAAATAGCATCGACTCCGCTAGTGAAAATGATAGCCTGCTTGGCAGGACAGGAAGAGCATCGCGAGAGGAGAATTCTTTGAGGATCAAGAAACGCTTTTTCGGCCGCGGGGAGTGGACCTTTGGAAGAGTCATATTTTATACGTGGTTCTACTTTGTGATCGGTCCATTGATGCTCCTTGTCTCTCTTGTCTGCTGGTTGATGGTCTTCTGGATTCCCATGGGCAGAGTCACCCTCATTTTATTACACCATCTTCGCCGCCACCCTTTGGCACTTTCGTTCCATTCGGATACGACTTACACTCGGTCACCCTCTCGGCCTTCTTCTTCGATCTTACTTTGTACGTACCGCGCTGCTGGCCTTAAATACTGGAAATACACCATCGACGGAACCAACATTTTCCTCATCAATCTCCTTGCTGTGGTTCTGTTCACCATTCTAGATTATTTTGTCTTAAACCAGATGCTGAACGTAAAATCGTGGATCACTCACTCCGGCTTGATATTTTCATTAGCTCTAATGTCCATTATCCCTTTGGCATATTTCATCGGACAAGCTGTGGCGTCCATTTCCGCTCAATCATCAATGGGATTAGGTGCTGCTGTCAACGCCTTTTTTTCGACGGTGGTCGAGGTATATCTCTATTGCATTGCCCTAACAGAAGGCAAAGCCCGGCTCGTGGAAGGGAGTATTATCGGGAGTATTTTTGCGGGTATCCTCTTTCTTCCCGGGCTGTCAATGTGTTTTGGCGCCATCAGACGCAAAACTCAACGGTTCAATGTTAAATCTGCTGGAGTTACGTCGACCATGCTCCTATTTTCTGCTATTGCGGCATTTGGACCGACGCTCCTTTATAAAGTTTAGGGCCCGGAAAGTCCCCCCCCCCCCCCCCCCCCCTCCCCTTTTTCCATAGCCATGCTGGCCCTCCTTCATTACTGGGTACTTACACACTTGTTTTAATAGCACGAATTAAAGTGCATGTCATGTACCAGCAGTGGGCTGGGTGGACCAAGGGACTGTCGTCGTTGCTACTTCTCAGAAAAACCTGAACTTCAGGACAGATTTTTCCTGAAAGCAGTGCAGCCGATTTCTTGGTTTGCAGCTTTGCTGCTTTTCTTATCATACGTAATTGGGCTTTGGTTTACATTGAGGACCCATGCTGCTATTATCTGGGCAAGCGAGCTTGATGAGAAAAAGCCTCTACACACACCTACACACCCACACACCCCTCATCTCCTTCCCCCAGACTCCGATTTTTCCAGCGGAAAAGCCAAACAAGTTACTTCCGCTAACGGGCCCCAACATGTCAGTCATGGAGGCACTTATCAGCGAAGCGGGTCTATTCGAGATTCTCAGCTGTACACTCGCATTCTGGGGCAGTCATTAAAACATGTTGGCCTTCCTTCAAAATCAAACGATGGCAGTTTGGAACAACCTTCGACCCAAACAGAAAACCAAAATATTACTCCCCACCTTGTTCCACCCAAAGACCATGATAACATAGCTGAAACTCTCTGCCTTCCTGGCCTGTCGGAAGAACAAAATGAATTGTTTGTCCGTAAGGTGGCAGAGGTAGCCGCTACCGCCGCTGCTGTGGCAGCCCGTGATGTTACAACCCGGCAAAGAAGGCCACCAATTGCTTCTCACGCCTCCGAACATCCACATAACAAACCAGTTGGCGTTTCCAGCACAGCTCACGCTGAAGATGTGGAAGAAGGCGGACTGCTTGCTGAAACCCACGTCGCGGAAGCGGGTGGTCACGACGCGCCCAATTGGAGCAAGATGAAGAGCTCCGTCATTCTTCTAGGTGCCACGTTGCTTTATGCGATCATCGCTGAGATATTGGTAAACACAGTTGATACTGTGCTGAACAATTTTGATATAGATGAAAAGTTTCTAGGCATTACGCTCTTCGCGCTAGTTCCGAATTCTACGGAGTTCTTGGTATGTGTTTTTTATTTCTTTATTTTTTATTTTTTTATTTTTTATTTTTTATTTTTTATTTTTTATTTTTTTTTTTTTTGAAGTGATACAGAAGCAAAAGCGTCTAGTATTAACCGTTATCAATAGAATGCCATTTCCTTCGCCATCAACGGAAACATAGCTCTATCAATGGAAATCGGTTCTGCATATGCCCTGCAAGTGTGTCTTCTGCAGATCCCCGCCTTGGTGTTATTCAGCGCCATATACACCCAATTCATAGACAAAAAGGATCTCCTAGAACACTCTTTCAAGTACGTTTATATACAGGCCTCTATTTATATCATCAAGAGAAGAAGGAAACACTAATTTCCTGTTATTTTCACACAGCTTGATATTCCCACAATGGGATATGATCACCGTGATCCTCTGCGTTTTCCTCCTGTCCTACATGTACGGCGAGGGAAAGAGTAACTACTTCAAGGGTTCCATCCTTGTCCTTTCATACCTATTTGTGATTGCCGGTTTTTATTTGTCTGACTTTAACGATATAAACGCCATGGACGTTGATCCGGCTGATAGCTTGGCCATGGGCCAGAGTGCTGTGTTTCGGACCATTGGTAGGACGAAGGGAGGTGAGGCCTATTTATGATAATATTTTTCATTAATGTCCACAAACTAGTCAGTGGTTTTGCCTGTCGACGGAAAAAGGGAGGAGGGGGGCAGGATTTCGGATTATGGCTGGGGTTGGTACAAGGTTGCTTTAATATGGTTAGTTAGTTATGTTTTTTTGTTATTATTAATCTTCTGTAATTGGTATTAATCACAAGATGTCCTGACGATCATAGAGCTTGGAAGTGGCATAATTGGGGAATATATCTAGGTTGTTGATCAACATTAGCTTCATTAGAGCTCTCTATTTGCTTTTTTAGTTCTTGATGGAAAGTGGAAGATGTGGATTATAACGGAGCTGGTGCCGACAGTTCTGAAGTTTTTGTTTAGATTAAGAATGAAGAAAGAAAAAAAAAAAAAAAAAAAAAAAAAAAAAAAGAGGCAGCCCCGATTGAAGATATATGATGTATGAAATGACTTCATGTGCCCAATATATTAAGGTAATGCTAATAAAACGGGCATTACCCAATGAAAAGCATATCTCTGCCACAGTTCTTTCAATGTATGAAAAATTGGCAGGAAGTCCTGTAGAGAGTATACGTGATGATATGCGTGGCTTTTAACAGAAGCAATGAAAGAGGGAAGTCCGAAAAGAGTGCAAGAAAAAAAAAAAAAAAAAAAACAAAAACAAAAACAAAAAACGCCAGTGTCATTAACTTTTTTATATGGCCAAAACGTGGAAGGAAAATCAAATTTGGAACAAACCCACAATTCCTCCTTTCTACCCACTTTGATATTTCCCGTTAGTTATTTAGTAAAAGGGTCTCTCGTCAAAACCCAAACCAACCCCCCCACCCCAAAACGGAAATACTCATTCAATTCTTCCCCCACCCCTCAATTACCTCATCCACGTCCCTCCTATACTCCTGCTGCTTATAGCACTGCTCCAAAAACACCTTATACTTGACCTCCAGCAACTTCATCTCATATTCATCTGTGGTCGGCTTCACCATCTTCCCCGGCTTACTCATCCGATCCATAATATTCCACAAATCCTCCGTCTTGCCATTCTCATCCACGCTGGCCGCCTTGGCGCCCAACATCGCTGCACCATGACACACAGCCGCATGGACGTAGCGGGGAATAAGCACTGGCATCCCGCACGCGGACGCGATTAGCTTCATCAGAATGTCGTTCTGGCATTGCGAGCCGGACATGAAGATTGAGGTGATGCTGTGGCCAGCTTTGTTCATCGTTTCGATGATCTGCTTTGTCTGCAGCGCGATGAATTCGAGGGTTGCGTAATAGTACAGCGCGAGGCCGCTGACGGATTTATCGCTTGAGAGGCCGATGACGGAGCCGGACATGGTGGGGTCGGCGATTGGGGAGCGGTTGCCGAACAGGTCGCCGTAGAAGAAAAAATGGCGACCTAGGTAGGCGATGGATGGCACTTGGCTGTCCGCAGCCATCTCCTTGAGGTGCTCGTTGAGGTAATCGTAGATGTTTGTGTGGTAGGATTCGGAGACGGAGAGCGCCTGGTTGAAGGCTGGGTGCGTCTCGATAACGTGTTTGAGCAATTCGCCTGTGGCGGATTGGCCGCCTTCGGCCATCCAGAAGCCTGGGATGATGGTGTCGCGATATGGACCCCAGACCCCAGGAACGAAAACTGGGTTTGGCGACATGGCAAGGTGGCAGGTTGATGTACCTGCTACAGCCGCGAGGCGGCTGAAGGCTTGGGACCTGTCGTTTTTGGCTGCTTCGGAGCTCAGCTGGTCAGATCCTAGTTGGACTTTCGCACCCACGGTGCCTATCCAGCCGGCATACGCATCGATAACCCCACTTCCTACGGCGATTCCAGTGGGCAAACCTAGTTCTGAGGCTGCTTTATCACATAGAGTCCCAACGAGTTCTCCAGCAGAGAGATATTCTCCATTCTGTATAGTGTTATTAGTTCTGCATGACTCTTTGATTCTGTAAACGTATAGATATTAAAAATCACAAAAGAGGGGGACACAAAAACCAACCTGACCATTGACACCTCCAATGCGCTTGAAGCTATCCTCAGTCAACTCCTCCAGCCCGATCTCATTCAAGAAATCGGGTTGCCACCCCTTGACACTTCCATCAACACCCACAGGGACATATCCCTGCTTACAGACGACGCTGCAGAAGCTCCTCTTCTCATTGCCAGTAGCTAAATGCGTCAACGCATCCGTCAAGTCGTAGAATTTGCAACGGTCAAAGAGCTCCTTGGGCATGTTATTCTTGAGCCACAGAACCTTGGGGATCTCCATTTCAATGGACATCTTGCCACCCACATAGCGGAGGAGATTATGGGCAGTGGCATTGATCTTTTCAGTCTCCTCGACGGGGCGGTGGTCGAGCCAGAGAATGACGTTACGGTCCGTGTCGAATTTGGGCCCCGTGACAGAGACAGGTTCGTCATCGTCATGGGAAAACACTGCTAGAGAGCAAGTGGCATCGAAGCCTATGCCGCGGATTGAAGCGGGGTTTATATTGTGCTGGCTTATGGCGCGTTGTACTGAGATGCAGATGCAACGCCAGATATCTGTTGTAGATTGTTCCTGGGTATATACTTATCAGTATTATGCAGATATAAGATTATATAGATCTGAAGAAAATTAACCTACATAGTACCCCTGTTGTGGCTGCCAGAGGCCAATATTTTCCGAAGCCAGGCCCACAATGTCACCTTTGTTATCGATGATGCAGGCCCTAGCGCTACCGGTACCGACGTCGATGCCGATATAGTGGTCCATCTGCGGGGAGATCTCGTTTCGGGGATCCATGGAAGCTTGCCTGGACATCTGGCGCGAAGGTCGACGGTATGGGAGCGAAGTCATGATGGGAGAAGAGGGGGCTTTCAAGTCCCTCTCTATATACCTGCCCGTTTCACGATGTCTATCTCCTCCCGCCCGGATTGTCAAGCAAAGCCGCGATGCAGCCCTTGCTTACGACGATGAGGGGGCAAGGCGTCAAACAGGCCTTGACTTCTTTTGAAATTGGATTGGACTGGGCAAGAACCGGACTGGATGGCAGGAATGTAGGAGCAAGCCGCACAATAGGTCTAGAACATCTTTCCCCAGATTGATCAGTCGGATGACCACCAGAAAAGTTGTTGATTTCTGATTCGTGTTTAGGGGGCCAGCTTATCAGAAGAGGGGAGGAGAGTAGAGTTAGATTTGCGATTGGCAGGAAAGGATCAAAAAAAAAAAAAAAAAAAAAAAAAAAAGAGCAGACAAATTTACTTCGGAATCGATATTGATTGAATATCTCACATGCGGGACAGCAGATTGTTGTTGTTGATTGCTGCTAGTTCTTCTCCAACGCGGCTATAACTGGGACTTGATGTTGAGATAGGACGCGGTTTTCTTACCCGATATGAAGGGAGAGATGAGATGATGAAGTAAAACAGGAAATACTTCACTTTTTCCCTTCTCTTTACATAGAAGTAAAATCAATTGTGAAACATGAAAATTGATTGATATCTATTGCATTGGCTCTTGACCAATTCTTATTAACAGCCCAATTTTGCCGACCCTCCTCTGCGGTGGAGCAGCATGATGCCTGGTTCCCTGTTCGGCGCTGGATGATGGCGGAACCATAACCCACAAACCCCACAGGCAGCACTGGGTCCATAAGCTAATTAAGCTAGTTCAACCATCTCACCAAGGAACCCAAACTTGTACTGGTCCTCCGGATCATGGGATATGCATATCCTAACCTCCAGCCAAGAAGGCGACGGTTGATAGCCGCTGCGTTGCGTTGGTAATCCGACCACAGTTACTCCGTCCTAGTAGCTGTATCAGCCTGTATCAGCCTGTGGCAGCCTGTGGAGAGACGTGTTTGCGCAATACCTGCAATCATCACTTCAGACCAACTACCCAACCATAGGCTATGGCAACTCCAGGCGTTGAGGGATCTCCAATGTCCTTGCCTCATCGTTTTCATCGATTCTTGATGTAGCGCGTTACGGATATCGCTTGTGGACATCGTAGTAGGCTATGGCTGCAGGCTGTTTTGAATCGGGAGGAGACAATAGATCTGGTCAACAGCCAATAGCTCTTGTGTCTCCAAATAAATGCTTTTATGAGCACTGAAATTTTCGATCCAAAACATGTAACTGGGATGGGATATTGGTCATCCTTACCGTATTGTTACGATGCCTCCGAACCTTGCCCATGTGACGTGACTCCGAGGTATGTACTCCGTACTCCGTACAGCAACCTGATCTTCCATCTGCACTAGTATTTACACGATTCTTTGCGCGATAGCAATAGCAGATCGAAATCCCTCTGCCCAACTCGAAATATGTTATGATATTCTGGTAGATCTTCGTTTCTATAACCGCTGCATACGGGCAGCCATACGTGTTCGCAATGCGCCTTGCATTCCTCTCCCTTCTCTCCCTCTCCGTGTCTGCTTTCACCTCCGCCTCCGCACCACCTCTATCCGCCGATATCTTCTACTGGCCACTCTCCTCCTCCACTTCCAAACGCATCCGTCTGGCCAAAATCTCCTACGATCCCTCTACCCTTACGCACACAATCGACTCCTACACCCCTCCCCAGCCCCAAAACGTCGCCTCCAACAACGTCGATGCCCAGGCAGACCTCGTCCGCATCGGCCTCTACACCAACCCCAACCTCAGCGATACCGAAAGCAGCAGCGGCAGCAGCAGCCAGAAGAAACAATGGGTCGGAACCATATCCTCCCTCTCCCTCTTCGCAAACACGCCACAAACCCTAACTCTCCACCTCGATCAAAATAACCATGTCTACCACGCCGCCATCTCGTCCCTCGTATCACCATCGCCCCTTTCGTCAAGCCCAGATTCTAGGGCTACGAGAATCAAGACCCCCTCTCCTCCTTCCCCTCCGCACAGAAATAGCAAAGGAGCTGGGACGGAAGCGGGCTCTCTCAAAGTCGAGCTCATCCGCTCCAATCCCAGCCCCAGCCCGCACCTCAATCGTGCCGTCGTGCGGAGTCCGGACGGCACTGTGCCTGAAGCAGCTATTGAGAAGTCGTTTTTCCAGAGGTGAGTCTCCCACCCATCGTCGTCCTATTTTGCTCGTTTTTCAATTTCTTTCTTTCTTTCTTTTTTTTTTTTTTGTATATATATATATATATATATATATATATGTATGTATGTATTTGTTGTATGTTAGATGTTAAATGTGTTCCCGCTAACCTCGCCCGGGGTTTAAATAGATATTGGTGGGTTCTCGGGATTATTGGTATTCTAGCATTTACGGGGAGTGCGGACGGGAGCTAAGTCAGGTAGACCCTGCTTGCAGCGAATTGAATGCAATGAATGAACAGATGGATGGATGCGTGAGGTAGAATGCAGTGAACTTTTTTTCCTTGTTCGGCGGGGCATGTATAAATATAGTATGTAAAAGATGCACGGCGGTTGTACGATCACACTCTCTAATCTAATAACCATATCATGCAAAACAATATGAAAAAAATATGAGAAAAAAAAAAAAAAAAAAAAAAAAAAAAGAAAAGAAAAGAAAAGAAAAAGAAATATCATTGCCGCGGAAGTTCTGTAAGTTACAAGCAGGAAGGAACTCTTGAGGAAAAACCACAATGGACAACGAAATACAGCCGTTTTTTTCCAAGGCTTACTGATTTCTAAAAAATTATAAAATATGGTCCATGGATTTATTTATTTATTTATTTATTTATTTATTTATTTATTTTTTTTTTGGCTTGAAAGCTACGCTTCCCACACGACGCACTGCTTCGTGAGAAATATCCTTCATTGACCCAACTCTATATTAGTTAACTACCCTGAGATATTTCAAGAGAATCAAACCTGGAATAAACGCCGGCTTAAGCAAGCAAAACAACTGTAGAGAGAAAAAAAAGAGGGAAAAGGGAAAGGGAAACCAGATCACAATGCAAGGAATTGAGAACACGGCCGAAATCAGTCATAAAGCGTTTACTCGCAGACATATTATGTTCTCGAAGAAAGAGATTAAAAAAAAAAAAAGAAAAAAACAAGGGTTTTGCCCTGCAACTATCTATCTCCTCCAGCATGATATAGTTATAACTTATGGTGGGACATGAGAACTTGAGGGTAGAAAGGATTGAAAAGTCCCACCATCACCATCACTATGGTTGTCAGCATCTTCCATCTCTTGATCTTCTTCGTCCTCGACGCCATTAACCTGCGCTTCGCTATCGTCACTCATCTCACTACCAATTTCCGACTCACCCCCTTCATATACAAAGAGTCCCTCTTCATCCGTATCCGCGCCCGCTCCTTTTATCTTCCTATCCGCACTCTCCTCCCCCTCACTCTCCCCTTCGTTCCCCCAAGCTCCGTCCAAAAGCCCCAAAACTGCCCCTTCTTTCCTCCCCACTGTCCCGGCCCCAATCTCCCACCTCATAACTCCGCGATCCGTCAGCGAAACAATCTCATCCTCCCCTTCCCCAAAACTTAACATGAAACACACAGCCTCACTCTCCAATACCACGGGTTCCAACAAAACAGCACCGGTCACGCCGGCATCAATCATGTTCTCTGGGTAGACACCAGACGCATTCCATTCAATGATCGCTTGCGGGTCCAAAGGCCAAACCGTGATGGTCTTCCAATTCGCAATCGCCAGACGCGTCGCGCATCGCGACGTTGCTACGATCCCCGGCAGCGTGTTCACGCTTGTGCTGTACCCGGCCAACCGCGCAGCAACGCGCCAGCTATCGAAGCGCCGACCACGGTCGAGGTTCTCGATGTGATGGCAGTGGACAGAGCGGCAGAAGGTTTCTGTCATGAGGATGCAGGCCACGAGTTCGCCGCGATTGTCTGTCGCGGTGCCGAGAGCCAGGTATTTCCAGTGGCACTGCTCACGATTCAAGTGATTGGTCACGGTCTCGTGCGTGCTGAAGAAAGGAATGGCGATAGTGAATCTAAGGTTGTCTTCTTCGACATTGTTGATTGTGAGGTTGTTGCGGTATATTACCCAGCAGGAGTTGCCAAGGAGACCGCTGGTGCTTATTGCTCCACCGGGTATAAGATCGATGCGTTGGAAATGGCCATATATTGTTGAGGCAGGGTGATAGTAGAGCAGCTGCGTAACGCCGTCATTGAAGGCCATTTGGATTACCGGTTCGATAGGCCGTGTGTTCCGGTGTTGATGGTAACCGTTGTCATACGGCATGGTTCCGTCTTCGTCGATGATAATATTGTCGTTGTAAACTTGGTCTATGAGGGATATATTAATTGATCTGTTGCGAGTAACAGAGACGTGTTTTGATGGTTATAAGAAGGGGGCTCGATCTCTCCTACACATTCATCTTCAGAAAGAGCGGAAAAACTCACACGATAGTTTCATTTTTCCTACAGTCTCGTCTTGTTGCGCGGCATGGACAACAATCATACGTCTGTCTGGATGCTGCTTATGCTGCCATGATATCGCCACCAGATATTGACCGGCCACAGCAATTGCCAATGGGCGATACTCATCTTGGGCCGGGAAGGCAGAAATCGTCACGCGCGAATATCCTGACCCGGGCTTGCTGCGGCGGTAATGCACAAGCTGTGTGCTTTCGGCCCGGTACGGCCTCATCGCCTCTTCTTCGAAGGGGTGTTTGTTTCTCGGCGTCTTCCCATGGCCATTCACAGTTCCACTTTCGCCAACTCCTTGGGACCCGTTCTCACCGTCCTTTGCCGGAAAGGGCGTAAATCTCTGCAATACAGAAACCATATTCCCCCTGTCACTAATAATGGCCTTAATCACCTCAACCTTCCCAGGACATACGGTGAAGGCTTCCAGCACGCCCCGCGGTACCATCCGACCCCCAGAAACAAAATACAAGAAAACACTGGGTAGACCCTTCTGCACCAACGCTACATTGGGATCACCGTCACGGTGTATGGTTGAAGCCAGAGTGTCAATGGCAGGTGCGCCCTTGTCAAAAGTGTATACACTTTGGTTGGCGTGGAAGTTGGCGCCACGCAGCTGCTGGGCTGCCCGTCTTTGGAGCAAGAGAAAGAGCTCTGCTATGCCTTTAGAGGAGAGTTCATTGTCGTTATTGTCACCACCACCACTGTGACTGGTATTGACAGTGCTGAGGGTTCTAGGGGTTGAGGGGAGTTGAGACAATTGGTACAAAAGCCCCTTGCGATAGTTTGAGAGAACTGCAAAGAGCGTGCGACAGGTATAAGCTGTTTGAAGGCAGCTGGTGACAGAAGAAAAGTCGAAAATATATTCTAGGAGTTCTGTGGGCAGGTTTAGGAGGTGCATTTTTTTGACGCACATGTGTTGAAAACAGGGAGGGTTAGGAAGCCCGGGGTATACCGGTTTTGGATAGGGAAGGGATGGTGGTGTACTTTGTCCCTTTTTTTCTTTTTTTTTTTTCTTTCTTTTTTTTATATAGCTGGAACAAAATAGTGAGAGACAGGATAAAGAAACAGGAAGATTTGTGGGACGATGTTTAAGAAATGGTGGTGAGTATAGTAGGGGTAACAGAGAACTGTATGTTGCTTCGCTGGAGAGGGGCTCAGACGACGGATCCAGTCAAGCCATTGACCTCCACTCGTCAGTGCTACTAGTAGTCCAGATAAACAGAAATCGAGGAGATGTACCAACGAAATGAACAAAGAAAGTAGAGATCGATAACTGCGTCGAGGACGGGAGGAGAGAAACGTTTATAAAGATATACTCCGCATCGACGCTGTTCCTGTCCAAGCCATCGATGTCCAAGTGGAGCTGGTGCCTGCTGGCATCCCCAGCCGGAAAAACATTTAAGCGATGGCCCCCTGAGATCTTGCAATTTCATCACAGAGCATTCATTTATAGACGAGCAACCGCGGAATACGACAGCGATAATGACTTGTGCATTTTTGTTTATAGGCAAACCAGGGCTTTTTTGGGCCTAACTACTGATATTGTGGACGTGGAGGAATGTCACCTCGCCTCAGCCTCAGATATTGGCTCCCGGATGAGAAAACAGATCGAACAAGAAACATTTGAATTGCACGACTCTCATTCTTTTTATTTTGATTTTATCCCAGCATCAAAGATGTGCAAGCTGATGTTCTTTCTTATGAGATACGTCTCTTGCCTAGTAGGGACTTGTCGTGGGTGCACGCAGAATACTAGTACTAGTATTCTGTCAAGCCCGATATTTGCGAAGAAGATGATATGAGCGGAGGAAAATAGAATGAAGAGTGACAGCTGGCTTGGAATATCACTGTCATCCATGCCTATCCTCTGTGCCTGATGAGCAGCTCCAATCGATTGCCCAATGCTTTTGCTCCGGCTAGACATTGTGTATTTCACAGCATCAATTATGAACCCGCTGGACGAAACAACCCTCCAGTCCTTCAGGACGACATCTGCTATCTTGCTACTCTTTGCGATACTTTTCGATAAATGAAAGATCTCGATCTCGTGAGCACTACTATCCGCGCAGTAGCAGTGTTTAACCACGAAGCCCAGAACACCAGAGATGGCTGGCTTCCCGGGTCACTAAGAAAATCCTTCTCAAAAGCTGGACAAGAGAGGGTGTGATTTTTCACGGTATCAAAGCAAGAACTTGGTAAGTTCTATTATCAAAGATTTTGGAATAATATAGAATCTGGAACATCCCACTATATGAAACCAAGCAATGCCCCACTGATGCTCAGTAATATCTCATGTGTATATTTAAGCACAGATTTCTCTATAAATACTGCCTGATTATCATGTAATTATTAGGAGTTAGAATAAGCAATTCAATCTATTTTATTGATATTCAGTATTTGAGGCAATATTCGGACTTAGTTAGTTCCGACACACGGCCACACAGTGGGTCATCAGTGAACCTCGAAATCGTGACTCTTTGGACGACCTCTGGCACTACGCGGCGAGATTGTCCAGTCGTAATCTTGGAACCATGCTCCCGCTTGCAGAAGATAATCGCGCGCGTTTCTCGGATTGATGGATGATCAGCCACGGCCACCTGGACGCCATTGTCCCATTCCAGATTCCTTCAGCCACCATTCGGCGTCGCTTTTCGGTTTTTCTAATGCTACGTACCGGTCGGTGTAACCAACTTCGGCCACACACGAGGAGGCCAGGTAGCAGGCCTCCTAGTAGTATTTTCTGGGAGTGGTGTGCTGAGATAGGAGCAATGCGGCAGTTTTTGTTCACTTCATCTTCCCCCTTGAGCTCCGCCGCTCCTCGGAAACGGAGCCGATCAACGAGGCCCATTCCTGAGCGCCTCTGCGTTGGGGATTTCTCAAACTCGCAGGCCGCCTATTCGTAGGGTCGCGAAATCATTCTCGGAAGCAGAATTTGGGTGAGACTGCTCGTATGAAAGATGTAGTTGAGGTGTGGCGTTTTTCCGTTTAGCAAGATCCTTGTGTGAATTTGACTGGATTGTCTGCAGAGGGCTTGAACTCAACCACCTAGCCACTTAACATACCAGGCTTGAATCCTTGAAGATATCCAGCCAAAGCAAGAGAAGATGCGTGATAATCAATCATACATGACCCAAGTTGGGGCAATAATTGATAAGAGAGATCTCTCAGAAGCGGATTGAAAGATAAAGCCAAATCAGAGAGGCGAGCTCTGAATCTTAGAGCATTCTCTTCCTCTCAAACAAACCAGAAACCCATCACTAATATATAAGTACCCATATAAATGTAACATTCATCTAATCCCATCTCCTTACGGAGTATACATCCACTCAATTTCCCCCATTTCCAACTGAATAACTTATCCCTTACGAACCAGTGTCTTCCCCCTCCCCCTCAACAAAAAAATAAAAATAAAAAACAAAACCAATAGATAGATCTACTACATACTCCTCTCCACGAACACGAACAAATTGGTTTTCCCTCTTTCCCCCTCCCTCTTTCTTCCCTCGCCCGACCCGTTCTGACTGACCAATAGATAAAATAACACCACAAGAAAATCTATTATGTATTTATTACTCCGTACCTTTACTGTACCCACGCCCGTAAGTTGTATATAACCCATCGAACACCCCCTCCATTCCCTTGCCTTCCATTCCCTTGCCTTTCCTGCGTAACTAGTAAGTTACCTAATAAACTAATAAACTAATAAACTAACTAATACTAATAAACTAATAAACTTAGTTTCCTAGTTATTAGTTATGTAGCTACCAGTATCCAGCTGGTATCTGCATTACGGAGTACGGAGTACGGAGTACGGAGTAGTTAACTATGTATTAACTATTTATTTATTAACTAAGTATTTATTAACAGTTATTAAACTTACGCTGTAGTTATGCTAGCTGCTACATTGCTAGATTTGCGATTGCTGGATGGAACACTGTACTCCGTACTCCGTAGCTAACTAGTTAAACTATGTACAGTACATACATACATACCTAGTTATCTCTATTTTATTTATTTGCTATAACTATCTCATCTTATAATTTACTAACTACAAAATAAAAAAAAAAATAAATAAATTAAAAAATTAAAAAATTATTTTTTTTAAAAAAAACCAAAACCAAAACCAAAACCAAAACCAAAACTGAAAATGTTAAAAAACACACAAGAGTGAACTTGAATTACATGCTAAGTCAACTGTAACATTGGTTATATTTATTATACCTTACCCCCCTTGCGGCCTCCTCTGCAAACCCTGAGGGCCCTTCCCCCACATAAATTATCATCGGAAATCATCATCGCAATCCCCTCTGTTCTCTGTCTATCATCTATCTCCATCTCGCGCAGCACGCCTCTATCTCTACGAACGTAAACTATTTTCCTTCCTTTTTATTTTTTAAAAAAAGAAATAGTAATTGAAAAACAAAGCTCCCCTCGAAAGTCTCACACGCTCAGCGTCAGGATCAGGATCAAACCCCTTTCTTCATCTTCACTTCATCCGCAGCCTCATCCCCCATCCCCAGCTCCCCCGCATGCTGCGTAATCCACTCTAGCACGCTCTCGTAGCACAGAACAAGCTGCCTAAGACTCTGCACCATGCTGATGCGCTGTGTTCTGAATTCCTCCACCGTTGCCGCGATCAGGTCAACATCGTCTCGAAGCAGCCAGTCTTCCTGTTCGCTTGCATCGTCGCCACCATCCCCACTCGGACCCCCTGCCGCCGGTTGCTTTCGATCCGCCAACGCTGCCCGCCGCCGCTTCAGCATATCTACAACACTATCGACGGTGCAGTAGGTCCCCGTCCGCCCGCAGCCGGCGCTGCAATGGACTAGTACCCGCCTTTGGCCTTCGGGCTCCGGTTCCATCGTCGTCGTCGCCGGCCTATTACTGCTACTAGTGCCAGCTCCGATGGCGCTCGCGTTAGAGGCATGCGCAATCCGATTCGCCTCCTCGACCAGTCGGACGAGGTGTGCGGGTTCGGCGGGCGCACCGAAGTCGGGCCAGTGGGAGTATTGTAGTTGCGTGATCTCGCGGATGGGCTGGAAGGGGTAGGCGGTGTGGGTCAAGGTAAGGTGGCGGACAATGGCGTGCGGCCGGTTATCGTTGGCGACGACGCCGAAGTAGTGGGAACCCTCGGTTGCGTGCGGCTTTTCAAATTGTGTAAATGGACTGGTGGCTCGGCGTTGTCCGTGGGTTCGTCGTTGTTGCTGACTCTGGGGGGAAGGGAACGAATTCAGCGAGATCTGGTGTTCTGCAAATACACTCACTTTGAGGGGTCCGTAGTCGGCCGCTTTCCAGTATGGGTGGCACTTCAGCTGAGGGCCCTCTGATTCTGCGGTTAGCATGACGATTACTCGGATGTCCTGTTCCCAGACGACACGCCAGAAGTCCTGCAAGAAAATTAAAAAATCAAAAATCAGCATCAGTATCAACAGGTAACGAGAAAAAGTGAGAGAAAAGACGTCATGGAGAGCTACACTTACATTGAACGTAGCAGGTATTGGTGCTTGGGTAGCGATATATCTTTTGTTCGAGCGGGAGGACTCGATGAAGCTCGCGTTTACGTAGTCGCAGCCACCACTGGGTACGCCTTGCAACCGAACCCTCGAATAGTCGAATGGATATATATTGTTATATCGATTCTTCGACCCCTTCTCCAGTCCCGCTAAACAGAAACTCTTTTTAGGAGCTTTCGACCCAGGCGAACCGTATGAGACGCGACATGTCAAGGCTTCCTGCATGCGTTTTTGCTCCGCCCGCTCAATCTGCAAAAACTGATACGACACCAGCTTGCCCTTGTCTTCAGCATCAACGGCCCGCGTGAGCCAACGTGGTAGCATTTGTAGGGTTTTCCCACACATTGACTGTGGTAGTTTGATAGGAATTTGACCGACGCCGTCTATCAAGTCCATATTTTGGCGGATATTCGAGAAAAATGGATGGGTGGCTGTATTGGAATCCGGGATGCTGCAACCGCCAGCTATGCCTTGCTTGTTTGGCAGGACAAGGCTAATTGACCGTGGTTGGTCGGCGAAACTGGCAGCTTCATTGCGCTGATTGGATTCAATGAGGTCTGGATACTCGGTGGAAAACTGCGCAAATCCACCGCGCATTATCGACGTCTCACCTTTCCACCCTTCATTGGTGAACTTCTTCAACACGTTGATCAAGGGAGACGCATCCTTCAGGTGGGTCGTAGAAGAATCGTAGACGATAATCTGTGTACACTGCTGCCACCGCGCAAATTTTTTCTTGTCTTCATCTCCAGTGAATGTATCCTCTAATTTTTGTAGGTTGAAAGACGGCCGCTTTAATAGAGTTGTTGGAATACATAAATTCAATGCTCCTTTTATCTTTGCTTGGGCGAACTGTGGATAGGGTCGGACATCTAGAAGTAGGGTGGCGTTTTCTGGTGATGACTTTAATATTGCTGCTAAAACGCGGGGTGTAACGAGTTGGACATTGCCCTGATCGACACACGCTGGGGATGTCTCAGAACGCTGAAGCGTGCGAACCTTGTTGCATGCCAAAGAATGGCGGGGGAGTTGAGGAGGAAGTGTGATTCGTGAGGGACGGCCATTACCACTCTCAGAACCAAGGGGAATCCTTAATTGTGACATGGTTAAAGCGGGGCTCGGTACTGATGATGATAAAGAGAAGGAAGAAGTAGAAGAGGAGGAGGAGGAGGAAGAGGAGGAAGAGAATGATGATGATAACGGAATCACAGATTTCGGGAGAGTAGACGACGACTTGGCTTCTCCTGCTGAGCGATTCGAGTGTGGATCGATGCTCATGTAGCTAGTCTTGTCATCATATCGCGAAGTAGCGAACGGGGCGTCGATGGCATGTGGTGAAGGGGGCGTTTGCATCTCACGCCTCTCCTCAGCCCTGCGATCTCTATCTCGAAGGGCCTGCGTTTGTTTCTCAAAACTGGACGTGATTCTATGGCCAGCAACAAACCCAGCCGATTCGAAGTTGTATTCAGAGGACTGACGATTCCCTTGTTTCCCAGCACCTGGCGAGCCCGACGTTAAATTCCAGGTTTTGCGCGTATGTTTTCCCGCTGTCGAGTTGGGCGGGTTGTTGGAATTGAAATCGACGACGCCGAAGTAGCCATTGCACGAATCGCGCAGGACTCGCGGTGAGAGGGCTCCTCCAGAGCCCAGGATGGGAGCCGCCATCTGGCCGACTGACGCGGGTGTCCGTGGCGGCATTCCCAACGGGGTAGTAGACACTGCGTTAGTAGCGACGTTGGGACTCCAAGCTTGAGGAGATGGCAAAGACGCGGTGGTCGCCGACATAATTTGGAAGGAACGAGATTCTGATTCTGATTCTGGAGCCCTCGTTCGTTGTAGTAAAAGGGAATGGGAAGGGGAATCCGGAGAAGGGGAATCCGTAATTTATCTTGTGTTGCCCTCTTCCAGTTAAATAAAATATATAATATAAAAAAATTATTATTTCTAATTCCTCAAAGCAGGAACGTCAAAACGTCGAATATCAAATAACCAAGTTGTTCATAGTGGTAAGCGAACGCCATGCTGTGGTAGAGATGGATACAAAAGGGAGCATGGTTTGCTAGAATGCAACGGCAGCAAGCAACAATGGACAGATCACAATTATGGGGTGTGACGTAGTAGGTAGGAATTACGGTGGCAAGTGTAAACCGATCAAACGGGCATCGAACTTGGTGGATTGTATGGTAAGGCTATATATCAACAACCGCGAGGGCGGTTGCGCGCGCGCCACACCGACAAATAAACAGCGCAGGGAAACAAGCTTCTACCACGAGGCAGCTTTTGGGTCCAGAGCCAGATTCCAACAAGCTTGAGGCGGGGTGTGGAGGAGCTGCGGAGACGAGGAGTCCAGAAAAAAAAAAAAAATGCGACGTGGGCGGAAGTCCGTTTCGTGGAAGGGGCAGCTATGACGTAGGCGTGGAGGACGAGGGGAGGCCGAGGCCCTATTTTGGGTTAGCTGAAAGCGCCCGGGAGAGAGCGAAAACGGTCGTCTGGAGGGAGGAGGCAAAGGGGAGAAGTTTGCTAGGGAATATGGCGCAAAGGTAACGAATAGCAGGATCTCCCAGCGTGCGGCACAGGGGAAGTTTAAAAGAGAGGGTTGGAACAAAAGACCGGAGAGAACCAAAAAAAAAAAAAAAAAAGAACCGAAGCCTGGGACGCTATGACGTGTGGATGCGGGAAAGGGGCAAAACAGAACACGGCCACACACAGCGCTTCGAATAATCAAGAATCAAGAATCACGAATCATGATATCAAATCAAAACCAGCAGAATCGTCTGGTCAGCCACCTTTACTAACACCGGATCGTAGGACTCTACACAATGACAACTCGCTAGGATGTAACACCACCACCACCACCACCGCCGCCGCCGCCGCCGCCGCCGCCGCCGTCGCCCCAGCGCAGTTTTGCTCTTCCAGCCACCCACCGGCTGCCACGGGGAGAGAGGATGAGGCACGGAGAGTGTCCCCCTGGTTCTGCTTCGGCTTCGGGATGGCCAGATGAATAATTGAACAATTGCCCTGCTGCTGGCAGAGCAGGAGGAATGAGGCAGGGCAGGGCAGGGCAGGGCAGGGCAGGGCAGGGTACAGCCGGAGTATAACAAGCAAAGAAAAAAGACACATATTATTTCGGACACGAGCGAACCGTAGACCAGTAGAACTCTGAGTTACAACAACGACAACGACAAGGACAAGGTACAGTACAGCGGGCGGAAAAGCACAAAGAAGGTAGGTAAGTGGAAAATGAAAATTCGAAACCTACGCTGGCAAACCCCGGGGGATTCAAAACAAATCAACGACACATCCCGGTGAGCAAGGTGGTGGTTGATTTGGAATTGGAATTGGGAGTGGGAGTGGGAGTGGGACTAGGACTAGGACTAGGATCGGGATCGGGATCGTATAATTAATTTATCTATTATTCTTCTTGAGTATTCTGCAGGTCCAGGTCCAGTCGTGGTTGAGAAACCCCTCGTCGTCCTTGCGTCGATTCGATGCGGGAGGAAGAGAGAAGAGGATAAAGTTCCAATTGGACTGAGGTAGTTAACCCTCCCGGCTGACAAATTTGCGCTGGTTGGTGGTTGGAGAAGGGAAAATGCGGTGTTAATGGGATCAAGAAGAGGAGGAGGAGTACGAGGAAGAGTACGAGGAAGAAGAAGAAGAAGAAGAAGAGGAAGAGGAAGAGGAAGAGGAAGAGGACACAAGAAGACGAGGAAGCCAGGGCTGGGCCCCATGGGGATCGACGACTGTTGCTTGGATGTGGATGATTGCTGCTCTTCTCTCTCGTCCCCGCGTAACTTCACAGCATCCCGGGCTTGCGGCGCGGCTTGCGGCTGCAGATGGTTGTTTGTCTGCCCGTTATCATCATCCTCATCATCATCATCATCGTCATGGCCGGCCATGGTCAGCGAACGAACTCGAACTATTCTCACTACTGCCCGATCCTCTACAATGGTTGCCTCTCTCTACACAGTACTCCGTATGATACGGGACTAAACAATACCTCCTCCCCATCCAGATCCTCCCCTTTCTCAACTTTTTTCTTTTTCTCCTTCCCCCATATATTTAACTTTCCCGCCGGAGTTCCAGAACCACCCGCTTTTCAACCGGCGAAGTCTCCTTCCAAAACTCAAACAACATCAATCATCCTCTGGAAAACTAGTGGATTCCGAGGTTCCTTCCCCCTCCAAAAAAACCTCACCACTCCGGTTCTCCATAAAAAAAAAAAAAAAAAAAAAAAAAAAAAAAAGCCCAGAGTTAATGTTTATTATTATTTTTACTTTCCTTCTCGAATTCATTTTGACACTCCAGAAAAAAACTCTTGATTGACCGCGTGCGTTGATCACATCATCGTCATCATCGTCATCGTCATCGCCCATCACCATCACCATCACCATCACCATCATCACCATTAACTTAGTTAACCATCATCATTAGTTAAAGAGGCAAATAAAGGGTTCCAGATGACAGGTCTGCGATCATCTAGAAGGACGTAGATACAGTAGGTAACTAACTAGTGATTTGAGCTTGCGACAAACAACGCAAATGGTGCGGCAGATAGTTTGCTTTTGCTCCCCCCCCCCCCCCCCCCATCCACGAAAAATGGGGAACTATTATTCGAGATGGGGAAAGTCGGTGAGCACCCCGGGTTTTTTTGGTTTTTGGGTTTTTTTTTTTTTTTTTTTTTTTTTTTTTTTTTAAGATCGGTTGGGGGGTGTCTATGGGGGGTAAAATGGGTCTTGAAGCCAACATTTCCCGGGAAGTTAAGGCCTGTTCCGTGACCCCCTCCAAGGCCGTATAAATTCCTTAAAGGGCAGGGTGTACAACCCTGGAAGGGCCTGGGAAGAACTTGACACACCAACCCGGGCGCAATGCCCCGCCTGTTGGGAGAATCTGTGTCTAAATGTGGCCAGCGCTACTCACTAACAATAGAGAGGCGCCCCAGCGCAAGGGAAACCACCCGGATAGGAAATTTTGGAAATCATCCATCCTCACTTCTAAAATCCATAATCATCCGCATCATGCTTGAATTCTTCATTATACTGGAGAGCAATGCAAATTGCCCTGACATGTTAGAAAGAATTCAACCATAAAATTCACTCCTGGTGTGAGGATTCAAGGTCCTATGCCACTTGTATAAAAGCTATGGCCAGAAATGAGAATATGAAGGATTTATTCATCACTTGTGATGAACCGCGGAAGAGAGCCTAAAAGATAAGATTCTCAAAGGAGGTGAATTTTACTCCCTCTAATTGAGAAAATGAGAGTCGCCGTGATTGAGGCCCACGCACATTAATAAAATCTTGGAA